>NC_137036.1:1385000-1522500 GCF_032717465.1 Coenobita brevimanus | reverse complement strand
ACATATTTACACTACACATACACATATCATACACATACACAGACTTACACACACACACACATACATTTACACATACACATACACACCCCCATACACACATACACATACACACCCACACACATACATTAATACACACACACACACACACACACACACACACACACACACACTTATACAAGCCTCAAACTTCTTCTTGTCATTACCGTATTTAAATATCAAAGGTCAGGGTCATGAGGTGTGTGTGTGTGTGTGTGTGTGTGTGTGTGTGTGTGTCTCACTCCATCCATCTACCTATCTGTCTATCTATCTATCCATCCTATCTCCATCTATCTATCTATCTATCCATCCATCCATCCATCTACCTATCTATCTATTTATCCATCCATCCATCTATCTATCTATCCATCCATCTGTCTATCTATCCATCCATCCATCTATCTATCTGTCTATCTATCTATCTATCTATCCATCCATCCATCTATCTATCTATCCATCCATCATCCATCTATCTATCTATCTATCTATCCATCCATCCATCTATCTATCCATCCATCCATCTATCTATCTAACCATCCATCTATCCATCTATCTATCCATCCATCCATCTATCTATCTATCCATCCATCTATCTATCTATCCATCCATCTATCCATCTATCTATCCATCCATCCATCCATCTATCTATCCATCCATCTATTTATCTATCCATCCATCTATCCATTTATCTATCTATCTATCCATCCATCCATCTATCTATCTATCTATCCATCCATCTATCTATCTATCCATCTATCTATCTATCTATCCATCCATCCATCTATCTATCCATCTATCCATCCATCCATCTATCTATCTATCCATCCATCCATCTATCTATCTATCTATCTATCCATCCATCCATCCATCCACCTATAAATCCATCCATGCATCGATCTATCTACCTTCATCTATATCTATCTAATCATTTACCGTATCTATCTATCTATAAATCCATCCATGCATCTCTCTCTCTCCATCTATCTATCTATCTATCCATCCATCTATAAATCCATCCATGCATCGATCTATCTATCTGGAATATCTATCTATCTATCTACCTATCTATCCATCAACTATCTATCTATAAATCCAACCATGCATCTATCTATCCATCTATTTTCTATCTACCTACCTTGCTTAACCTTCACTCAGAAGACGCTAAATTAGAGCAAAAAGCGCTACATAGCTGAATAATAGCTTGGTAAAGGAGGCTCCCCTAGCACCATTTCCTTAGCGATTTATTTTTTTTTATAAGGCTAGTTCAGATCAGTTTTTATGATGATGATATTGATGGAATTATTTAAATGATACAGGAGAGTAATAATAAGCAAAATAAATCGCTTAGGAACAGGTGTTAGGGAGCTGTCACTCACACTTGCACACACTGATACGCACAAGGGCACACTTCACTCTTATCACACTTGCCAAGGAGACAGACAGATAGATAGATAGATAGACAGACAGACAGACAGATAGACAGACGGACAGATAGACAGAAACAGACAGACTAGGGTAGGGTAGGGCAGGGCAGGGCAGGACAAGGTAGGGTAGGGTAGGGTAGGGTAGGGTAGGGCAGGGTAGGGTAGGGTAGGGTAGGGTAGGGTAGGGCAGGGTAGGGTAGGGTAGGGTAGGGTAGGGCAGGGCAGGGCAGGGTAGGGTAGGGTAGGGTAGGGTAGGGCAGGGCAGGGCAGGGTAGGGTAGGGTAGGGTAGGGTAGGGTAGGGCGGGGCAGGGCAGGGCAAGGCAAGGCAAGGTAGGGTAGGGTAGGGTAGGGTAGAGTAGGGTAGGGCAGGGCAGGGGGGGGTCATACAAGGTGAAGTAGTTGGCATTGCTCTCTCTCCACGTCAGTCTCTCTCACCCTTGCCAGAGTTGTGATGACAGGGTGACAGCTATGATGAAGGGTGTCTTGTGATGAGCCCACCCACCCTACACCCTACCACCCACCCACCCTACACCCTACCACGCAGCACGTCGAGAAAATTTTGAACTGACATAAACTTCAAATATACCGCTCACCTCACTCAAATTCCATAATATCATTTCTTGTTAATTTTGGTTAATTTTGAGCGAATTTCCAGCGCTACAGAGGCATCCTAGTGTGAAGAGGGAAGGAATTTTGAAAGACCTGCGTGTTTATGGTCAAGTATCAATGAGGACACTTTGAATTAATACTTTACCTCACGCGCGCGGCAATTTCACCCGTTTTCTTACACTGTCATAGTCTCAAGGGATGTAACTTTAATACAACAGCCAACACTGGTAACTGCTTGGTGATTTTACACAACAAAACATGTATAGAACGAACAAATTTTACCGATTTGGGGATATTTAAGGACGCTACCTGAACGTCCGCTGCGGCATCTTTACTCTCGACCCCTCCAACCTAACCTAACCTAACCTAACCTAACCTAATCTAACCTAACCTAACCTAATTTTCAAAAACCTATTGCCACTATATTTTCTGGACGCCCCCAGTTCCTATCAATATTTCTACCCTAATCTACCCTAATCTACCTGTTAAAGACGCACTGGAGGAGGAAATATGTATGACCTGCGTCCGTGTGGCAAAATATTAACCCATGCAATTTCAAATGTCACATCTAATACGGGAAAAAAAGCCGTTTGGAGTTAGCGAAAATAGATTAAAATATATAATGAACCTGAAAGACTTAATAGATGGCCACTAGATCACTTTAAATACTTACATAAGAGAGAGATGTGTGATTTTGAAGCGTATGCCACGAGACAGAACACCGCAGAGTCAACTGTCTCCCTCCGCCGTTCACTAATCACACTTAAAAACACTTTCGGGGGTCAATTTCAATTAATTTTTTGAAGGAGGGACACTCAGCGGTCTTGTACACCTTTATGGCTTGCAGAAAACGTCCAGAGTCAGTCAAAATGGCGGGAAAACTAGAAATTAATAAACTAATCACAGTCACCCGCCATGCTTACGTCTTCCCCTTCATATTCTTCTTCCCTGTTGAGTTAACGAGTTCGGCGGCTCCCATAACTTTCACTTCAAATTACACAAATTCCCTTCATTTATTAATTAAAATTGGTAAACAAACTCCCTTCACTTTCCCTATAGTCATTTTATTTTCTTCTGGTGGAAATGAACTCCAAAACATTGAAAACAGTTGTGGTTGAGCTTCGATGGGCTTGGGTTACGTAATACAAATGAATCTCCTTGGTTACTAAATAGATTCAATACTGACTACACCTGGCCATCAATTGAGCCGAGGTGAGTTGGGAATATTTTATTAGGTCAGAGTAAAGGCGGTATTTAAACATTTACTTTATTTTCTATAGAGTTAGGTCGGTTGCGCAAAGAACCATTTATTGAAGTTGTGTTCGAGGGAGCCGTATTTATTTATATCTATGGCTGTATTCTTTGGCAATATCTTTTTTTCTCAGCTTTTTATTATCCATTTACTTACTTAATATTATCAATTTACTTATTTCTTTATTAACACATTTTCCCAAGCGATTTATTTTGCCTGCTAAACCATCTTGTCCTGTTGTTAAATAAAGTCTTCAAATATTGCCATACTATGCATAAAGCTCCCTAACACATTTTCCTAAGCGATTTATATTGCTTATTACACCTTATTGTTCTATTCTATGTTACATAAATCCTTCCAATAGTCATACTTTGCACAAAGCTCCCTAGCACATTCTCCTAAGCGATTTATATTGCTTGTTACACCCTACCGTATTCTTGTGTTACATAAATCATTCTAGCATCGGCGTACTCTGCATAAAGCTCCCTAATGCCTTTTTCTAAGCGATTTAATTTGTCTAATTCACCTGACTGTCCTATTCAGTATTATAAAAATCCTTCCACTATAGCCATACTCTGCACAAAGCTCCCTAACACCTTTTCCTAAGTGATTTATTTTCTTTATTTCATCTTACTGTCCTATTCTGTTATATAAATCCTGCCAATATTGCCATACTCTGCATAAAGCTCCCTAACACATTTTCCTAAGCGCTTTATATTGTTTATTACACCTTATTGTATTCTTGTCACATAAATCCATCCAATATCGCCATAGTCTGCATAAAACTCCCTAACGCTTTTTTCTAAGCGTTTTATTTTGTTTTCACCTTACTGTCCTATTCTGTTCTATAAATCCTTCCAATAAAGCTCCCTAACACCTCTTCCTAAGCGATTTGTTTGTTTATTAAAGCTTACCGTCCTAACATATAAACACTGGTTGACGAGACGAATGTTTAGAGAGAGAGAGAGAGAGAGAGAGAGAGAGAGAGAGAGAGAGAGAGAGAGAGAGAGGTGGTTGGGTATATTATTGTATGAAAAGAGAGAGAGAGAGAGAGAAAGAGAGGTGGTTAGGGATATTATTGTATGGAGAGAGAGAGAGAGAGAGAGAGAGAGGTGGTTAGGGATATTATTGTATGGAGAGAGAGAGAGAGAGAGAGGAGGGAGGGGGAAAAGGTGGTTGGGTATATTATTGTATGAAAGAGAGAGAGAGAGAGAGAGAGAGAGAGAGAGAGAGAGAGAGAGAAGAGGTGGATGGGTACATGGTTGGAATGGAGAGACAGACAGACAGACAGACAGACATGCTACAATGGACAGAGAGAGAGAGAGAGAGAGAGAGAGAGAGTTGAGGTGGATGGGTTCATGGTTGGAATGGAGAGAGAGAGAGAGAGAGAGGTACATATAACTAGGCAGCTTCACCACCCAGCTATATCAGTGCCACTACGTGAAGGTCTCTCTCTCTCTCTCTCTCTCTCTCTCTCTCTCTCTCTCTCTCTCTCTCTCTCTCAAATTAACGCCTAACATGACACAAATGACACCTCAATCCTCTAAATCATGTCACAAATCCATGACATGACACGAGGAATGACACGACAGGAAGAATGACATGTACCGCGTGACACAACTGCTCATATAAACACATTCAGATCCCCTTATATTTATTTCCTACTGCCACTGCCACACCCACGCCCACACCAGCAGACAGTCAGCGTTATCAGTGTCTATCCTGCATCATTTATTCATTTCCTACTGCCACTGCCACACCCACGCCCACACCAGCAGACAGTCAGCGTTATCAGTGTCTATCCTGCATCATTTATTCATTTCCAACTGCCACTGCCACACCCACGCCCACACCAGCAGACAGTCAGCGTTATCAGTGTCTATCCTGCATCATTTAGTCATTTCCTACTGCCACTGCCACACCCACGCCCACACCAGCAGACAGTCAGCGTTATCAGTGTCTATCCTGCATCATTTAGTCATTTCCTACTGCCACTGCCACACCCACGCCCACACCAGCAGACAGTCAGCGTTATCAGTGTCTATCCTGCATCATTTAGTCATTTCCTACTGCCACTGCCACACCCACGCCCACACCAGCAGACAGTCAGCGTTATCAGTGTCTATCCTGCATCATTTAGTCATTTCCTACTGCCACTGCCACACCCACGCCCACACCAGCAGACAGTCAGCGTTATCAGTGTCTATCCTGCATCATTTATTCATTCCCACAGCCAATAAATCGCTACAGAAGAGGTGTTAGGGAATATCCAAGGCCGCTAGAATACAATATTTAATACACTCAAACTTGGCAAACAATTCTTCCTCTCGCGGCTAATTTTCCGGATCACAGTGCTAAAAAGAATAAAATCGCTTCTCATCCTTCCCGTAGCACTTCTTCGTGACTAGCGCCATGTTCTAGTGTTCACCTATGCGCCAAAATTGAACAAGGTCTGGCAGGGAGGTATTTGGCGCAGATCAAACCAACGTATGCGTGGAATGGCGCCAAATATGCGGGATTTTAAAATTTTGGCGGGAAAGAGACAGGATGGGGTGTCTGTATGAGTCATAGAGGATGGAGAGAGACTAACGAGGAGAGTATGTGAATAAGGTGGAGGGGGGACAGGGAGAGGGAGGCCAAGGATAGTTGAAGGGATGGAGTGGAGAGGTATATGAGAGACGGGGGTGTGAGCTGGGAGCAGGGCAGTGAAATGGCAGGAGACAGGGCGGATTTGTTTGTGGCCACCCCTTACGGGATGAAGGCGTCAGGCAATAGACAGATAGATTTACGATAGCCAAGAAAAACGAAGAAGAAGGACAACAACAACAGTTACAAGGTTAGGCACGAGTTACTCTCATATACCAAGCTTGCCGCGACGCAAGCAAAACCCATAAAACTATATTTGTAACACTGACGACCATAATTCACACATTGCCTTCCCTTACTCATCTTCTCCTCCTCCTCCTCCTCCTCCTTCTTCTTCTTCTCCTCCTCCTCCTCCTCCTCCTTCTTCTTCTTCTCCTCCTCCTCCTCCTTCTTCTTTTCTCCTTTACTTCCTCTTCTTCCTTTTTCACTTCTCTTCTTTTTCCTTTCCTTCTCCTCCTCTTCTTCCTCCTCTTCCTTTTCCTCCTCCTCCTCCTCCTTTTTCTTCTCCTCTTCCTCTCCTCCTTCTCCTCCTCCTCTTCCCCTTCCTCTCCTCCTCCTCTTCCTCTCCTCCTCCTCCTCTTCCCCTTCCTCTCCTCCTCCTCCTCTTCTTCCTCCTCCTTGGCCTCGCATCAACTGGCAAAGGCTAGGGCAGCGGATGTGCTAGATTGAGCGAGATATAAAATGTAGCGATGATGGAGGGATGAATCACGGGGGGAGAGAGGAGGGAAAGTGCGTTTTTCTTCCCTCCTTATCCCGAAAAAGGATGATGGTGGACGGCAGGAGGAGGGTAACTTCAGCCTGCAGTCCACTGGGTTCATATTTCCGAAGAGATGTAAATGTTTAGGTCAAGTTGAAGTAAAATTAGCATAGTCTCTTTTACGCTATTTTCAGCATCTTAATATTGAGTTGCAATTGATACTGACGGTTGGAATTGACGGTTTGAATTCGGCAATGACGGTTTCAATCCGATATTGAGGGTTTGAATTAAGTTTGAATTTGAAATTGACGGTTTTAATTCGATACTGACGGTTTGAATTGACAGTTTGAATTCGATATTGACGGTCTGAATTCGATAGTGAAGGTCTGAATTCGATATTGACGGTTTGAATTCGATATTGACGGTTTGAATTCGATATTGACGGTTTGAATTCGATATTGACGGTTTGAATTCAATATTAACAGTTGGAATTTGATACTGGTGGTTTGAATCATACTGCCAGTTTGAATTCGATTTTGACAGTTTGAATTCGATACTGACGGTTTGAATTTATAATAACGGTTGGAATTGAGAGTTTAAATTCGATATTGACGGTTTGAATCAATAACAAACTATACTGAAGGAGATGCACAGACTAAATCGCTCCGGAAAGGGTGCTAGGTAACCCCCAAGCGACTACAAGACGTGTGAGTCAGAGGGAACAGACCTTCATTGATTTAAAAGATGGAGGGTTTTGGCGCCAAGTTGCATTGTGACGTCAGAGAGAGAGAAAGAAAGAGAGAGAGAGAGAGAGAGAGAGAGAGAGAGAGAGAGAGAGAGAGAGAGAGGAGGTCGATGGATATATGGTTGGAGAGAGAGAGAGAGAGAGAGAGAGAGAGAGAGAGGAGGTCGATGGATATATGGTTGGAGAGGGAGAGAGAGAGAGAGAGAGAGAGAGAGAGAGAGAGAGAGAGAGAGAGAGAGAGGAGGTCGATGGATATATAGTTGGAGAGAGAGAGAGAGAGACAGAGAGAGAGAGAGAGAGACAGAGAGAGAGAGAGGAGGTCGATGGATATGATTGGAGAGAGAGAGAGAGAGAGAGAGAGAAAGAGAGAGAGGGGGGGTCGATGGATATGTGATTGGAGAGAGAGAGAGAGAGAGAGAGGGGGGGGGTCGATGGATATATGGTTGGAGAGAGAGAGAGAGAGAGAGAGAGAGAGAGAAATGCTTGTTCTAAATTAACGTGCATCTGAGACACCAATAAATTTTGAAACCTAACTAAGCACGCGTTGCTCTCACCTAACACTTTCAACCAGGCACGGAACCAAGGATATATATATATATATATATATATATATATATATATATATATATATATATATATATATATATATATATATATATATATATATATATATTTTTTTTTTTTTTTTTTTTGGGGGGATGAATTAGAGTATTTTTGAGCTATGGCGGCTTGTGAGGTGTTATGAAAGCATCAGGATTAATAATAAAAATGTATGTGATGTTAGGCAGTAAAGGAGAGTGCACAGGAAAGATTTATTAACAGAGTTAATACACTTCAAAATAACGGAATGATTAAGGATAAGGAAAAACTACTCCCATATCACACCTCGTAATCTGTAATCTAGCACCGTGTCTTATGATGGGATCGTTGGCGACTTATCCGACAACCCCAGTGGTCTTGGCCAGTGAGGAGGGTGACTAGACACCCCACGGGACTAAAGACAACGCCTGCCACAGGGAGGATGAGCTACTTAAACCAAGGGCCGTTGAACAGGGTGGTTGAGGATCGTTAGCTTTGATTGGCAGTCCACTTGGGAGAAGGACAACTCTAGATCAGACCTGGATGGCCCTTGTCAGAGAGCCTACAGTCCTCGCGCCTGTCCATAGGCTGGTGGTGAGTCCCGCCCTGACTTGGCATTTATTTATTTTTATGAAAGAAAAACGGAACCAAAGGCCAGGAGCCCGCAAACCGTTCCTTCCAAGAAAAAAAACAAAAACAATACAACTTGCACCTCACGTGACTTAAGATGAAGCGATGTCAGTGTCAGTGTGGACTGTCTGACCCTGGCCCAGCCCTGCCGGGGGTCCCTCCTTAGTTGCCACCAGCCTGGCAGGGTGTTGGGGCCCTGTCATGCTGGCACCAATTATGATGTATGCTGGGCAAAGCCTACAGGACCCCAGCAGCTGGATGATGGGAGGGAAGACCCACCAGCACCACTCCTGTTTATGGCTCGCATCCTGGTGCCACACAGGACACACGAGCCCACAGAACCTGGTGTGGGTTTAACCTTCATAACGCACGTCAAGTGGGGGCTTGGAACATTCTAAGTCTTCTGAAGGATGATGTACTGCCTCTGTTGTCACCAGAGCTGGGGCGACAGAAGGTTGGCATAAGTGCACTGCGTGAAGGGAGGCGGCCTGGGCATGGTGACATCAGTAGTGATGGTTATACGTACTACTGATCTGGCTGTGACGATGGTGTCCGGCTTAGAGGTGGCGCAGTGACAATTTCTGCTCACTTTGTCTCTTGTACTGACAGAGTTACTGTGGTTGACAAGCATATGATACTGATGAGGTTGAAGCATTCCTTTGGCTTCATCTCGCTTACTGCCATGTACACTACGCTCCAACTGATATGAATGACCTTGTAAAAAAGGAGCAGTTCTATGCTAAACTTGACAATCTGGATTCACCCCCGAGAAGTGTACAGTTGACCACATCTCAGCTCTTTGAATTCTCATGGAGCACCGCCTTGAATACTGACAAAGTTTGCTTGCAATCTGTGGATCTCAAGAGGGCGGTTGACTTGGTAAATCGGGAAGTACCATGGGAATTCCTGCAACTCTGTGGGATTCCCACAGGGATAATACGACTGACTGCTGGCCTGTACTCAAACACTGAGAGAACTGTCAAGTGTGTGTGTGGGGGGGGGGGACATCCGAATTCTTCCCAGTAAGTACTGGTGTGGGACAGGGGTGTGTCCTGCTGCCACACGTTTCAACACGTGTGTGGGTTGGGTACTTGGCCAGGCTGTGGGTCGCAGTCACTGTGGGGTGATCATCAATTGACAATTTCAGGATTACTGACCTAGACTTTGCTGATGATGCAGATACCTCAGCAGAGTCACTGGAGACACTACTGATGCCCTCGAGGAATTTCACAGAAGGCAAAGCCATTGGCATTAAAGGTGTGTTGGGCCAAGACCAAGGTGCAGGCGTTTGGTGGCTTGTTGGATGAGGCAGTTCAGTCTGTCCAAGGATGTGGTGACGATGTGCAAGGCCTGGAAAGATTTATTTGTCTTGGTTGTGTAGTAAATAACAACGGCAGGTCAGACAACAGCTCGTGGCATCGGTCTGGCCAACAGGATTGTGAATTCACTCAACTCGGATGTTTGGCGTTTCCTTTATGTAAACGAAAATCCCCATCTTCAAGGCCCTGGTGCTGCCTGTATTACTCTACGACTGAGACTATCTATCTATCTATCTATTGCCAGAAGCCTTAATCCCGTACTGGGTTGGCCACAAACAAATCGCCTCCTTGTCACCCTGTCCCCCGCCATTTCACTGCCCTGCTCCCAGCTCACACACCCCTCTCTCATATACCTCTCCACTCCATCCCTCCGTCTCATCCATGGCCACCCCCTCCCTCTCCCCTCCTCCACCTCACTCACACACTCTCCTCGTCAGTCTCTCACTCTCCATCCTCTCCACATGGCAAACTGAGAGACGGAACAGACTTGAAACGGCAAATTGAGGAGAGCTAGGGGAAGGCCACGGAACTCAAAGGCTGGAATAGATGGATCACTCGTGTCCAGAGATGCTTAGAGAGGGGATGAGTCGCTGCTTGGAGGGTGACACGAAGGGACCCGCGTTGGTGGAGTTGGAGAGTGTGTGAGTGATGATGATGATGATGATGATGATGATGATAATGATGATGATGATAATAATGATGATGATAATGATGATGATGATGATGATGACGATGATGATAATGATGATGATGATAATAATGATGATGATGATGATGATGATGATGAAAGGTGTGAAAATTACAACATAAATACAGAATAACAAGAACAGGATAGATATAGAAAGTAGGATAGATATAGACGTGGCAGTAGTGGTAGTAGTAGTAGTAGCAGTAGTAGTAATAGTAGTAGTAGTAGCAGCAGCAGTAGTAGTAGTAGTAGTAGTAGTAGTAGTAGCAGTAGTAGTAGTAGTAGTAGTAGTAGTAGCAGTAGTAGTAGTAGTAGCAGTAGCAGTAGTAGTAGCAGCAGTAGCAGTAGTAGTAGTAGTAGTAGCAGTAGCAGCAGTAGTAGCAGTAGCAATAGTAGTAGTAGTAATAGTAGCAGCAGCAGAAGCAGTAGTATTAGTAGCAGCAGTAGTAGTAGTAGCAGTAGTAGTGGTAGAAGTAGTGCTAGTTGCAGTAGCAGCAGTAGCAGCAGTAGTAGTAGTGCAGCAGTAGCAGCAGCAGTAGTAGTAGTAGTAGCAGTAGTAGTAGTAGTAGTAGTAGCAGTAGCAGCAGCAGCAGTGGTAGTAGTAGCGGTAGTTGCAGTAGCAGCAGCAGCAGCAGCAGTTGTAGTAGCAGTAGCAGCAGCAGCAGCAGCAGCAGCAGCAGTGGTAGTAGTAGTAGCAGCAGCAGCAGCAGCAGCAGCAGCAGCAGCAGCAGCAGCAGCAGCAGCAGCAGCAGCAGCAGCAGTGGTAGCAGCAGCAGCAGCAGCAGCAGTAGCAGCAGCAGCAGCAGCAGCAGCAGTAGTAATAGCAGTGCAGCAGTAGCAGCAGCAGCAGCAGCAGCAGCAGCAGCAGCAGCAGTAGCAGCAGCAGCAGTAGTGGCAGCAGCAGCAGCAGCAGCAGCAGCAGCAGCAGCAGCAGCAGCAGCAGCAGCAGCAGCAGCAGCAGCAGCAGCAGCAGCAGCAGCAGCAGCAGCAGTAGCAGCAGTAGTGGTAGTAGTAGTGGTAGTAGTAGTAGTAGTAATAGTAGTAGTAGCAGTAGTAGTAGTAGTTTCGGAGGGTGAACGATAGTCAGAATAGGGATAGTTACGATAATTCAGGAGAGGTAGATGGTTTGGATAGTCAAGTAGGATAGTATAGGGACTCTCAGTGATCCAGCCTACCTAATCTACTTTACCTTAATTTATCTATTTATCTATAGCCCGACGCCCTAATCCCGCAAAGGGTGGCAGCAGACAAAACGCCTCCAAGTCGCTCTGTCACCCACCATTTGCCTGCCCTTCCCCCAACGCATTCCCCGCTCCCTCATATACCTGTCAAGTCCATCCCTCCACCTAATCCCCAGTCTTCCCCTCCCTCATATACCTCTCAACTCCATCCCTCCACCTAATCCCCAGTCTTCCCCTCCCTCATATACCTCTCAAGTCCATCCCTCCACCTCATCCTCGGTCTACCCCTCCCTCATATACCTGTCAACTCCATCCCTCCACCTCATCCTCGGTCTACCCCTCCCTCATATACCTGTCAACTCCATCCCTCCACCTCATCCTCGGTCTACCCCTCCCTCATACACCTAGCCTTCCTAATATGGGGTTATTTTTTTACAGGCTGCAACTTCACCAAGGTGGCGAAGGAGGTGGCTGACGGGCTTGGTATTACTGGCTGGGTTAAGAACATGAAGACAGGAACGGTGGCTGGCAAGATACAAGGGACTAAGGCGGCTGTTGACCAGATGTAAGTACAGACACACACATACATACATACATACACAAATACACACACACATATACACATATACATACATACATAAATACACATGCACACACATACATACACACAAATACACATACACATACACACACATACACATACATAAATACACATACACACATACATACACACATACACAAATACACATACACATACATACACACCCACACTACATACATACTGTACATACATACATACGTACACATGTACACATACATACATCTATCTATCTATCTATAGCCCGACGCCCTAATCCCGCAAAGGGTGGCCGACTGGCCGCAGACAAAACGCCTCCAAGTCACTCTGTCACCCACCATTTGACTCCCCTCCCCCCAACTCACCCCCCCCCTCCCTCATATACCTCTAAGCTTCATCCCTCCACCTCATCCTCGGTCTACCCCTCCCTCTCCCTCCCTCCACCTCACCTACATACACCCTCTTAGTCAGTCTTTCATTCTCCATCCTCTCCACATGTCTAAACCACCTCAGTGTATTTCTCCTAATCTTTTCAACCACATCCACATCTACCCCACAACGTTCCTTCACTTCTTCATTCGTCAACCTGTCCCTCCACGTCACTCCACATGCTCCTCTCAAGTAACTCATTTCCACTGCTCTCACTCTTGACTTGTTCCCCTCTTGCAAGGTCCACGCCTCGCTTCCATACGTCAGGGTAGAGATCACAATACCATCATGCAGTGACTTCTTAACATACATACAGTACATAAATACACATAAATACATACACACACACACACACACACACACACACACACACACACACACACACACACACACACACACAATTAAAATCCATGTCAACTCGTAAACAGGCACTGACAATTTTGGCCAGATAAAGATGAACAAACTATAGGCTATCTATCTATCTATTGCCAGTCGCCTTAATCCCGTAAGGGGTGGCCACAAACAAATCGCCTCCATGTCGCCCTGTCCCCCGCCATTTCACTACAGGCACAAGGGAAATAATAACACCATCCTCAGTGTAAATAATTAAATCTATTGAGGATTTTGGCCAAGTTGAGGTGAAAGGAGTATAGTGATAAGATGTAAATAATGTACAATTGATGGCGTGGGTGTACAGTGATGGAATGGCTGGTGTACATATTTAGCACATCTGTACATGGCCGTAGCGGGTCTGGCAACACTGGTACACTCAGGATTGTGGTGTTAGGTGACTGGTGTTGGCAGTGACCACCACCACTGCCACCGCTACCACTGCTACTACTACTACTACTGCTACTACTAACACTTCTATTACCACTACTGCCACAAATACTACTACTACTACTATTAACACTACTACTACAACTACCACTGCCACAACCACCACCACCACTACTACTACTACTACTACTGCCACTATTACTATTACTTCTATTACTATTACTACTACTACTACTACTACTGCCACTACTACTAGTACTGCTACCGCCACTACTACTACTACTACTACCTCTACTACTACTACTGCTACTACTATTACTACTACTACAACCACAGCAATTAGTACTACCATAACCACTACTGCTACTACCATTACTACTACTACTGCAACTACCACCACCATTACCACTACTCTTACTACTGCTACTACCACCACCACTAATACCACAACTACTATTACCACCACCACCACCACTACCACTATCACTACTACAATCAAACCACCACTACCTTTCCCAGTCTCACAGATTGAAAAAAAAAAAAAAAAGTCAGATCAGCTTTATATGTCGCAAAGAAACATTATTTGGGTGTGATTACGAAAAATTATATGGATTTAGCCACAAAAATATGAAAGCTAGCGACGTGGAGTGAAAAAGTATTGTTATAGTCACGGCGCACGACTCTGAGGTTGTCATTATCGTACCCTGGCAACCTACCATTCAAAAGTGCGTCTGATTTCGTGTATGAGACGCAAGTGATTCGTGTATAATATGTTCGTGTATAATAATATTCGTGTATAATATATTCGTGCATAATGATATCATTCGTGTATAATATGATACGAAATTGGACGCACTTTTGAATGGTAGGTTGCCAGGATACGATAATGACAACGTCAGAGTCGTGCGCCGGGACTTCAGTTGTAGGTGGTGCCCTAACCTTGAATTTACCTGTTATTTTGTTTCTGTTTTTCTTGGAGGGAAATCTTGAGGGCTTCTGGCCTTGGGTTCCTTCTTCTTTGGATTATATATAAAAGAAAATTAAATATAAACCCAGTGGAGTGCAGGCTGAAGTTGCCCTCCTCCTGCAGTCCACCATGGTCCTTTCCGGGGATAGGGAGGGAGTTGAGGGACGTTTTATAACCGGGCAGTGGATCCGCCTACTTACATCAGTGCCACCACGTGAAGGCGCTCCTCTCCTGCATCTTTACTTACAGTAAACAAGGATGGATTTTTAGCAATATAAACTAACAAAGGAATTACTGGCTGGGTTACATGTCAAGGGTGCGACAAAAACAAGCTAACAGCAAGCCAAATTCCTCGCCTGTTATTATTATTGGTGTTAAGTGGGGTCGCTCACCATCCACTCACTCGATGTAGTGCTGCTCTCAGATGTCTGCCCTTTCCTCTCCTCCATCCTTCTTTCCTTCCATCCTCTTCTGTCTTTCTTTCCTTCATTCTTTCCTCTTCCTTCTGCCTGTGGGTGACTTTACACTCCCTCTTCTGTCTTTCTTTCCTTCATTCTTCCCTCTTCCTTCCGCCTGTGGGTGACGCTACAGTGAGTGACAAGCCAAATGGTTTCTTGTACACCAGGAAACCATTTACTGCGCTGGGTGGTAACCATATAACCAAATTATGGCGCCTGGTGGTTTAGTGGGTAATTACGGCGCTCCAATCGGATTGAGCCGGTGAAGGTTTATATCCAAGTGATGGTTGGGGTTTATTGCTCATGTAATGCCACTCAGGGATGAGTGAGGCTTGTCACTCTCATCTTAAACGTCAGGACCAACTTGCCTAGCCCCGGCCTCCTACGCTTCTCACGGGGCAACACAGGATTGGATGATGGATGGATGGATTATTTTGGAGATGAAAAGAAGGAAAAACAAATCTTAAAATATATTTCTTTCCTCCCAAGAATTGCATTTGTATATTTCCGTCAGGGTGAAGTGTGTAGTTGTGTATTTCCGTCAGGGTGAAGTGTGTAGTTGTGTATTTCCGTCAGGGTGAAGTGTGTAGTTGTGTATTTCCGTCAGGGTGAAGTGTGTATTTGTGTATTTCCGTCAGGGTGAAGTGTGTATTTGTGTATTTCCGTCAGGGTGAAGTGTGTATTTGCGTATTTCCGTCAGGGTGAAGTGTGTATTTGTGTATTTCCGTCAGGGTGAAGTGTGTATTTGTGTATTTCCGTCAGGGTGAAGTGTGTATTTGTGTATTTCCGTCAGGGTGAAGTGTGTATTTGTGTATTTCCGTCAGGGTGAAGTGTGTATTTGCGTATTTCCGTCAGGGTGAAGTGTGTATTTGTGTATTTCCGTCAGGGTGAAGTGTGTATTTGTGTATTTCCGTCAGGGTGAAGTGTGTAGTTGTGTATTTCCGTCAGGGTGAAGTGTGTATTTGTGTATTTCCGTCAGGGTGAAGTGTGTATTTGTGTATTTCCGTCAGGGTGAAGTGTGTAGTTGTGTATTTCCGTCAGGGTGAAGTGTGTAGTTGTGTATTTCCGTCAGGGTGAAGTGTGTATTTGTGTATTTCCGTCAGGGTGAAGTGTGTATTTGTGTATTTCCGTCAGGGTGAAGTGTGTATTTGTGTATTTCCGTCAGGGTGAAGTGTGTATTTGTGTATTTCCGTCAGGGTGAAGTGTGTATTTGTGTATTTCCGTCAGGGTGAAGTGTGTATTTGTGTATTTCCGTCAGGGTGAAGTGTGTATTTGTGTATTTCCGTCAGGGTGAAGTGTGTATTTGTGTATTTCCGTCAGGGTGAAGTGTGTATTTGTGTATTTCCGTCAGGGTGAAGTGTGTATTTGTGTATTTCCGTCAGAGTGAAGTGTGTAGTTGTGTATTTCCGTCAGGGTGAAGTGTGTATTTGTGTATTTCCGTCAGGGTGAAGTGTGTATTTGTGTATTTCCGTCAGGGTGAAGTGTGTATTTGTGTATTTCCGTCAGGGTGAAGTGTGTATTTGTGTATTTCCGTCAGGGTGAAGTGTGTATTTGTGTATTTCCGTCAGGGTGAAGTGTGTATTTGTGTATTTCCGTCAGAGTGAAGTGTGTATTTGTGTATTTCCGTCAGGGTGAAGTGTGTATTTGTATATTTCCGTCAGGGTGAAGTGTGTATTTGTGTATTTCCGTCAGGGTGAAGTGTGTATTTGTGTATTTCCGTCAGGGTGAAGTGTGTATTTGTGTATTTCCGTCAGAGTGAAGTGTGTGTGTATTTCCGTCAGGGTGAAGTGTGTATTTGTATATTTCCGTCAGGGTGAAGTGTGTATTTGTGTATTTCCGTCAGGGTGAAGTGTGTGTTTGTGTATTTCCGTCAGAGTGAAGTGTGTATTTGTGTATTTCCGTCAGGGTGAAGTGTGTGTTTGTGTATTTCCGTCAGGGTGAAGTGTGTATTTGTGTATTTCCGTCAGGGTGAAGTGTGTATTTGTGTATTTCCGTCAGGGTGAAGTGTGTATTTGTGTATTTCCGTCAGGGTGAAGTGTGTGTTTGTGTATTTCCGTCAGGGTGAAGTGTGTATTTGTGTATTTCCGTCAGGGTGAAGTGTGTATTTGTGTATTTCCGTCAGGGTGAAGTGTGTATTTGTGTATTTCCGTCAGGGTGAAGTGTGTATTTGTGTATTTCCGTCAGGGTGAAGTGTGTAGTTGTGTATTTCCGTCAGAGTGAAGTGTGTATTTGTGTATTTCCGTCAGGGTGAAGTGTGTATTTGTGTATTTCCGTCAGGGTGAAGTGTGTATTTGTGTATTTCCGTCAGGGTGAAGTGTGTATTTGTGTATTTCCGTCAGGGTGAAGTGTGTAGTTGTGTATTTCCGTCAGGGTGAAGTGTGTAGTTGTGTATTTCCGTCAGGGTGAAGTGTGTAGTTGTGTATTTCCGTCAGGGTGAAGTGTGTAGTTGTGTATTTCCGTCAGGGTGAAGTGTGTAGTTGTGTATTTTCGTCAGGGTGAAGTGTGTAGTTGTGTATCTTCCTCAGGGTGAAGTGTGTCTATTTTCGTCAGGGTGAAGTGTGTATGTGTGTAATTCCGTCAGGGTGAAGTGTGTATTTATGTATTTCGTCAGGGTGAAGTTTGCATTCGCGTATTTTAGAGTGAAGTGTGTATATCTTCGTCAGGGTGAAGTGTGTCTATTTTCGTCAGGGTGAAGTGTGTATTTTCGTCAGGGTGAAGTGTAATTGTATATCTTCCTCAGGGTGAAGTGGCTGAGTGAAGAGGGCAGCCCAGGGAGCAAGATTGAGCGGTGCCAACTCACCAACCAACAAGCCATCATCCGCCCTGACTACCCATCCTTCTCCCTCAAGTTCTAACCAACTCTACATCGTGAGGCCAACCACTTCGCTGACTGATCTGACTGATTCTAGGCTCGTACTCTGTCTCTTGAAATTCCGTAACACCTCTTCCTTATTGATTTATTCCGTACATTACATCGCTAGCCAACTCGACACCATAAGGCCGACCATTTCGCTGACTGATTTGACTGATTCTAGGCTCGTCCGCTAGGTGTCTCTTGAAATTCCCTGACACCTCTTCCTAATTGATTTATTCTACATATTACACCATATTAGCCTCTTCATAAATAACCTGCAAAATTATATTGACCGGCCACATCCAAGAATAAATAACTGAGGAAGAGGTGTTAAGGGGCATATGAATCTATTCTTATTACCTTCACGCAGTTTTGGGCAAAGAAATTAACTTCCTGACAACACCAGAAATTGCCCTCCAGAAACTGCCCACGAGAAATTAACCACTGGAAATTGCCTGCCAGAAATTGCCCAGTGGAAATTGCCCTCCAGAAATTAACCACTGGAAATTGCCCGCCAGAAACTGCCCACCGGAAATTGCCCATTAGAACTGGCCGCCCGAAATTGTTCACCAGAAATTGCCCTCCAGAAACTGCCCGCTAGAAATTACCCACTAGAAATCACCCACTGGCAATTGCCCACTGGAAATTACGCGCCCGAAATTGCCCACTGGAAATTGTCCACCGGAAATTGCCCACCTAAAATTGTCTGAAGGCAACAAGAATTAATTTAATTATTACGTTACCATTAAATATTTCGTAAGTGACCAAAATTTGCCTATACTTGTGTAATAAGGTTGTTAGGCATAAATTTTAAAACCATATGATTCCTCCTGTGTAGCAGTTCTTTGTAAAAATTATTATACATTTAAATAAGTAAGCCTCTCTATGTAACGAACTACACTTTTCAATTTCACTCGTAAACTTGAGATGTTACAAAGAGGGTTGACTTGCCTCTACAGTGTGCATTATTAAGTACAGTATAACCATTTCCGCTCTCTAGTAGCAGCCAAAAATCCACTTATGTTTTCCAATCCTGTTAAATGCTTTGCTGATACGTAATGACAAAGCTAAACCAACTCTAGTACTGTACTCTTCCAAAAAAAAAAAAAGTATTCTGCTTGTACACACTGCAGTAAGCACAGTAGTTCCTCACTTAACATGCTTACACTTAACCCATGGAGTGAGGTACATGGCCAATTGTGATTTTTGGGCAAGTGTAATAATTCAGACTGTGCTTGTGACGTTTTTCAAATTTTTCCAGCTCGATCAAGACGTAACACACCGTCACCTCAGAGTAGGAGCCCTTCACACCAACACACTGCCAGTCACCACCACCTTATATTCCTTGTGATGCATCCTTGTCATCACACCACCACCATCACCATCCCATAGTCCTTCTTGATGCTATGGATTGTGGTGATACATCCCTTATTTCATCACACTGCCACTCATTACCATCCCATATTCCTTTTTGATGCTATGGAGTGTGGTGATACTGTACATCCTTGTCATCACACTGCCACTCATCACCATCCCATACTCCTCCCTGATGCTATGGGAGTGTGGTGATGCATCCCTCATCATCACACAGCCACTCATCACCATCCCATACTCCTTCCTGATGCTATAGAGTGTGGTGATGCATCCCTCATCATCACACAGCCACTCATCACCATCCCATACTCCTTCCTGATGCTATAGAGTGTGGTGACGCATCATCCTTGTCTCACAATGTAAGAGACAACACACCCAAACATACACAGCCTCACTCACACTGCCGCACCCAAATGTAAACAATACACTTTTTCCTTCACTCGTATACACCCTCCATATACTTTATCTACCAGGCTACAAAACTCTGAAAGACAAGTTCAGTTTTGGTCATTTGTGTTTTGCCTATATTCTTCAAACACTCCATCGGTTAACAGGCTTGTAATCAACACAGCAACATTTTATATATCGTTAATACATCATGGTTCGTTAAATCGTCAATCTATGTTCCCTATTTCTTTTAGTTTCTTTGTTAGGACCCCAGGCTTATCAGGACAGGAATGCAGTGGACTGCAGGCTGAAGTTTCCCTCCTCCTGCAGTCCACCATTGTCTTTTCAGGGGATAGAGAGGGAACTGAGGGACATTTGTATAACCAGGCAACTCTCTGTTGTCTGAATATATTGGCACCATCACTGAACGTCCCTCTCTTCAGCATAAGTTAAGTGAGGAATTACGGAACTATCTCAAATCATGTCAAATACGCTAAACGGTAGAGCATTTGTTGTATCTCTAAACGTAGGCATAGACGTTACCGATGCATGTCCTTCACTCATGACTCCATCTCACAACTGGTCCGATTTTCAACACCAAGAATACACTAAGGACTTCACCCAGCCATTGTCCACTGTTCTGTCTCACTGGCTACTCATGACTCACTAAATTCTCCCAAAAATCAGTGAACAGTGCACATGACAGATTAAGTAAACATTTCACCTACTCATCCACCACAAGTATATTCTTTTTAAAACCGTGACAGGCTTTGTTCAGATGATATACAGCATTATAAAAGGGATAACAGCTCATCTGCAAAATCTCTAGGTGACATCAATTACACCATGACCTGCAAATTAAACCAAGATGATTAAAATACAGTGAAAGTGTGATACATAATTTTTCTTCACTGTATTTTTCAGCAAGTGACTCCCAGTGTGGATTAATACCAATAGGATTACCGGTATTAAGAAATTGACAAGGGCAGACACAATACCAGGTACTTTCAAGGTCATATAATCCACACACCCAAAAGGGGTGACTAAGATGACCCCCTCTAAAATATGTCTAGCCAAGCCTCCAAATTTCCAGATATATCTTTGACGTCTGCCCTAATTAATTCGTCTTGGGCTGCTTCATAATTTTTCAAAACTTCAGAATTGTACAAAACTTCAAATTTTAAACTTCAAAATTTCCGTCCACTTCAAAATTACACCTGGTCACCTCATTCAAAACCTTAGCAATGTTCCTGGGAGTTACAGCTGTCACCTCCACCACTGTTGTCATGGTAGTGCTGTCGATGTTACTCTCAATCTTACCATCATTAGTGAAGCAATTATCTGTAATGTGCAGGATTAACCTCATCAATTATCATTATGTGTATTCTCTTCTTTATTTGTATCCAAGACCCATGGTAGTAGATATAATGAGGAATATTTCTATCTATCTATCTATAGCCAGATGTCATAATCCCATACAGGGTGGCTGTTTGTCCCTGAGTTAGTTGTTTCACGGGGAGGGGCACTAACCCTCCGCCAACCCACTTGTTGACCTGTAGTGAACACGTGTGGGTTTGTTATATGGTTACCACCCAGCGTTGTAGATGGTTTCTATTTCATTAAGCGATTGGAATGTGTGCAACTAACTTCACCAATTATCATTATGAGAGTGAGGCGGAGAGGGAGAGAGGGAGAGGGAGGCCAAGGATGAGATGGAGAGATGGAGTGGAGAGGTATATGAGAGAGGGGGGTGTGAGCTGGGAGCAGGGCAGTGAAACGGCAGGGGACAGGACAACATGGAGGTGATTTGTTTGTGGCCACCTCTTCCGGGATTAAGGCATCTGGCAATAGACAGACAGATAGATTAGCAAATGTAGACAGCTGTGATGGAGATTATAAAACTGCGAGGTTTGTGTTTGTCAAATATTTATTTTTGGTTTAAAAAATAAACTTTTCATCTTTACTTGCTTCCATTCATACCTAAAACATTAATATTAATCCCTAAGTCTCTTTTACACATCAGGGGTTTGTTAAAAAATATATATAAGCATTGTTTTTCCACACCTCAAGCCCAAAATTTCTGGGCAATGGTTAATTAGTTGTATGTATGAAGGAAATTTAAGGAACAATATTTTCTGCGACCACTGTGAATTTAAAAGGATGAGAGAGAGAGAGAGAGAGAGAGAGAGAGAGAGAGAGAGAGAGAGAGAGAGAGAGATGATGATGATGATGATGATATTGATGATGATGGTGAAAATGATGGTGATGGTGGTGATGGTGATGATGATGATGATGATGATGATAATGATGATGATGATGACTGTGACAACAATGATGATGATGACTGTGACAATAATGATGATGATGATGATGATGATGATGGTGATGGTGATGGTGATGATGATGATGATGAGGAGGAGGAGGAAGAGGAGGAGGAGGAGGAAGATGATGATGATGATGATGATGATGATGATGATGATGATGCTCCTCCTGCTGCCACACAACATTACACATCACACCCTGCATCACTCAGGCTTAGGGTGTGGAAATGAACGAACAGGCGTGTGGGGGGTGCTCGGAACAAAAGAAAATCCTCCCAATCCAGTCTGAAGGACACTGAAAATGGGTGAAAGACAGTGAAAAACCCCTCCTTTCACCAGTGCGTATTTCAAATGGTTAAGTTCTTCCCATATCTCTTCATAAATAAGAGGAATATTCTATCTGTCTACCTTAACCCCTTTGACTGGCTGGTGTATGTGATATAAGACACTAAAAATTAAAACTACATAGCGTGAGTGGATGGTGCGTGCTTTCTGTACTTGTAGCAGCTATAGAAGACTACATAAAAACAGGTAAAACGGCATAAATACCTTGCCCTATGTATACAAGAGTAAATCTATCGACTCTGTCACTACCCCACACTCAAATACCATCCTACCATACACCCAAGTCCTACCATACACCCAAGTCCAAGTCCTACCATACACTCAAGTCCTACCATACACCCAAGTCCTACCATACACCCAAGTCCTACCATACACTCAAGTCCTACCATACACCCAAGTCCTACCATACACCCAAGTTCTACCACACACTCAAGTCCTACCATACACTCAAGTCCTACCATACACCCAAGTCCTACCATACACCCAAGTCCTACCATACACTCAAGTCCTACCATACACTCAAGTCCTACCATACACCCAAGTCCTACCATACACCCAAGTCCTACCATACACTCAAGTCCTACCATCCTACCATACACCCAAATCCTACCATCCTACCATACACCCAAGTCCTACCATACACTGAAGTCCTACCATCCTACCATACTGTACATCCAAGTCCTACCATCCTACCATACTGTACATCCAAGTCCTACCATCCTACCATACCGTACATCCAAGTCCTACCATCCTACCATACACCCAAGTCCTATCATACACTCAAATACCATCCTACCATACACCCAAGTCCTACCATACACTCAAGTCCTACCATCCTACCATACTGTACAGCCAAGTCCTACTATCCTACCATACACCCAAGTCCTACCATCCTACCATACACCAAAGTCCTACCAATACTACCACTACCACTACTACTACTACTACTGAATACTGCTTTATGTTATCACAGACACAAAGACACAGACACCTGTACTCTCGTGTAGTAAGGAAGCTCCCTAACACCTTTTCCTAAGCAACTTATTTTGCTTATTACACCTTGCTAGGGCTGCGAGAGGTAGACCGAAAAAGACCTGGGATGAAGTTTATTGAGTGTGACCTCAGGGATAGGGGACTGGATAAGAAAGCTGCCAGAGATTGAGCAGCATGGAGAGCCACCATTAGATAACCACAGCTGACACACGCAAGCATGTTGAAGGCTTTATAAACGATACGAAACAAACCTTGTTATCCTCTTCTGCGTTACTGAAATCATTCTTATATAATCATCATTCATCATCATCATCATCATCCGGACCTCCTTTCCCACCTTAGGGCAGGATGAGGAGTAGCAGTGTCCAGACAGCCCAAATTTGCCTAATCCAATAGGCCACGCTTACATTCACTCATCATTCAAGCCCCCAGAATCCTGGCATTATCTGATACGCCAAAACATTCACCACGTTCTGTAGCTTCACACAAACGTGGCGTAAAATCGTACTCTTCATAAATAACATACAAAACTACATTCGCCAGCCATACCCAAAAATAAATCACTAAAGAAGAAGCGTTAGGGATCTTCCTTGCTCGACGAGACTACAAACTTATCAATCTAAAAACACTGATGCAGATCTGGGGCTGGATTCTGACTGGTTAACGAAGATCCTAACACCTTTTCCTTAGCAATTTATTTTTGGATACGCCTGGTTAATATCACATTGTACGTTTGGCAATAGATAGACAGACATTATAGATAGATAGACAGATATTATTTATGCAGAGTATGGCGATGTTTGAGGGATTTCTACAACATGAAACAGGAAAGCAAGGTGTAATAAGGAAAATAAATCACTCAGGAAAAGGTGTTAGGGAGCTTCTTCACCAAATGAGAATATGGTCATCGCTATATTAAAATCTGGACCCTTGACAAAAATGGCGTTAAGAAAATGGGCTGGCGTTAAAATATCTCTAACCAACACACTGTTCAGGCCAGGATGTGTGTGCTGTATGCCAACTCTACCTACCCATCTACAGTCAACCTCGGCTATTCGTGGGTTTGCATAGTTGTGGATTTAACTGCGAAATTATTTTAAAAACGTACAGGATGATAACTTCCTTTTCCCACAGCTGTTCCTAGTGGTTCATGAGTGATTTTTTTGCATGTTTTCCGTGAGAAATACTGTCATCCTGTCGTGCTGTGGTCATCCTTCATCGTCCATAATGTACTGCACGACAAATTCCCATCGTCATCATGGCATGAGTTAGCACTGTACCCATAAAGACTTGTGCATCATCCTGTACTGTCTTTTTAGCAAGTGTGGCTGTGGATGTGCTAGGAAGCGTTAGGAGAAACACACTGAGGTGGTTTGGACATGTGGAGAGGATGGAGAGTGAGAGACTGATGAGGAGGGTGTATGTGAGTGAGGTGAAGGGAGGGAGAGCGAGGGGAGGCCAAGGATGAGATGGAGGGATGGAGTGGAGAGGTATATGAGAGAGGGGTGTGTGAGCTGGGAGCAGGGCAGTGAAATGGCGGGGGACAGGGTGACATGGAGGCGATTTGTTTGTGGCCACCCCTTACGGGATTAAGGCGTCTGGCAATACATAGATATACAGACAGATTAATGTGCCATAAAATGCATGTACAGGTCCCATAGAGAGTCTGGAGGTAATGGCAAGAGTTAGAACAGCGAAACCAGTGATTTTTGCCAAAGGTATGAATTATTCGCAGATTTCACCCACTCGCAGGGCTGTCCGGAATGTAAGCCCAACGAACAGCAGGGGTTGACTGTATGGCCAGATGTCTGAATCCTGTGAGGGGTGGCTACAAACAAATCACCTCCATATCACCCTGTCCCCTGCCATTCTGCTGCCCTCCCCCCAACTTACACCCCCCTCTCACATACCGGTACCTCTCAACTCCATCCCTCCATCTCACCCACAGTCTTCCCCTCCCTCCCCCCCCACCCCTCACATCCTCCTCATTAGTCTCTCACTCTATCCTCTCCAGTACCATCCATCTCATCCTCAGTCTCCCCCTCCCTATCTACCTCACACACACTCTCTTATCAGTTTTAAAAAGCCTACCTGCTCTATCCTCTCTGGTACCCTCCATCTCATCCTCCGTCTCCCTATCTACCTCACACACACTCTGCTATCAATTCTAAAGGCCTACCTGCTGCCTTCCTCAGCATTTCGTTCTTGCCTGGCTAACTTTGCTCATGTTGCTTCTCTGTAATGCCTGACATATGTAGTTTCCAGCGTCTATGAGTTTATCGAGATCAACGCCGGTGTGGATCTGTAGGCCGTGCAGCATGTAAACAACGTCCTCTGTTGCAACGTTGCCCGATGCACCGCGAGCATATGGACACCCGCCAAGCCCTGCCACGGACGCATCAACCACACTTACGCCCATCTGTGGAATACAAGTGGAGATGGGAGTTGTTTTGTGCTTATGGGTAGGCTGTGGAGTTTAGTGCACTTTTATAAATCATCATTGTCATCATTATCATTATACCATCATCATCATCATTATCTTCATCATTATCATCATTATTCATATCATTGTCATCATTATCAACACCATCATCATCACTGTCATCATCATTATATCATCATCATCATTATTCATATCACTGTCATCATTATCATCACTGTCATCATCATCAATGTCCTCATCATTACCATCATATCATCATCATCATCATTATTCACATCATTGTCATCATTATTATTATATCATCAACTCATCATCATCATATCATAACTCATCATCATTATCATCAGCTATCAACACCATCATCACTATCATCACCACCATCATCATCACCATCCCAAACTCTAATTCCCACCCAAGACAGAGAGAATCAGACAGGAACCAAAACATTAAACACACAAGTACAAATTATCTAGACCAAGTTGAGACAAAAAACGTAGAGTAACAAGCCAGTGCCTCTCCCTATAGTCCATTTAGCTTCACCTGACAAAAATCCATGGCCTCTTTCAGCTTGGTTGTTCATTGGGTGTGGTGAGAATGGAGTATAAATTTCACTAGTAACCAAGGAGACTCATTCCTGTCTTATACTTGCTGTTTATTGAATTTCTTGCAATCATGACTCAGGTTAAAGTGGCACAGTATTCTCTCTCTATCTATTGCCAGACGCCTTAATCCCGTAGGGGGTGCCCACAAGCAAATCGCCTCCATGTCGTCCTGTCCCCTGCCATTTCGTTGCCTGCTCCCAGCTCACACCCCCCTCTCTCATATACCTCTCCACTCCATCTCTCCATTTCATCCTTGGCCTCCCCCTCCCTCTCGCCCCCTCCACCTCACTCACATACACTCTCCTCATCAGTCTCTCACTCTCCATTCTCCCAGTCTTGCCAGATGAAAACAGACTCTCATATACCTCCACTCCATCCCTCCATCTCATCCTTGGCCTCGCCTTCCCTCACCCTCCCTCCACCTCACTCACATACACTCTCCTCATCAGTCTCTCACTCTCCATCCTCTCCACATGGCCAAACCACCTCAATGTTTCCCCTAACGCTTCCTATCACACCCACATCCACACAACTACGCTCTTTCACAGTCTTGCCAGATGAAAACAGACAGACTAGAGTTACCTGCAAGGCGGTGAGGATGTTCGCCAGTGCCTGCCCGTAGGTGTCGTGGCAATGAACGGCCAAAACATCAGAGGGGAGGACGGCCATCACCTCCTCCAGCATCCTCCGCATACTGCCTGGGGTGCCAATGCCAATGGTGTCACCCAGCGAGATCTCGTAGCAGCCCATCTCGTACATCGCATGGGCTACCTGTCAACACAAAGCAAAGGTAATGAGAATATTTATAACATACTGTGCTTGTGTTTAGAATGTACGTAGCCTTCTCTCTGCCTCTCTGTCACACTTATGCACTCTCTGTCTCTTTCTATCTCTCACATTCTTGCTCTCTGTCTGTCTGTCTCTCTCTCTCCCCATCTCTCTGACTGTCTCACTTTCTCTTGCTCTCTCTTTCTCTGTCTGTCTATCTCTCTCTCTCTTGCTCTCTCTCTCTCTGTCTCTTACTCTCTTGCTCACTCTCTCTCTCTGTGTCTCCCACTCTCTCGCTCTCTGTCTCTGTCTGTCTCCCACTCTCTCTCTTTGTCTCTGTCTCTGTCTCTCTCTCTCTCTTACTGTCAAAGTCTTACAGCATCCCATTTGGTACATCACACACACACACACACACACACACACACACACACACACACACACACACACACACACACACACACACACACAAGCAGCAATGAGATTTATGAGGATTTACAGAGAATATTTAGGGCTGCCTTGATGAAGCAGTGCTGATGTAACCTCCTATCCACTTGGTTCATCGTCATCAATTATCATCATCGTTATCATCAATCATCGTCAATTATCATCGTTGTCACTGTCACCATCACCATCAATCATCAAAACTATCAATCATCACCACTATCAATCATCACAACTATCAATCATCACCACCATCAATCATCACCACCACCAATCACCATCAATCATCACCATCACTTGCCACCATCAATAACAGCCAATCATAATCATCATCATCATCATCATCATCAATTATCATCAATCATTATCATCATCATCAGCAGCAGCAGCAATCATCATCATCATCATCTTTGGTCATAATAGCACAAATAATCCTTGGACCCCTGATGGCTGCTCAATCTCTGGCAGCATCTATAGTGGTGTCATTACCCTGAGGTCTTGTTATAACACTTCACCACTCCACACCTTTTTAGGTCCATCCCTCATCACATCACCACTCATATCCATAACCATCCTCTCACTCGATTAAGTTTTTCTGCGTTCTCCATGGCTTGTAATCTAGTTAAGGAAGCTCCCTAACATCTCCTCCTCACTGATTTATTTCTGGACACAGCTTGCCTCACTTTGTATATTATTTATTAAGAAAAAGAAGAGGATATTCGCAGGCTCAAACGTACAGAAATGGCCAAGATTAGGTGGATGTGCAGTGCGTCCCTGAATGCAATGCCTGGGGGGACTTGGATTACAGAGGAAGAGTTGAGAGGTAGGATGGGACTGGAGTGTATTGGTGCTGTGATGAGGAGAAGTAGATTGAGATGGTTTGGATGGACGGGACTGGAGTGTATTGGTGCTGTGATGAGGAGAGGTAGACTGAGATGGTTTGAATGGATGGGACTGGAGTGTATTGGTGTTGTGATGAGGAGAAGTAGACTGAGATGGTTTGAATGGATGGGACTGGAGTGTATTGGTGCTGTGATGAGGAGAGGTAGACTGAGATGGTTTGGATGGACGGGACTGGAGTGTACTGGTGTTGTGATGAGGAGAGGTAGATTGAGGTGGTTTGTGGAGAGGATGGGGGATGATAACTGGGTGCAGAAAGTAAGGCACGTTAATATTGAGGGTGGGGTTGCGAGGGATAGACCAAAAAAGACGTGGAATGAGGTCATTAAGCGTGACATCAGGGTTAAGGGACTGAACAGGGAGGCTGCCACAGATCGAGCAGCATGGAGAGCCGCCATTAGGTGATGAATGCCGACGCATGCATGTTGCAGCCTTCAAAAACGAAACGAAACACACACAAAAAATGATGTTAGAAGAATGATTCAAGTAATACAGATGAGGATGGCAGGGTGTAATAAGGACAATAAATCACTTAGGAAGAGGTGTTAGGGAGCTCCATCTCAGTTGCGTTGTTTATGTCGCTAATCCACCGTCTGTCAAGCAGGCATTACACATCCATCTTACCATCTGCATCTCAGTCCGTTTCATCTTCACCTCACTTCACACACTACACTTTCTCCCTCTGTGTTCTGCCTCCATCACTACACTCCCTACCTTTCTCTCCCTGTGTTGTGTCTCCATCACTACACTTTCTCCCTTTCTCCCTCTGTGTTTTGTCTCTTTCACTACATTTTCTCCCTGTGTGTGAAGGGGAAGACCGAGGATGAGGTGGATGGATGGAGTTGAGAGGTATATGAGGGAGGGGGGAGTGAGTTGCGGGGAGGGTAGTCAAATGGTGGGTGACAGAGTGACTTGGAGGCATTTTGTCTGCGGCCACCCTTTGTGGGATTAGGGCGTCGGGCTATAGATAGATAGATAAACAGTCTAAACAGATAGATAGATAGATAGATAGATTGACAGATAGATAGTGAAGTGGCAACCAACCTTCGCCACGGCCTTGGGATCCACAAGGCCCTCATACGGACAGCCGCAGACACAAGACACGTAGCCCCTCACTCGCACCCCTCGCTCCTCCGCTGCCTCCATCACTGCCTGGAACCGCTGCAATGACTCATTGATGCTGCAGTTGATGTTCTTTTGGCTGAAGGTTTCCGAGGCAGCTCCAAAAATGGCTACCTCATTGCATCCGGCTTCAACCTGCAACCATCATCATCATCATCATCATCAAATTCATCAGCATTATCATCCTTACTGTCATCACCAACACCACCCAAATCATCATCATCATCAGCAGCAGCAGCAGCAGGAAAATCATCAGCATTATCATCATTATTGTCTTCACCAACACCACCCAAATCACCATCATCATCATCACCATCAGCACCAAAATCATCATCATCAGCATCAAAATCATCGGCACATATCATCATTATCATCATCACCAACACCACCCAAATCATCATCATCATCACCATCATCACAATCATCAGCATTATCATCATTACTGTCATCACCAACACCATCCAAATCACCATCATCATCATCATCATCAGCAGCAGCAGCAAAATCATCAGCATTATCATCATTATTGTCATCACAACCACCACCCAAATCACTATCATCATCATTATCACCAAAATCATCATCATCATCATCACCAAAATCATCATCATCATCACCATCAAAATCATTATCATCATTGTCACCACCACCACCACTACCATCATCATGAAAGCAGGCTCCCTAACTCCTCTTCCTTGGCAATTTATTTTTGGATATGACTGATTAAAATCCTATTGTACATAAATTATGCAGAGTATGGCAATATTGGAAGGATTTATGTAACAGAATAAGACAGGGTAAATGCAGATAAAACAAAAGTGATGATATCTAGGGTTGGTGGCGGTACTGTCAAAGACAAGGGAGAGTGGCCATGTGCAGTTTGCCACAAGAGCGTGGGAAGTAATTCCATCTTGTGCAGTGTGTGTGATAAATGGGTGCATAAGAGATGTAGTGGTATTAGAGGTAGACTGCGAGATAATGCTGATTTTATGTGTGCGGCGTGCCGGGGCAAGCAGGTGGAGATTGTCAGACGTGAAAGGATTGAACTTGCTGGTGAATCTCTTGAGTGTGTGGAAGAGTTTTGTTATTTGGGAGACATGTTGTGTGCTGGAGGTGGGGCTGGAGCTAGCTCTGTGGCTAGGGTGAGAAGTGGTTGGAAGAAGTTCAGGGAGCTCTTGCCTCTCCTGACATTGAGAAGGCTCTCCCTACGTGCTAAGGGGTCTTTGTATGCAGCATGTGTTAGGAGTATAATGCTGTATGGCAGTGAGACCTGGGCAGTGAAGGAGGAAGACATTCGCCGGCTCAGACGTACAGAAATGACAATGATTAGGTGGATGTGCAGTGCGTCCCTGTGTCCAGGACCTGGAGGGGCTGGGTTTACAATGGAAGAGTTGAGAAGTAGGATGGGACTGGAGTGTATTGGTGTTGTGATGAGGAGACGTAGATTGAGGTGGTTTGGACATGTGGAGAGGATGGGTGATGATGATTGGGTGAGGAAGGTGAGAAGTGTTAATGTTGGGGGTGGGGTTATGAGGGGTAGACCGAGAAAGACATGGGACGAGGTCATTAAGTGTGACCTCAGGGTTAAGGGACTGAACAGGGAGGCTGCAATGGATCGTGCAGCGTGGAGAGCCGCCATTAGGTGACCAAGGCCGACACATGCAAGCATGTTGGAGCCTTTAAAAACGAAACGAAGACAGTAAGGTGTAATACGGAAAATAAATCACATAGGAAAAGGTGTTAGGGACCTTTATGTAGAGTATGGTGATACTGGAAGGATTTATGTAACACAGAATAACACAGTAATGTATAATAAGCAAAATAAATCATTTAGGAAAAGGTGTTAGGGAGCTTTATGCAGAGTATGGTGATACTGGAAGGATTTATGGAACACAGAATAACACAGTAAGGTTTAATTTGGAAACAAAATAGCTTAGGAAAAGGTGTTGGGGAGCTTTATGCAGGATCCACAGGTAATATGCCAAGGAAAAGATAGACTGCAGAAAACACCCTCCCCTGATGTGACTGCATACCTAAGACAACCAGCTATGTATGATGATGATGATGATGATGATGACGATGATGATTAAATGTAATGGAGGAAGAAAGAAGGTAATTGGTAGACAAGTATATGAATAAATATTTGGAATACTAGAAACCATTCACTACGCTGGGTGGTAACCATATAACCAAATTATGGTGCCTGGTGGTTTAGTGGGTAATTAAGGCGCTCCAATCGGATTGAGCCGGTGAAGGTTTATATCCAAGGGGTGGTTGGGGTTTATTGCTCATGTAATGCCACTCAGGGATGAGTGAGGCTGGTCACTCTCATCTTAAATGTCAGGACCAACTTGCCTAGCCCCAGGCTCCTACGCTCCTCATGGGGCAATGTAGGATTGGATGATGGATGGATGGACTTTTCAGCTTTGTAAATTAAACATTTAACAAATCATTCTTTTTATATGAAACCTTATTAAGACAACAGATTAGGCAGATTTTTAAAATATCACAACGGGATTTACCAAAATGATAAAAAAACAAGAGTGAAAGCTATGTTTTTAGATTCAAAAGGTTTCTGGCCATGAAACTGCTGCTTTGGTCCAGGGTGGCATGGAGTGGAGAGGTACATGAGAGGGATGGAGTGGAGAGGATGGGGAGTGAGAGACTAACAAGGAGAGTTTATGTGAGTGAGGTGGAAGGGGAGAGAGGGAGGGGGAGACTAAGGATGAGATGGAGGGATGGAGTGGAGAGGTACATGAGAGATAGGGTGTGAGCTCGAGGGAGGGCAGTGAAATGGCAGGGGATAGGGCGACATGGAGGTGACTTGTTTGTGGCCACCCCTTACAGGATTAAAGCATCTGGCAACAGATAGATAGATAGATAATTTCCGGTCCTTTATTCCTGATTTACTCCCAATAAACACAACAAATAAAGGGTAACTTACTACATACTGTGAAAATAAATTAAAGAATACAGTAATTGGTGTATTCTACTTCGGCAAAGCTCACTTGATGCCCAGGTGTAGTCAGACTGGAGGATATATTTTGACTAGTAACCAAGGAGACTCATTCCTAAGCAACCAGGAATGTCTTCATGTTGTGTCAGTTCTATCACATGAAAACGAAAGACAGTTGGGTGTGGAAGATGAGGAGTGTGGACGCTGGGGGTAGGGTTGTAAGAGGAGGACCAAAAAAGACCTGGGATGATGTTATAAAGTGTGACCTCAGGGATAAGGGACTGAATAGGGAGGCTGCCAGAGATCGAGCAGCAAGGAGAGTATTAGGTGACCAAGGCTAACGCATGCAAGGATGCTGGAACATTTATATATGATATGAACAAACAATGAGATTATACAGTGTGACCTCAGGGATAAGGGACTGAATACGCAGGCTGCCAGAGATCGAGCAGCGTGGAGAGCATTAGGCGACTCAGGGATAAAGGACTGAATAGGGAGGCTGCCAGAGATCAAGCAGCACAGAGAGCTGAGGTATGCATGAACACTGAAGCCTTTATAAACACTACAATACAATTTCACACTCACGGCAGCCTCGAAACCCTTCAAGTTGGGTGTAAGGACTGGGTATGTGACGCCGCTGAATTTCTTGATCCCTCGCACCACCTCATTGTGATCTGCCATCTGGGGTACCCACTTTGGCGACACAAAACTGACAAGACACAAACGGTATACAGGAATGACGGAAGGAAGCACATATCATCATCATCATCATTGTCATCATCATCATCATCACTGTCACTGTCATCATCATCATCATCACTGTCATTGTCATCATCATCATCATCACTGTCACTCTCATTGTCACCATCATCGTTGTTGTCACTCTCACTGTCATCATCATCATCATCATCACTGTCACTGTCATCATCATCATTGTCACTGTCACTCTCATCATCATCATATTTCTCAACTTCACCACCTTAACCCTACTATTACCATCCCAAGACTATTTATCATCATTTTCACCCTATTCATCAACATATCTATAATCATCATCATTGTCATCATTGTCATTGTCATCATCATCATCACTGTCTGTCATCATCATCATCATCACTGTGTTTGTCATCTTCACCATCTTAACCCTTATTATCATCATCCTATTCATCATCATTTTCACCCGTTTCATCAACATATCTCCAATCATCACCATCATTATCACCTTCCATCTCATAAATAGTCTCCTGGCTTACAGGAAACCATTAGGCTTGTCACTCAACATAAAGTCACCTGAAAAGGAAAGAAGAGTAATAAAAAGTGACAGGAAAGATGGGAGAAATAGGAAGAGAGGAGGACAGACACTGAAAAAGAATGATAAAGGTGAAGGAAGAAGTAGGCAGCACTACATCAGGTGAGTGGATGATGGTGACAAATAGGAAGAGAAGAGGACAGACACAGAAAAAGAATGATAAATGTGAAGGAAGAAGTAGGCAGCACTACATCAAGTGAGTGGATGATGGTTGCCACTGTACACACGTGGATCTAAATTAATGTCCACCAGCATCAATAAACACAGCAACCCACCTTGTCACTTCCACATATTGATGCCCAGCCTGTGACAGTTTATTTATGAATTCAATTTTCACATCTGTTGGAACCATCGTCCTCTCGTTCTGTAGTCCGTCCCGTGGCCCCACCTCCACGATCTTGACTCTTTTGGGGAACTCGTGGATGGTCTGGCTGCCCCGGATCTGTATAAAGTGTAAAATAATTTGTGTATTCAAATATTTAAATGTGGTGTGATGAGAGAGGACAGTGTTTGGAAACTCCCTGTACTGTTGTTTGCAGATGATACTGTGTTGTTGAGTGAAGACGAAGGGGAGCTGCAAGGCTTGGTGGATGAGTTTGGGAAAGTGTGTAAGAAACGGAATCTAAAGGTGAATGTAGGGAAGAGTAAGTTTATGGTCTCTGAGAGAAGTGAAGTCAGTGAATGTACAGTGAGGTTGGATGGTGAGGAAATGGAAAATGTGAGTGCATTTAAGTACTTGGGTAGTGTGATGAGTAAGGATGGAGGTTTGGAGGGTGAAGTGCTTGAAAGGGTACAGCAGAGAAGAAAGGTTGCTGGTTCCTTGAAAGCAGTGATAAGAAATAGAGAAATGAGCATGGAAGTGAAAAAGTTACTTGACAGTATTGTGATACCAACTCTAACGTACGGAAGTGAAGCTTGGACCTTGTTGGAGAGACAGAATTCAAGAGAGCAGTGGAAATGAGTTATCTGAGAGGAGCCTGTGGAGTCACATGGAGAGACAGACTGACAAATGAGGATGTGAAGGAGTGTTGTGGTGTGGATGTGATAAGTAACGTTAGGAGAAACACACTGAGGTGGTTTGGACATGTGGAGAGAATGGAAAGTGAGAGACTGACAAGGAGAGTGTATGTGAGTGAGGTAGATGGGGGAGAGGGAGGAGGAGGAGGCCAAGGAGGAGATGGAGGGATGGAGTGGAGAGGTATGTGAGAAAGGGAGCAGGGCAATGAAATGGCAGGGGACAGGGTGACATGGAGGCGATTTGTTTGTGGTCATCCCTTACAGGATTAAGGCGTCTGGAAATAGATAGCAACAGGCAAGGATGAAGTTTTGAAGATGAAGCGCATGGCAGGGTACAACAGGGAAGAATGGCTGGTAGTTCATTGACACACACACACACACACACACACACACACACACACACACACACACACACACACACACACACACACACACACACACACACACACACACACACACACACACACACACACACACACACACACACACACTGCAAGGGAGTATTATGATTCCCACTATCATATGGATGTGAAGCCTGGACTCTGTTGGAAGGACACAAGTCAAGTGTGAGAGCAGTGGAAATGAGTTATTTGAGAGGAGCATGTGGAGTTATGTGGAAAGACAGACAAATGAAGATGTGGAGTGGTGTGATGTGGATGTGCAGCAAGTGTTAGGAGTACCCTGAGGTGGACTGGCCATGTGGAGAGAATGGAGAATGAGAGACTGACTAGGAGAGTGTATGTAAGTGATGTGGAGACAGGAGGGGAAGGGGGAGACTGAGGATGAGACGAAGGGATGAGGTGGAGAGGTATATGAGAGGAGGGATGTGAGCTGGAGAGAGGGCAGTGAAATGGCGGGGGACAGGGTGACATGGAGGCGATCTGATTGTGGCCACCCCTTACAAGATTAAGGTGTCTGGTTATAGATAGATAGACAGAGATAGATATTGTAGATAGATAGACAGATGGATAAATAGACAGACAGGTAGATAGATAGACAGATAGATAAAGAGACAGTCAGATAGATATAAAAAACCTTACCTCTACATACTGTGCCTTTTCAAATGCAGGCTATAAATTAAAGGAGAAGAAAGTTAATAATGTAAACAGTAAAAAAATACATGCTTTACTTATAATTACAGTACTGGTATAATTTTTCCAGGATTCCAAGGGCTTGACTGGTGAGTGAATGGGAGTGAGGCTCATTCAACTAGGCAGACTTTGGTCAGGGTATCAATCTATCATGCTTTTCCTGACTCTCACTCTACCTCACCCCACCTTGGCAGGGGTTAGGATGATGGTGGTGATGATGATGATGATGATGATGATGATGATGAAAATAATAAATGATGATGACTTGATGATGATGATGATGATGATGATGATGAAAATAATAACTGATGATGACAACAATGATAATGATGATGATAATAACTGAAAATGATGATGATGATGATTGATGAAGATGGCTGACAACGATGATGACTGATGATGATGATTGACAACGATGACGACGACAACATTGACGATGATAACAATAATGATGATTCTTCTAGCACTACTCCAATCATATATCAAGCAGCACCATAATCTGTCACCACATACAGGCTGCCGTCCCCACAAGCCAGGGCTGTTTTCCACAATATCACCAAAATTTAGCCACAGAACTGATATTGTAAACTGAAAGACCTGGCAAATTGGTTTTAACTCTCGTCCCTTTTCTGTCCACCTCTCGTCCCTTTTCTGTCCACCTCTCGTCCCTTTTCTGTCCATCTCTTGTCCCTTTTCTGTCCATCTCTCGTCCCTTTTCTGTCCATCTCTCGTCCCTTTTCTGTCCATCTCTCGTCCCTTTTCTGTCCATCTCTCGTCCCTTTTCTGTCCACCTCTCGTCCCTTTTCTGTCCATCTCTCGTCCCTTTTCTGTCCATCTCTCGTCCCTTTTCTGTCCATCTCTCGTCCCTTTTCTGTCCACCTCTCGTCCCTTTTCTGTCCACGTCTCGTCCCTTTTCTGTCCACCTCTCGTCCCTTTTCTGTCCACCTCTCGTCCCTTTTCTGTTCACCTCTCGTCCCTTTTCTGTCCACCTCTCTAATGCGAGAGTTAATCGTTACTCCCAGTCCTTTGTGTACGCAACAGGTCAACTCTGGAACTGTCTCCCTGTGTCTGTATTACCTACTGCCTATGAACTCCAGGTAAGTAGGTACCCCCAGTCCTTCATATATGCAACAGGTCAACTCTGGAACTGTCTCCCTGTGTCTGTACTTCCTACTGCCTACGACCTCCAGTGTCAGTAGGTAAGTAAGTTAACTAATAATCCCAGTCCTTCATATATGCAACAGGTCAACTCTGGAACTGTCTCCCTCTGTATTTCCTAATGCCTATGACCTCCAGTGTAGGTAGGTAGTTTCTTTTTTTTTTTTTTTTTTTTTTTTTTTTTTAATGCGAGGAAGAAGGAACCAAAGGCCATGAGCCCGCAGTAACAGTTCCCTCCAAGAGAAAAACAAAATACAATAGAGAGCCAAATTCAAGATCCGATCATTTGGAGATGCCTGGACACACTGCGTTTGAAAGACTGGAGATCATAGGCAGCAGGAAATACAGACAGAGGGAGACAGTTCCAGAGCTGACCTGTTGCATAAATGAAAGACTGGGAGTAACGGTTAACTCTTGCATTAGAGAGTTGGACAGAAAAAGGATGAGAGAGTTTGCTGAGGACTTGCTACGTGCGCCCGTCGTAGAGGTGGAGGAATGCAAGCAGACAGTTCAGAGGAGCAGTGACCATTAAAGTAGCGATAGAAAAGAGATAAAGATGCAACAGTGCGGCGAAGAGACAGAGGTTGAAGGGAGTCAGTAAGAGGAGGAGAGTTAATGAGACGAAAAGCCTTTGACTTCACCCTATTGAGAAGAGCTGTATGTGGGAGCCTCCCACACATGAGAGTTGTACTCCACACAGTGGATAAAACCCCTGTATAGAGTCAACAATTGTGCAGGGGTAAAGAAAGAGCGGAGTCGGCTTAGCACACCCAATCTCTTGGAAGCAGATTTTACAAGAGATGTAATATGATCTTTCCAAGATAAGTCCCGAGTAAATGAAACCCCAAGCATGTTCAAGGATGATGCAGGATTAAGCTGAATATTATTAAACATTAGTGGGTATACCTGTGGAAGATTTTGTCGGGTTGATAGGTGTAAGAACTGAGTCTTAGATGCATTAAAGACAACCATATTATTCTTACCCCAGTCAGAGATACGAGCCAAATCAGACATTAGGTGTGCCACAGCCTCATCCCTTGCTTGTTGAAGTAACTGTTGAGATGGGCGTTGCGGGAACCGAATGGAAAGGTGAAGGGTGGAGTTGTCAGCGTATGAGTGGATAGGGTTAGATGTACAGCTTAGAAGATCATTGATGAATAAAAGGAAGAGAGTTGGTGATAGGACAGAGCCCTGAGGAACACCACTGTTGATAGATCTAGGAGAAGAACGATGGCCGTCTACAACAGCGGCTATAGAACGACCAGAAAGGAAGCTAGCGATGAAGGCACAGATAGAAGGATAGAAACCGTAGGAGGGCAGTTTGGAAATTAAAGATTTATGCCAGACTCGATCGAAAGCCTTTGAGATGTCAAGTGCAATGGCAAAGCTTTCGCCAAAGTCCCGAAAGGAGGATGACCAGGAGTCTGAAAGGTAAGTGAGAAGATCGCCAGTGGAGTGTCCCTGACGGAACCCATACTGACGATCGGAAAGAAGGTTGTGATAGGAAAGATTCCTTAAAATTTTTCTATTAAGAATTGACTCGAAAACTTTTGAAATACAGGACGTTAACCCTTTAACCGCGGGTGTCATTCCAGAATGACGTTGCAAAAACTGGACCAAACCGCGGGTGTCATTCTCGAATGTTTGTGAATATTTTGAATACCCCGCGTTTTTTCCGTGCGCCAATTGTTTCAAGGGAGAGTAGCTATTAAGTTCTTTCACTCCAGCCGACCCCCACCTCCCTCTTTCCCCCCTGGGGCCCCACCTCCCACCCCTGGGCCCCCACCCCACTCCCCTGACCAAGCGCGCATCAGTATCTGTCCAGCTGTGTGAGTGACAACACATGTTGATGTGGCAGTGAAGTGCAGGCAATTACAGTGCCTTTTACCTGTCTCAGTGAACACAGAGTGGGTGTTTATCGTATGTGCAGTGTTCATATATGTTTATAGTATTATTATCAGAATGAGGTTGGCATTTGGTAATGGTGTGTGAGCTAAAAATAGTGATTACAACACCGCTGATGTGGCAGTGAAGTGCAGGCAATTACAGTGCCTTTTACCTGCCTCAGTGAACACAGAGTGGGTGTTTATCGTATGTGCAGTGTTCATATATGTTTATAGTATTATTATCAGAATGAGGTTGGCATTTGGTAATGGTGTGTGAGCGAAAAATAGTGATTACAACACTGCTGATGTGGCAGTGAAGTGCAGGTAATTACAGTGCCTTTTACCTGCCTCAGTGAACACAGAGTGGGTGTTTATCGTATGTGCAGTGTTCATATATGTTTATAGTATTATTATCAGAATGAGGTTGGCATTTGGTAATGGTGTATGAGCGAAGGTAATGATGTGTGAGCGAAAAATAGTGATTTTACACCCCTCACTTCTAACGGCACTGCCCGTCCTGTGAAAGTCAACAAAGTCATGAAACCTACATCAATGGAAAGCTGAAGGTTAGTACTTTCTAATGGTACCTTATTTTTTTCTCTAGCTTTATTCTGTGCAGAGTTATTAAGGTTAAAAGGTTTGTTTACATTTGGCTGAAACCCCCGCGGGAGAGGACAGTCAGACCAAAACAATACCCGCGGTTAAAGGGTTAAAGCAATTGGACGATAGTTGGAGGGTTGGGAGTGGTCACCCTTCTTTGGGACTGGCTGAATGAGAGCAAACTTCCAGCAAGAAGGAAAGGTACAAGTTGACAGACAAAGGCGAAAGAGTTTGCCTAGGCAGGGTGTAAGCACAGAAGCACAGTTCTTGAGAACAACAGGAGGGACCCCATCAGGCCCATATGCCTTGTTAGTACTGAGGCCAGTGATGGCAGAAAATACATCAACTGAAGAAATTTTAATGTCAGCCATGAGGATGTCAGAGGGGAGAAGTGATGGAGGAACAGCACCGGAATTGTCTAAGGTGGAATTGGAGGAGAAAGTCTGTGCGAAGAGATCTGCTTTATCAGTAAAAGAAATAGCTACAGAACCATCAGAGTAGAAAAGAGGAGGGAAGGATGATGAGGTAAAGTTGTTAGAAAGATTTTTGGCAAGATGCCAGAAGGAGCGGGAAGAATTCGAGTCGGAGAGTTGAGAGCATTTGGTATGGATGAAATTATTTTTAGTAGAGCGAAGAACAGACTTAGCACGATTCCGGGCAGAAACGTAATGATGATGTGATTCAGGGGTGGGTTGGCTCCGGTACCTTTTGTAGGCCCTCTCCTTGTTGCGGACAGCATTAGAACAAGCGTGATTAAACCAAGGCTTTCTTGCATTAGTCAAAGGATATGAGAAAGGAATGTATGCTTCCATGCCCGGGAGAATAACCTCCGTAATGCGCAAGGCACACTCAGATGGCTCACGGCCATGGAAGCAATAATCATTCCAGGGAAAATCAAAGAAGTACTGCCTGAGGGCCTCCCAGTCTGCGGCTCCAAAAATGCCACAGACGACGTTTCCCTGGAGGGTCCACAGGCCGTACCGGAGTGATAGGACAGGTTAAGGTAATAAGGTTGTGATCGGAGGAGCCCAACGGAGAGAAAAGATTAACAGAGTAAGCAGAAGGATTAGTTGTGAGGAAGAGGTCAAGTATGTTGGAGCTCTCTCCAAGGCGGTCAGGGATACGGGTAGGGTGCTGTACAAGCTGCTCTAGGTCATTAAGGATAGAAAAGATGTAGGCTTGTTCACCAGGTGGATCCGTGAAAGGAGAGGAGAGCCAAAGGTGGTGGTGAACATTGAAATCTCCAAGAATGGGGATTTCAGAGAAAGGAGAAATGGATAGAATGTGTTCCATCGTAGAAGTAAGATAGTCGAAGAATTTTTGATAGTCAGTAGAATTAGGGGATAAGTAAACAGCACAGATATATTTAGTCAGAGAATGACAGGAAAGCCGAAGCCAGAGTGTGGAGAATTCAGAAGAATCAAGTTCAGGAACACGAGAGCAAGATAAGTCGTTGCGTATATATACACAACAGCCACCTTTGGCTTTGAAATGAGTATAGAGAAAGTAGGAGGATACAGAAAAGGGTTTGCTGTCAGTTGCCTCAGACAGCTGAGTCTCCGTTAGAAAAAGAAGGTGAGGTTTAGAGGAGGAGAGGTGGTGCTCAACAGAGCGAAAGTTAGAGGAAAGGCCGCGAATGTTGCAGAAATGAAGACGAAGAGAGTCAGACAGTGGTTCCAGGCACCTTGAGTCGTCACCGGGAGACGGGCAGATGGTGGGGGCATTTATGGTCCCCCCCCCTGGGGACTCCGAGGCTTGATAAGACGACGCCATTTTGGTAAATTCTGAATAGGAAGTGTAGTGTGTACTGTGCATGTAGTTTGGTGAAGATAGTTAGAGAAATTTGTACTGGAGAGCATGCTGGCCTACTCTCTGTGTAACTGAGACACTGAAAAAGTTCAGCAAAGGGGGATGGTCAGGAACTAGATGCTCCCATCTTTCATGTCTGCAACAGGTCAACAATGCAACTGTCCTCCTGTGTCTGTATTTCCTACTGCCTATGACCTCCAGTCTTTCAAATGTAGTGTGTCCAGGTATCTCGAAATGAATGGATTTTGAATTTGGCTCTGTAATCTTGGTTTTGTTTTTTCTTAGAGGGAACAGTCTTGTGGGATTCTGGCCTTTGCTTCCTCCTTCTTTGCTTAAACACACACACACACACACACACACACACAGATGAGGATGGGAGAGCGGATGGAACTGCAAGCTAATAAATCCACTCCTGTCTTTCTCCTTTGCTAAGTGCTAACTGTAGCACTGGTGATGCAAAAGTCATAGAGGACTCCCCTTGGTTTGGTCAGGCAATGTAAAATAAATAAATAAATAAATAGACAGACAGATAGATAAATACAGTAGATATAGATGGACAGAGATAAATTACCCTAACAGAAAAACAAGTAATGACACAAGACACGACTGATACTGGAACAACACCTATTCCTTCAGCAAGCATCATTAAAATCCAGCTTTATACAACTGGCTCTTGGTGTTAAAACTCAAAAATTCGTTGCCATTTTTTCTGAATATCAACTCTACTGGACCAAACATCCTTACTGGCATATCAACGAATCATTTCCTTATCAGCGTCATCGAATCTCAAGTTCTATCCATCTACCTATCTATCTAAAGCCAGACGTCATAATTCCATACTGGGTGGCTGCTTGTCTCTGAGTTAGCTGTTTTATGGGGAGAGGCACTAACCCTCCACCAACCCACTGCTGCCTGCTGAGTTCTGGAGTGTTGTGAAGCTATTATCAAGGTGCCAGTAGAGGACAGTAATATTTTTAAAAGTATATAGGAAAGGGAACTATAACAACAACAATCAGTATCTATTTATCTATTGCTAACTATCTATCTATTGCCAGATGACTTAATCCCATACAGGGTGGCCACAAACAAATCGCCTCCATGTCACCCTGTCTCCCGCCATTTTACTGCCCGGCTCCAAGCTCACACCCCACTCTCTCATATACCTCTCCACTCCATCCCTCCATCTCATCCTTGGCCTCCCCTTCCCTCTCCCCCCTCCAAGTCATTCACATCACAGGAAAGGGAAATCTAACTGCAACAAAGAGTATCCACATTACCAACACAACACATCCTGTTATCAATCTGCCTCTACCACCACACAGCACAACATTACCACTCACATAACTGGAAGACTGAATAAAACCTGACCTTACCACCACAACAAAACATTAAGCACTCACACAACAGGAAGACTCTGAACTTAAATCATTAGAAGGTTGACAGAGTTTAGTTGTCAAATCCTGAAATGGTTAGTCAATGTTTTAAATCTTTACTGGATAGGCAGCAGAGTTACCAGGTTATACAAACATCCCTCAGTTCCTTTCCTATCCCCCGAATGTGGATGGTGGACTGCAGGAAGAGACATTTTCAGTCTGCAGTCCTTCAGGTTAGCGTTCAGATGAGTCTCAGGCTGCAGCTATAAACTGTAATCACTTCACTTTAACTTGGCCCATGATTTGTCTTTTTAGGGCCTATTTCATGTAGCTCAGAGGCAGAATAAGACAATACTACAGCTCTAAATCCTTTCCACAGCACTTCTTCGTGACTAGCAACACCAAATGAGATGATACTGGTACTACAGCTCTACATCCTTTCAACAACACTTCTTCGTGACTAGCAACACCAAATGAGATGATACTACAGCTCTACATCCATTCCACGGGACTTCTTTGTGACTAGCAACACCGAATGAGATAATACTACAGCTCTACATCCATTCCATAGCACTTCCTCATGACTAGCACCATATTCTTCTGTTCATCTATTGCCCTAACTCTGCTTTCACGACGGAGGGATGGCAATTCTGGGCCAAGTTAGCCTACAAACAGCATAATACTAATACTGCCACATGGGTCCCTAAGCTGCATCAAATTGCCTGAGGGCTGCCAGAATATAACAGTTAATATTTTTCAACCTATCAGTAGGTATGCCCCGCTACACGATCCCCCTTTATGTGATATCCCGACTTAGTGAAGTGAAAAAATTAATACCCTTCCCCACCTATTGATGTCTAGTCCCCAGTTATCCGATGGGATTTTTTTGAACCTATCTATCTATACCCCGACGCCCTAATCCCGCAAAGGGGGGGCCGCAGACAAAACGCCTCCAAGTCGCTCTGTCACCCACCGTTTGACTACCCTCCCCCCCTCCCTCATATACCTGTCAGCTCCATCCCTCCACCTCATCCTCGGTCTACCCCTCCCTCTCCCTCCCTCCACCTCACCTACATACACTCTCTTAGTCAGTCTTTCATTCTCCATTCTCTTCACATGTCCAAACCACCTCAGTGTATTTCTCCTAATCTTTTCAACCACATCCACATCTACCCCACAACGTTCCTTCACTTCTTCATTCCTCAACCTGTCCCTTCATGTCACTCCACATGCTCCTCTCAAGTAACTCATTTCCACTGCTCTCACTCTTGACTTGTTCCCCTCTTGCAAGGTCCACGCCTCGCTTCCATACGTCAGGGTAGGGATCACAATACTATCATGCAGTGACTTCTTAACTTCCATACTCACCTCCCTATTTCTCATCACTGCTTTCAGTGTACCAACAACCTTCCTTCCCTGCTGTACCCTTCCACGTACTTCATCCCCCAAAGTTCCATCCTTACTCATCACACTACCCAAGTACTTGGATGCACTCACATTCTCCATATCCTCACCATCCAGCCTCGCTGTACATTCTGTGACTTCATTCCTCTCAAACACCATAACTTTACTTTTGTTTACATTAACTTTCAGCTTCCTCCTCCTACACACTGTCCCAAATTCATTCACCAAACCTTGCAACTCCCATTCATCTTCACTCAACTAAACTGTATCATCAGCAAACAGCAACACCAGAAGCTTCCAAATCTCACCCTCATTCATTAGAGCCACCCCTACATCCACTGCCCTACCTTGTACCTCCTTTACAACCCCATCCATATATATATCAAACAGCCATGGAGACATCACACACCCCTGTTTCAGTCCCACACTGAGATCAAAGAAGTCACTCAGCTCACCATCCACTCGCACCGTAGCCTCGTACATACTCTTCACAGCACTCAACAATTTCCCCTCCACTCCATATATTCTTAATACCTTCCACATACCTTGCCTATCTATTCTGTCATAAGCTTTCTCCAAGTCCATGAAGGCAGCATACACTTTCCTTCCCTTCTCTAGATACTTCTCCACTAAACATCTTAGAACAAATATCTGATCTACACACCCTTTTCCCTTCCTAAATCCCCCTTGTTCTTCTCCAACTAGCTCCTCTGTCATATGCCTAACCCTATCAATGAGTATTCTACCATATATTTTACCAGTCACACTAAGAAGGCAAATACCCCTATGGTTACCACATACTTCTCTCTCCCCTTTTCCTTTGTACAGAGGAACAATTATACCTGATTTCCAGTCCTCTGGAACCCTTCCCTCTTCCCAAGCCAATCTACACAACTTCCATATCCACTCCACAACAATCTCACCCCCATACCTCAGCATTTCACCACACAAGTGATGATATTTTAGACTTAAATTGTGTGTTTAGGTTGATTTTAGATGGAAATTAATGTGTTTTAGTCATAGGTGGGGTGAACACTGTCATTTTGAGATACAGTTTGCTACATTTAATATTTTCCAGACATTTTTAATGATTCTGAAATTCTATTTTTGGGTTTAGGTGAGTTATAAACTGCTTATAGGCTTAGTTTACCTTGTATTAAAGCTATGTGGGTGTTTATGTGATCTAGAAACTTGTTTTGGACTCATTTGGGTGGGTTTAGGACTTCAGTGGGGGGAGACCTCAGGCTCAACACACATCCCTATACTTTACATGTTATAACGTCTCCTTTTTTCTTTTTTCTTTTTCTTTTTTTTATGTCAAGAAGAAGGAACCCAAAGGCAACAAGCCCGCAAAACTGTTCCTTCCAAGAGAAAAACAAAATACAAGACAGGGCCAAATTCAAGAACATCGCTTCAATGATGGGTTCTCCCAAACACATCTCATCGTTACAGCAGGGACGACCTGTACAATTTCCATTTTCATTCATAACCGTCATCAGACACTCTACTGCAGTCTATGTCTTCTCATTTCAAACAACTTTTCTTTTGAACACTTCCACCATAACGCAATAATGACGAAGATTTTGCCTCACATCCAAGACAACTGTACACTGAGATGGAAATACACATACCGGTAATACCAAATGAGACAGCCTGGAATACCAATGTCTATACCACTTCCTGCTTGCTGTAATACCAGTGGTGGTGGAGTGGTATGCCTTCATGTGGTGGCACTAGTATAAATATTGGGCTCCACTGCCTGGTTATACAAATGTCCCTCAGTTCCCTCCCTATCCCCCAAAAGGAGAATGGTGGACTGCAAGTGAGGGGCAAATTTAGTCCACTGGTTACAACTACATAAATAAAAATAACAACCAATATTTCAGAGACGTTATTCATGTATGATGAGCAACACCCAGCCTTAAATTCTACTCACTGGAGACTCGCCATAATTCAGGATGAAAATTTTGGCCAGATCTGAACTGAATTGAAATTTTTGGCGAGATAAAATAACGACTCACGACCAATACGAGAAAAATACAATTGCCCGAGACATTACACACTTCCTCCAATGATTTTATCAGTATTATCCAACGTAACTGATACCTAAAAACAAATGGACTAGTTAAATATATTCTAATGACCAAATACACGCCCTTAATCCTGAAAACTATCTTGAGAGAGGATATAACACTGAGAAACTGTCATCGTCCAATTGAACAAGTCCTCCTGTAGTCTACTCAACTTTAATATCTCACTAAAATTGTATATAGGCAACTAACTGATTAACATGTCATTAATTATACTCACTGAAGACACGCCATAACTCCTGCAGAAGGTCTTGAGGGATGAAATAACGTTAGCCCGGCACAGGAGGGTACTCATGGCGGGTCGTCTGCTGCTGCCACCCTGTCGTCTGCTCATGACGTTCACTGTACAAAAAATAAACTAATATAAACAAAAAATTAAGAGAATAAAAATGGGAGAAAACTAATAATACGGTTATAGATTTCCATTTTTTCATGCTTAACGTCTCCATTTTTTTTTTTTTTTCAACTTTGAGGGGAGGGGATAAAAAGGAATCTGTACCTACATCATCAAATCAATCAAGGAAACAAAAATCAAACTAGAAAACAAGATAAAGTATTTCAGTTCAATATCAAATTCCAAACTTTTAGAATGAAATGGTGGATGAATGCGTTAGCCTATATCTCTCCTCCAATCTTCCTTCACTCTTTTCCTAACTCCTCCATTCTCCCTCCCACGACCTTCACCTTTCTTTCCATCCTCTTCCACTTTCTCCTCCCCTCCTCTCCCATCTTCCTTCCCTTCTCTTCCTCCACTCTCTCCTTCTGCTTGCCTGTACTCTCTCCTTTCTTCCTAGATCCTCCATTCTCTCCTTCCATCATCCTCAACTCGTTCCATTCGATGTTCAAGATGGAATTTTCCTTCTTATTAAAGGCATTACATACGAACCACGTAAAATTCAGCGATTACGGGGAATTATTTAACTTGCTGAGATGGCAAGGAAGCAACTGTAGCGCTGTGGGTAACGTTGGATGTGTTGGCTCTGATCAAGGACGGATTGACTTTCACAGCAAAAACTGGACTGGGACTTACTTCCCCAAACGCGCAGGAAAAACACAGAAAATATTGCATAATTCTCACACTTTTTAAAATACGTAATTCATGATAATTATCTCTTAGATAATTAGATATTAGGCTACTGTGTAATTTCAGCTATGCAACAAACTTAATGTCGCAACTGAGGTCGGATTTTGCAGGAAAGACTGAGGAAAATGCAAAACCTTTCCATGATCCTTATACTTCCTGGAAAAAAAAAAAAAGTTACAAGGAATAGGCTATGATAGTAAGTTTGTAATCTCGATCTACCTTGGGTGCTAACTTTCAGTTTTCCAGGGCTGGAGTCCCGTTGCTTGCATATCTGGCATCGGCCGACCCAGGTGTGCATTCAGTCTCTGTAAATTGGCTGGTAAAACGAGTGCCAAGGGTAACACCCAGGGGAGGTAATTATGGTAACCCTGATGATGCAGTGGCTTTGTATTCCAGCTGAGCAGTGGCAGACTATAATCCACCACAGGCTCAAAGGCTTAAGTTACGGAAATAAGCACCGCAGAGAAGCGCCTCACGGGTTTTGTTCCACCTTTATCTTAACCTCAAAGTAGCACAGGGCATCATTGATCAAATTACACCAGTGTCTGTGAAATAAATATACATAAAAAAAAATGTTAAAGAATGCCCGGTAGCAGTAGGCTACCCTCAAATGAAGCACCTCCATGTCACCTTGTCCACCACTTGGCTGCCCTCCCTCCAGTTCACACCACCCCCATGCATATACCTCTCCTCCCCATCCCTTCATCTCAACCTGTCTCCCCTTCCCTCTCACCCCCTTTAGCCCACATGCACAAACTCTCCTAGTCAGTCTCTCCACATGACCAGACTATCTCCAGGGTACCACACTTTCCACCATATCCACATCCACACCACAGCACTCCATAACTTCATCTGTCTACCTCTCCACATTACTCCACAGAATCCTCTCAAACTTCATTTCCAACCTTAATTCCTGCAAACAGTCCAAACTTCACTTCCCTACTTTGGACTGGGGGTCACAACACACTTCTGTATTTCTGTCTATCTATTGCAAGATGCCCTAATCCCATATGGGGTGGCCACAAACAAATCCCCTCCATGTCACCCTGTCCCCTGCCATTTCACTGCCCTCCCCCCAGCTTACACCCCCGCCCTCTCTCATATACCTCTTCACTCCATCTCTCCACCTCATCCTCTCCGTCTCCTTCCCTTTACTTCACTTACATACACTCTCCTCATTAGTCTCTTGCTCTCCATCCTCTCCACATGTCCAGAGCACCTCAAAGTATTTTTCTGTCCTCAGTCCTGATCTTTGTCCTCTGTGTGTCTGTTGCCCACATTCTCTACCTTACAATTTCTCACATTTCACACTTTTAACTCTGTGCTTGTTATGATGCTACACAGATCCCTAAAAGCACTCATATGTTCTCTGTTTTATTACCATTCAGCCTTACTACACACTCTATGACTTCTTTCTTCCTTGCACGATCATTTTACTCTTTGCTACTCTTACTTCCACTCAACACTATCATCACTAAACAATGGTACACGCAATTTCTGCATCCTGTTCTTAATGGTGTTAGGTGGTGGTGACCATCATCCACTTACTTCATGTAGTGCTGCCTACTTCTTCTTTCACTATCATTCACTTTCTGTCTGTTCTCCTTTCTTCCCATATCCCACCACCATCTGTGCACCAGATGTAGTGCTGCCTACTTCTTCCTTCACCATTATCATTCTTTTTCTGTCTGCTCTCCTGTCTTCCTATTTCTCACCATTATCCACTCACTGGATGTAGTGCTGCATACTTTTTCCTTCACCATTATCATTCTTTTTCTGTGTCTGCCCTCATCTCTTCCTATTTCTCACCATCATTTACTCACTTCATGTAGTGCTGTCCACTTCTTCCTTCACCTTTATCTTTGTTTTTCTCTCTGCCCTCCTTTCTTCCTCTTTCCCCCATCCTTCCTGTCACTTTTTATTACCTTTCTTTTCACTTCAGGTGGCTGTACACTGACAGCCAATAGTTCCTGGATGGTAGGCATGTAACCAAATAACAGGGTGATGTGGAGCCTACTATGGTGCCCCTATTAACTGAATTGAGATGCAAACGTGGCGTCCATCCGGGAACTAAACCTCCACACTTTTCCCACGCCTTGCTGTGGTGAGGTGCTATCTACCACAAGGGAACATGGGTTCACTGCATAAGACAGCCCTGCATGAGTGGTTGCTCACCTGCAGTTGATGGGTCTGCTCAGCCAGATAAACAGGGGTTACTAATGACAAAACAATAACATTCTCACTAGGAACACCACCATCCATTGCCCTGTCTTGTATTTATGGATTTTCATACCAACAGGAAATTTTGCTGTCAGGCCAAGAGTTCCTCAATACAGTAGAAATGGACTATCACTGCAGGAAGAAAATTTAAATAAAAGTAATAGTCATAACTTTTAATTGGCATCAACAATAAAATACATAAGAAAGATGTAGGTTGAAGGTAAGAAATAAAAAGCTTAATTTAACATACAGTGGCATCTCCCATGACAAACCTGCTACCTATTCCTTGGCTGTGATATTATAGTGTTTCCCAGTCCATGGCAATCCTAAAAATGGTTTGTTCTGCTGGGTATTACGACACATTATTTCCTCGCTGGCCAATATATTTCCACTGATCGAGCTTTAGTTTCGAGAGGACAGTCAACCAAAAAAATATCACACCACTGGGGATCGATGGTTGTGAAAATGAAAGAGTTTTACAGATGCACATAAATCTGTTAATATGCTATCTCAAAATATATACTACCCAATATGTGACAATTTATGTGATTTTGAGTCCTAATAATTACAAAAAATAAGAGACTAACAAGGAGAGTGTGTGTGTGGAAAGGGGGAAGAGGGAGGAGGAGGCCAAGGATGAGGTGGAGGGATGGAATGAAGAGGTATATGAGAGAGGGCGGCGTGAGTTGGAAGCAGGGCAGTGAAATGGCAGGGGACAGGGCAACATGGAGGCGATTTGTTGTGGCCACCCCTTACGGGATTAAAGGTGTCTGACAATAGATAGACAGATAGATAAAACAATACAGTATTTGAGTTTTAGAAATGCACATGAATCTAATAATATGCTGTCTCAAAATGTATTCCACCAAAAACATGAGGATTTATGCAATTTTGAGTCCTAATTATTACAAAAAACAAAAATGTATTTGAATTTATAATCAAGAGGTGCCTCATCACAATGTTTCAGATCTTTTTTTCTATGCAAGGAAGAAGGAACCAAAGGCCAGTAGCATGCAAGACTGTTCCCTCCAAGAAAAAACAAAAACAAGCTAACAGAGCGCCAAATTCAAGATCCGCGCAGTAAGAGGGTCGGTACTTTTTTGGCTGACTGTACCTATAGTTTTTGACATCCCGCCTGCATAAGATTTACTCAAAAATAATGTTTCAAATGGACCAAATTTCTATCCTGTGCAAATATAAGTAACGTGTTTGATTTCACGTACAGTACAATACAATGCAGTACTAATGTAATACTTGTACAGATTATTTTTGTGCAGTAAACAGATAGACAGAAAGACAGATATAGATAGGTAGATAGACAGACAGATAGATAGATAGATAGATAGACTGACAGATATATACACAGATAGATAAACAGACATATTATATTCTTATTTCTCCACAGTCAGACTCCTATCTTACATTCACAAGTAAGGCCTCTGCTACTTACAGGATATGAAATAAATATCACACAAGAAATTACTGACCCTCGCATGACTGGAACAACTCTAGTACGCTACCACAGGAAAGACCAATGATGTGTTTAAGCTGTGAGTCAAAGGAACCAGAGAATATCATAGGCTTTTTTCCCCCTTTCTTTCCTTCTTATTTCACTTCTTTCCTTCTTACTTCTTTTCTTTCCTTCTTATTCCTTTTCCTTCATTCTTATTTATTTCCTTCTTATTTCTTTTCTTTCTTTTTTGTGCATATTGTTCTCTAACTGCTTGAAGAAGACCACGTGGAGGCAAACAGATCCTCCCCAGCCATTCTCCCTGCGCCTCTCTTCCCACCCACTCATGTTGTAGTTCTGATCCACTCCCTCTGATATTTGAATTTTTAAACACTCACCATGACCATATAATTGAAGATAGTGACCTAAAAATTGGCATACCATCATTTTAAAATATGCTCTTTGATCAAGCTAAAAACTGTGATGAATATATATAAAAATCTTTGTATTTTTTTTTTGATACTGGACAAAAATACTGGAACTTAAATTCAGTATGGTTAAATTGCAAGACAGACTGACCTGACAGCTGATGCATCCATACTGCAACATGATCTTTTTCATAGCAATGGGGTTTGTGCTTATATTTCATCATCATCATCATCATCATCATCATCAGCATCATCATCATCCAATCTTTTTTTCATTTTTGCAAACCATGGAAAAGGTGGGAAATTGTCATGTCACAGATTACAGGTTAAGGAACATATCTATTCTTAAAATAATAATAATAATAATAATAATAATAATAATAATAAGAACAATAATCATCCATCATATAATAATAATAATAATAATACAAATCATGCCCAATTAATCCATACATATCACACAGATGATCCATTTCTCTATCTAAATATATTACAAAGGCCACAAATATACAAAGAAAACCGCTCTACAGGAAAACACAGCATACGCATCAAAACACACTCTTTCTCCTTCAAACCAATATGGAAAGCCACTCTGCTATTTATATCTTATGCAATGAGGAGGAAAATTACACACGGCACTATATAAATCTTTGGATGTACAAATATATATAATGTAATGCATAGTGTGCTGTACAATCATGAACAACCACAATTACACCCTCTGACACACCTTGGCTCATTAGTTAAGCTCCCTAACATATTTTCCTAACTGATTTATTTTGCTTATTACACCTTGCTGCCCTCCTCCTGAATATACCCACTGATATACACCTTGGCTCATATTTTCTGATTGCTCCCTAACATCTTTTCCTAACTGATTTGTTCAGCTTATTATGCCTTGCTGTCCTCCTCTGTTGAATATACCCACCGATATACACCTTGGCTCATCAGTTAAGCTCCTTAACACCTCCTCCTAACTGATTTATCTTGCTTATTACACCTTGCTGTCCTCTATGCTTTTAAAATCATTCTAATATCACTACACTTTACACTGATACCAAAACCATGGACATTAACGCCACAGAATAAAATAAATCACTCAGGTGAAGGTGTTAGGAAGCTGCCTTAACCAAAAAGGATATGAGGCACTGGTTAGTAGTCTCATCAGTCAAGGAAGCTCCCTAACACCACTTCCTTCGTGATTTATTTTTGGATATGAGTGGTTTAGATCCTTCTGTACATCATTTATGCAGAGTATGGCGATCTTAGAAGTATTAATGCAACAGAGACGAGGACAGTAAGGTGTAATAAACAAAATAAATCACTTAGGAAGAGGTGTAAGGTGTAGTAAACAAAATAAATCACTTGGGAAGAGGTGTAAGGTGTAATAAGCAAAATAAATCACTTATGGAGAGGTGTAAGGTGTAGTAAACAACATAAATCACTTTGGAAGAGGTGTAAGATGTAATAAACAAAATAAATCACTTGGGAAGAGGTGTAAGGTGTAATAAGCAAAATAAATCACTTACTGAGAGGTGTAAGGTGTAATAAGCAAAATAAATCACTTGGGAAGAGGTGTAAGGTGTAATAAGCAAAATAAATCACTTATGGAGAGGTGTAAGGTGTAGTAAACAAATAAATCACTTGGGAAGAGGTGTAAGGTGTAATAAGCAAAATAAATCACTTACTGAGAGGTGTAAGGTGTAATAAACAAAATAAATCACTTAAGAAGAGGTGCATGGTGTAGTAAACAAAAGTAATTGCTTAGGAAGAGGCGAAAGGTGTAATTAACAAAATACATCACTTAGGAAGAGTTGTAAGGTGTAAGAAACAAAATAAATCACTTAGGAAGAGGTGTCAGGGAGCTTCATTAACCAAGGACAAGATAAGTTGCCAGTGGGTGGGCGTTACAGATCATCATGAAGGTCCCGTCCTACTCTAGTGTTGGTTTGAGAGATTTAACCTTCGGTTTAACCCTCTCTGTGCGCCGTAGATCATCAGGTAATGTGTACAGGTGTGCTGGGGGGAAAGGGAATAACTCTGGGAATAATATAAACATAAATATACATCAACATAAATAAACATTATCATAAATATAGACTGTAAATATAAATAAACATCAATATAAATAAACAGTATCATAAACATTATCATAAACATCAATATAAACAAAACCACAAACATAAAACTGCATTCAAATTTCAACTGATACAGGAAGGGCATAACTTTGAGAACCAGAAAGTGCTTGGAGAGAACAAACCTCCACCAATGCCAGTGCCAGATCTGCATGTGGATCCGCCCCAAAATTTTATCAATTCTTTCTTGGCCCATGACCTGCACTTCCACAAATTTTAATTGAAATTCACTGGGAACTTTTGGAGATATTGTGACGACGAACAAACAAAACATTCCTGGATCCAGATGATGACCTAGATCACCACCAACATCTAATGGAGTGTTCCTTGGGCCTGACCCTACCCCTACAAAAAATGTCAGCAAAATCGACTTATAAGTTTTTGAATAACCCTCCAAACAGACAAACAAACCAATGCCAACAAAAACATAACCTCCTTGGCAGAAATAATGATATAAATAAACATCTATCTATCCATCTATCTCTAAACATAAACATAAATAAACACGCATCCAAATCTCACCTGCTGTGTTGCCATGGTTACTGACAACACTATCTATCTATCTATAGCCCGACGCCCTAATCCCGCAAAGGGTGGCCGCAGACAAAACGCCTCCAAGTTGCTCTGTCACCCACCATATGACTACCCTCCCCCCAACTCACCCCCCCCTCCCTCACGTACTTCTCAACTCCATCCCTCCACCTCATCCTCAGTCTACCCCTCCCTCCCTCCACCTCATCTACATACACCCTCTTAGTCAGTCTTTCTTTCTCCATTCTCTCCACATGTCCAAACCACCTCAGTGTATTTCTCCTAATCTTTTCAACCACATCCACATCCACATATACTATAAGGGCGGCCATTTTCACCTTAACTGTAGCTCTGTCATGGCTAAGATCTGGCGCGGGTTTATGGTGTATTTTTGATTAATTTTTGCTCTGAATACACTCATCATATTCCTAATTTATGCCCTTTCCTCCCGGGACACCCTGTACATTACTACCCCCAAAAAAATAAATAATAATAATAATAATACGAAGAAGAAGAAGAAGAAGAATGATAATAATAATACATAATAATAATAATAATAATAAATAATAATAATAATAAATAATAATAAAAATTAATAATATCATAATAATAACGAATAATATTAATAACAAAAATAATAAATAATATTAATACTGTAATAATAATAATAATAATAATATCATAATAATAACGAATAATATTAATAACAAAAATAATAAATATTAATACTGTAATAATAATAACAATAACAATAATAATAATAATAATAATAATAATAATAATAATAATAAAAAAATGAAAACATAATCAATACTTAATTGCACATCAGGCTATAGTGTGTCCATCTTAACTTGGTGCAGGAGTGTAGCAAGGATTTTACAAGTGGTGGTCGAGGAGTGGCCGATTGTGAAATAGGACGAGGTGAATTCTGTACATCCTTCTGCCGATTATTTTCCCCAGTTCGGTGGTGAGGTTAGACACTACTATGACTACATCCTGCCCCTAGCACTTCTTCGTGACTACTGCAGCACCACATTCTAGAGCTAGTCCCTCTCCTAGCACTTCTTCATGACTATTGTAGCACCACATTCTACTGTTAATCTTTTCCATAGCACTTCTTTGTGACTCTTGCAGCACCATATTCTAGTGCTAATCCCTCCCCTAGCACTTCTTTGTGACTACTATAGCACCTCATTCTAGCGCTAATCCCTCTCCTAGCACTTCTTCGTGACTCCTGTAGCGCCTCACTCTACTGTTAATCTTTTCCCTGGCACTTCATGACTACTGCAGCATCATATTCTAGTGTTAATCTTGCATCTCAGCATTTACAAAGGAGAGACTGGTAATTTTAGGCCAATTTAAGATGGACAGAGCATAGGTAATAAATGCAGTGAGTTATAAGATTACTGAAATTACAAAAATAATAATAATAAACACTACACACACACACACACACACACAGAACACCACCATCATGCCAACTCTAGGAAGGTGTGTGTAAGTCTTAATCCCAGTATGGCAGTGAGGAATATGAAATGCAATAATCACGAGAAAAATATATATACCTTCCACCTCAGGATGAGATCACGCCTGGAGGGAATAAATCAGTAATGAGACTATGTTCAGGCATCACCACAACCACATTTACCACCACAGACAATGCCCATTCATTGCACTATTATTATTATTATTATTATTATTATTATACTGTATTTATTTTATTTATGGGTCTAATAATCACCCTCATTTACTACAGCAAGTCAGTGCTAATAACAACTACTCATTTTAAATATGGCTGTTAAATTTAATTCTTGGTTTGTTCTTTCGTTTTGTTTGTTTTCGAAGGCTCCAACGTGCTTCCATGCGTTGGCCTTGGTCACCTAATGGTGGCTCTCCATGCTGCTCGATCTCTGGCAGCTTCCCTACCCCCATTTTTTTCGTTTTTTAAATTTAGGAAGGCTGAACTTGAGGATTTAGATATCGGCACCATTAACCCTTAAATTTATTCTTTAAATACTTAAATACTGTTTTCCTGAAGGGGAGGGTGAGCAGGGGAATTCACCTTCAAATTATTTCCTTCATACAGTACCAAACTAAATCAGGGCCGAGTCTATGGTGGGAAATATGGTAAGAAATACAGTATATACAAAAATCAAGCCTTATAATTACAATACAGGATGACACACTTGATAGCACATACACCATTACCTCAAAAAATACATAAACTAATTTTTAAAAGTATGTACATTTCAAAATCAAAACACACGTATCAGATTCTTAGGCAATACTGTTTATAGACCAAGAAAAGTATAGCAGTCTTCAAAAAACATATGCTTTACCTCCGACCTCTCTCTCTCTTTCATATATTTTCTGCACTAAACTTACTAGACTTATTGGAAAAATTTATGCACATTTTTTTTTACTTGCAATTTATTATATTTATACATAATGCAAAATATAACACTGATCCACTTCTACTGCACTGCCTTTCATCTGTCATTATTATATATCACCACAGCCTTCAAGGATCTATTTATCTATCTGTCTATCCATCCATCTACCTATCTATCTGTCTATCCATCCATCTACCTATCTATCTGTCTATCCATCCATCTACCTATCTCAACTTTTACTAATCTATCTATCCATCTACCTATCTCAACTTTCACTAATCCATCCATCTATCTATCCATCCATCCACCTATCTATCTACTGCCAGGCACTTTCATCCTTTAAGTTGTGTGGTAATAGACAGACACATCTTTCAGTAGATATAAACTATCTATCTATCTATCTAGTGATCCTATCAAATTATTATTAAAAAGGAATAATAATAATAATAATAATAATAATAATAATAACAATAATCATAGTAATAATAATCAAATAATGATAACTAATAATAATAATAATAATAATAATAATAATTTGCATCAAGTGTTTCAGACAGCTTTGGGATGATGATGATGATGATGAAAATAATAATAATTCATTTTCATTCATTCATTCATTGCCAGACGCCATGTATCCCAAACGGGGTGGCCAAGGGCTTAGAGTTAATTGTTTTACAGTGAGGGGCACTAATCCTCCACCAACCCCACTTGACACATAGGGAGAAATAATAATAATGAAAATAATAAATTCTGTACAACTGTCACAGAGAGAGAGAGAGAGAGAGAGAGAGAGAGAGAGAGTGCTAGCATACAAAAAATAATTACACTCACAGAATCAAACTTTCATCCAATAACACGATGGGGAAGAATACTAGAGACTAACTAGGAGAGGAGGAAGGAACATCTAAAACATAAACCTTATAACCTATACTCCTTTCACCCTAACTTGGCCCAGGTTGTCATATTATCACTTATTTCACACACCATGACACCAGAACAACTGTACAGCTCCACATCCTTCCCACAGCACTTCTTCATGACCAGCATCACAGTGGTAATCATTTCAACACAGCATTCAGGATGTGGATGTCAACTTTAGGCCAAATTAGAGCACAAAGGAAGAGTAATGTACATGGGAGAGTCAGGGCAGGGATACAAGGCCTCGTTCCTGCCCTAACAACTGCGTACTCTAAGCACATATGTGTTTCCAGTCCCTGAACAGGCAATCAAGACTTACAGCTAAATCAAGTAACACCTTCCACCTGCACAATGCTTCGTGTTTTTACCCTTGCTTACCTTCCTTTCTTGTTTATCTCAATTCCTTGCTTATCTCCACACAGTCTTGTTTGGCTAAGAGAGGCTTGTTGATCTGAAGGAGGCACAGACAGCCTTTATAAACCCCTTTCACGATTTCCTTTTTTTTATGCAAGGAAGATGGAACCAAAGGCCAGGAGCCCGCAAATAGGTTCCCTCCAAGAAAAAACAAAAACAAGATAACAGACAGCCAACTTCAAGATGCGTTCATTTTGAGATGCCTGGACACACTGCCCTTGAAAGCCTGGAGGTCATAGGCAGCAGGAAATACAGATAAAGGGAGGGAGGCCCTCATGTGGTGGCACTGATATAACCGACAACGTCCACTGATAATGTAAACATCCCTTGCTGCCAACAGGACCCCTCTTCACAGTGGCACCACCTCCCACGGGATCTCCTGGGTGCCAAATCGTCCAAAATCCCATCCCAGAGGAGTGTGCTGCCCCAAGAACCGGTGATGTGGCAGGGCAAGACACTAACCAGCAGTACAACGGCCAGGGTGATACTGATTGGTCTTCCCTGCTGAGTGACACGGCATCAACCCAACACCAACAACAACAAACATCCCTTCATCCCTTCCTATCCCTCAAAAAGACGCTGGTGGACTGTGGGAGTCAATTTTGTCCTGTAGTCCACTGGGTTTACATTCCAATGATGGGATTATGATTACAACAACTACTGCGAACAACAACAACCATCCCTTCATCCCTGCCTATCCCTTAAAAATACGATGGTGGACCATAGGAGTCAGTTTCAGCCGGCAGTGCACTGGGTTTACATTCCGATGATGGGACCATAATTACTGCAACTACTGCAAACACTAACAACCATCCCTTCATCCCTCCCTATCCCTCAAAAAGACAATACTGGACTGCAGGAGTCAACTTCAGCCTGCAGTCTACTGGGTTTGCATTCCGACAATGGGACTGCAACTATTACAACCACTACTCTTACCCCCTCCATTACAAAGGCCAACTTCTAAGCCAAATAAAACCATGAACAAGCAAGACTAATGTCCACAGTAAAGAGATTAACTTGTGTCTGTAAATTATATAATCTTTCTCAAACCTACAGTATTTGGAGAAGTCGTATCTACCTTTTATCTACCTATCTATATTAATTCTACCTATCTATCTACCTTAAATAAACAGCAGGTCAGTTTTAGTCTGTGCCTACTCCATCCCGATTGTTGTACTCAGTTCAAGAGAGGTTTATGGAACTGGATGGGCTAACCTCTTCAATATATGTTTCCATAGTGTCAAAGGTGGGTATTTTCACTGGAAGCTCCCTAACACCTTTTCCTAAGCAATTTCTTCTAGTATTGCACCTTAGTCTTTTTCTGTATTATATATAAACCCTTCCAGCATCACCATACTCTGCATAAAGCTCCGTAACACCTTTTCCTAAGCAATTTATTTTGTTTATTACACTGTACTGTCCTTTTCAGAGTTATATAAACCATTCCAACACTGCCATACTCTGCATAAATGATGTACAAAATGACAATAACCACTTATATCCAAAAAAAAATCACTAAGGAAGGGGTGTTAGGAAGCTTCCATATCAATGAGAATCCTGGCTCTGGATAGGGTCATACAGTGTGACCTCAGGGATAAGGGACTGAACAGAGAAGCTGCCAGGGATTGAGCAGCATGTAGAGCTGCCATTAGGTGACCAAGGCTGACACATAGAAGCATTCTGGAGTTGAGGTCATGGAGTGTGACCTCAGGGGTAAAGGACTGAATTGAGAAGCTGCCAGGGACTGAGCAGCATGTACAGCCACCGTGACAAAGGCTGACGCATGCATTTTGGAGTCCTCATAAACAAACAGACTAAGGGCAATGTTTTAATGGCCGGGGCAGTTAATGAAGCTGACCTAATCCCTCCAATTCACAACGCCTCTCGTTAATTTGGTTAAGGACATTTGGAGATTGTGGGAAAATAATATACATGTTCCTGGTGAGACATTAGCCTATCCAAATACACTATATATGTCACTGTTCTTTCTCCTTTTGGTATATATTCTTTCTCCTGTTGGTATACTTTCTCCTGTGGGTATATGCTTTCTCCTGTTGGTATACTTTCTCCTGTTGGTACACTTTCTCCTGTTAGTAAATTCTTTCTCCTGTTGGTATAGTCTTTCTCCTGTTGGTTTATAAGTCACTGCTCTTTCTCCTGTTGGTATATAAGTCACTGTTCTTTCTCCTGTTGGTATATAAGTCACTGTTCTTTCTCCTGTTGGTATATAAGTCACTTTCTCCTGTTGGTTTATAAGTCACTGTTCTTTCTCCTGTTGGTATATAAGTCACTTTCTCCTGTTGGTATATAAGTCACTTTCTCCTGTTGGTATATAAGTCACTTTCTCCTGTTGGTATATAAGTCACTGTTCTTTCTCCTGTTGGTATATAAGTCACTGTTCTTTCTCCTGTTGGTATATAAGTCACTTTCTCCTGCTGGTATATAAGTCACTTTCTCCTGTTGGTATATGTCACTGTTCTTTCTCCTGTTGGTTTATAAGTCACTATCTTTCTCCTATTGATACTATATATAATGGAAATATATGATGAAAAATATAATGGAAATGTATAATGGAAATGGAAATACAATGTAAATATATGATGGAAAAATTTGGAAATATATATTGGAGATATATAATAAAAATATAACGGAAATATAATGGAAAAATATAATGGAAATATAATGGACATATAATGGAAATATAATGGAAATATAACAGAAATATAATGGAAATATATAATGGAAATATGATGGAAATATAATGGAAATATAGCAGAAATATAATGGAAATATATAATGGAAATATGATGGAAATATATAATGGAAATATGATGGAAATATAATGGAAATATATAAATGGAAATATAGCAGAAATATATAATGGAAATATGACGGAAATATAATGGAAATATATAATTGGAAATATAGCAGAAATATATAATGGAAAAATATAATGGAAATATAATGGAAATATTACACACAAGACACTACAGCAAAATGGCTTATATTGAAACACCATGAATATTACCTTCTCAAAATTCAGTGCGTAATTCCACCTCACTCACTCCTGTTTACCAAAAAGGCACAATATGATGCATGAAAATATTACATGTACACAGCTGATGCATGAAAATATTACATGTACACAGCTGATGCACAAGAATATTACATGTACACAGCTGATGGACAAAATATTACATGTACACAGCTAATGCAAGAAAATTACATGTACACAGCTGGTGCACAAAATATTACATGTACACAGTTGATGCACAAAATATTACATGTACACAGCTGATGCACAAAATATTACATGTACACAGCTGATGCACAAGAATATTACATGTACACAGCTGATGTACAAAATATTACATGTACACAGCTAATGTACAAAATATTACATGTACACAGCTGATGCATGAAAATATTACATGTACACAGCTGATGCACAAGAATATTACATGTACACAGCTGATGTACAAAATATTACATGTACACAGCTGATGCACAAGGATATTACATGTACACGGCTGATGCACAAGGATATTACATGTACAAGGCTGATGCAAGAAAATTACATGTACACAGCTGATGCATGAAAATATTACATGTACACAGCTGATGCACAAGAAAATTACATGTACACAGCTGATGCACAAAATATTACATGTACACAGCTGATATTTAGAGATGTACAAACTCTCACAATCATCTACCGTCAGTCTATTTATAATGCTAGCTGAGAAACCCATCTTTTTATATATATCATTATCATTTATCATTTCTTCATCCCCAGTTAAAGATAATAAAGACAGGGTGAGAGAGAGGATCCTGGAACAAAATAAAGACAGGGTGAGAGAGAGGATCCAGGAACAATTACTGTACTACCTAATTACAACCTAATCACCGGCAGTACAAACTTATCCATACCTGCAACGAGTTAATTACAGATCCATGTCGAGAGCTTTGAAAGAAGGGCAGACTAGTGTTAACTGTGCCACTTCTTCCTTGACCGTCTGTGTGTATGAAACCTTTTGCCAACTGCTAACAAAAATACTGTATCTCTTTATTAAAATTCCCTAATGAGACACTGAGAGATAGTACTGCAATCTTCCTCTAATCAAAGGAACTGTGTGGATATGTCAGTATTAAATCCAAGGTTTGTATATACATTTGTGGGTCTGGAGAGTGAGAGACTAACAAAGAGTGTGTGTGTGGCTGAGGTGGAGGGTGGAGCGGGACAGGAAGGCTGAGGATGAGATGGAGGGATGGAAAGGTATATGAGAGGGGGGTGTGAGCTGGGAGAGGGCAGTGAAATGGCCAATGCAATGTAAACAGTTTGAATCACCGCCAACACATCTTTATTCAATGTATAACTATGGCTATCTTTCCTTTAGGCAGATATTGGAGGGGAGAATAAACAACAAAGACTGAGAATTAACCATAAAGGCTCGGCATAAACGATAAACGATGACCATAAACGATAAAGGATAAGCATAAATGATAAAGGATGAGTATAAACGATGGGACAAGCATACACGACGACCCACAAACGTACATACTTCCTTGTTTGGTAACTGTGTCGGTCATGGTTACGTTAAATCAAGGAACATCAGATTACTTATTCTATAGCTGACCATTATAAATTGTTAGTAAAAACACATCACTGTCATCATTACCATCATCTAAAAACGCTTCTTCTTCACCATCACAACCACCACCATCACCATCACCACCACCTAAATCACAATCTTCTTCATCATCATTACCATCACCACCACCATCATCATCATCGTCACTTACACTTCTTTTCCTACCTAATGATGGGGTAACAATACTCTTCACTACTACACGAAATAAGGTATTCTCCAAAAATGTTAAAATATTGAAAACACCTTATTTTTCCAATTACAAAATCCGGCCAATGTATAACCAGTGAAATATATATAAATTAATGTTTACTGGTGTACATACATGCCATTATCATCATCATCACTTACATACATCATCATCATCATTTATATGTCATTATCATCAGCATCATCATTACAAAAGCACAACTGTCAGTCTTTCATGATGATTATAATTATTTCAAAGGTTATAAGAGCGATAACTCAAGATCAACTGCAGTCATCAATTTCAATTATATATTTCATCACCTTCGTTTTTCCTCCCTCTGCTCCCATATTCAAACTGGGGTTCATCATCTTCGTTTTTCGTCCTTCTCAATTACATATTTCTTAACTCTAATACAACTCTGCCTTATTAACAAAGCCTAGTGTTTTGTAATAAAGTTTTAGGATTCAAAAAAATTCAGAATGTAATTACAAGACTCAAGCATATAATTAGCATCCATTATTGCTCTACACACACACTGAGGTGGTTTGGCCATATGGAGAAGACGGAGAGTGAGAGACTGATGAGGAGAGTGTATGTGAGTGAGGTGGAGGGGGAGAGAGGGAGGGGAAGGCCAAGGATGAGATGGAGGGATGGAGTGGAGAGGTATATGACAGGAGGGGTGTGAGCTGGAGACAGGGCAGTGAAATGGCGGGGGACAGGGTGACATGGAGACAATTTGTTTGTGGCCACCCCGTATAAGGAATTAAGGCGTCTGGCAATAGACAGATAGATAGATAGATAGATAGATAGAATTGCTCTACGAACCATTTTCCATTTCCAACACCTTCACTACGATGAGACAGTTTAAAATCTTCCTACGTTCATATTCAGTTTTAAGTACGCTTCAGGGATTACAGGGAATTAAACAGGAGTGAAGGAGCATTGTGGTGTGGATGTGATAGGAGGCATTAGGAGAAATACACTGAGGTGGTTTGGCCATGTGGAGAGGATGGAGAGTGAGAGACTAATGAGGAGTGTGTATGTGAGTGAGGTGGAGGGAGGGTACCATGGATGAGATAGAAGGATTGTGAGGATGGAGAGACTAATGAGGAGTGTGTATGTGAGTGAGGTGGAGGGAGGGTACCATGGATGAGATAGAAGGATTGTGAGGATGGAGAGACTAATGAGGAGAGTGTGCAAGTGAGGTGGAGTGGGAAGAGCAAAGGGGATACCAAGGATGAGATGGAGGGATGGAGTGGAAAGGATGAAGAGTGGGAGACTAACAAGGAGAGTGTATGTAAGTAAAGTGGGGGAAGACCAAGGATCAGATGGAGGAAATAGGTATATGAGAAGAGTGGGGTGTAAGTTGGAGGGAGGGCAGTGAAATAGCAGGGGACTGGGTGACATGGAGGCAATTTGTTTGTGGCTACCCCTTACAGGATTAAGGCATCTGGGTATAGATAGACAGATAGACAAATAGATAGACAGATAGATGGATAGATACAGACAGACAGCAAAGAATTAACTAATCTAATCAATCAGCATAGCATAGGGGTAACCTCTTTACACACAAATTTTCACAACAGTATTACACGCTAGCTCACATTCTCATTGGTTGTGGAAGCTCCCTAACACCTTTTCCTATGTGATTTATTTTCTTTATTACACCTTACTGTTGTCTTCTGTGTTATGTAAATCCTTCCAATCCTGCCAAACTCTTCCTGCAGATCTCGAACACCTTTTCCTATGTGATTTATTTTATTACACCTTACTGTTGTCTTCTGTGTTATGTAAATCCTTCCAATACTCTCAAACTCTTCCTGCAGATCCCTAACACCTTTTCCTATGCAATTTATTTTCTTTATTACACCTTACTGTCATCATCTGTTATGTAAATCCTTCCAGTATCACCATACTCTACACCAAGCTCCCTAACACCTTTTCCTATGCAATTTATTTTCTTTATTACACCTTACTGTCATCACCTGTGTTACGTAAATCCTTCCAATATCACCATACTCTGCATAAAGCTCCTTAGCACCTTTTCTTATGCAATTTATTTTATTACACCTTACTGTGTTGTGTGTTATCTCCTAACACTGCCATACTCTGCATAAATAACATACAAAAGGATGACCAGCCACACCCAAGAATAAATCACTAGGGAGGAGGCATTAGGGAGCTCTTCTTTCACCGATAAGAATACAAAACTATCCTCACCACGTCCACGCAAGCCGGACGGACATCTTTGGACACCGACGGCAATAGACAGGCAGTGGCAAAGGTCCTGGCGACACTCCTGTTTTTCTCACAACTGACTTTAGAAAAATAAAATATATATATATGGGTAGCAATTGACACTGACAGAGAGAGAGAGAGAGAGAGAGAGAGAGAGAGAGAGAGGGGTTACAGAAATGATTTAACTTGGCCACAATGCAATGTCACCCGTCAATTTTTTTTTCATTTACTTATGGAGAGAGGGAGAGAGAGAGAGAGAGAGAGAGAGTGCCTCGAATGCACCCCACCGATTTTCAGTCACATGAAGAGAGAAGCAAAATAGGCAACAGGATTTTTGCACACTTTTTATAAACATCCCTCAGATCCCTTCCTAACCCCTAAAGGGCTGATGGTCGGCAGGAGAGAGAGAATTTCAGCCTGCCATCCACTCAACCCACCTTCGAACCATCCTAGGGCCACGACAATAACAAAAACATACTATCTATCTATCTATTGCCAAACGTCTTAATCCCATGAGGGGTGGCCACAAACAAATCGCCTCCATGTCGCCCTGTCCCCTGCCATTTCACTGCCCTGCTCCCACATCACACCCCCCTCTCTCATATACCTCTCCACTCCATCCCTTCATCTCATCCTTGGCCTCCCCCTCCCTCCATAAAAACATAGGCGACTTTGATATAATTACTGCCTCCATCAAACATTATATATAACAGAATCTTAACACAACTAGGAACGTTTTTGAGAATCAGTAATGGTGCTCCTTGCGAGATTAGACAATATATATAAAGTCTTTGTTTTACGTCAGCGATGGGGTCTACTGTCATCATCATCATCATCTTATTTTTGCTCCTAAATCATCATCATCAACAATAATCTTCTTCCTCTTCTCTTCAATCATCATCATCGCCACCATCAACATCGTCCTCTTTTCTTCACTCCTCCTCCTCATCATCATCATCATCATCATCATCGTCATCATCATCATCATCCCAGCCTGGTTTTCCCTCGTATGGCCAAAAAAACAGGGAGAGACAAAAAAATGATGAAAGGAAAACCGATATATTAAAATTACCACAAATTCTTCCACACAATTGGTACAGAAAACTGAATGAAAACGGGAAATCAATTTTTTTAGATGTCAATGCATCTTTAATACACTATTCCTCTAGACTTAACCTTCTCATGATTCAGACAACTCTATATTTATTCCAACTAATGTCATGACTTATCAGCTGAGGGAGTCATTGAAAAGAGAGAGAGAGAGAGAGAGAGAGAGAGAGAGAGAGAGAGAGAGAGAGAGAGAGAGAGAGAGAGATGGGGAGGAGGGGGCATGACTTAGCGTAAATGAGATTTCTGCATATTCTTTGGGTCCTCAACTCATGTAAATTTTCTGAGCTCTGATCCACAAACAAACTTATGAAGAATTTGGTCTGGTAACTCCGATTTTATACGCTACGAGGAGGGTGACATGGGGAGCTCCTACACACAACTTACAAAGAATCCAGTCTCGTAACTGACATTTTTGAAGGCAGGAGAGACACAAGATGCACCTACAAACAAATGTACGATGAATCAAGTCTCGTAACTCCGATAATTTTTAAGGTGTGAGGAGAGGCATGACACTCCTGCAAACAACAAACTTACAACAAATCCAGTCACATAATTCCAATTATTTTAAGGCGGAAGGAGACACGAGAAGCTCCCACGAACAAACATATGATGAATCCAGTCTCGTAACTCCGATGTTTTAAAAGGCCTGCAAACAAACGTACGATGAATCCAGATAACTCCGATTTTCATAAAGGCAGAAGGAGAGACATTGGATGCTCCTGCACTGTCCTCTCTTCATCTGATGTGTGGGCTGTGGTGTTTATAGGGCTGTGGTGTTTGCAGGGCTATGGTGGTGTTGGCAGGGCTGTGGTGGTTTGTAAGGCTGTGGTGGTGTATGCAGGGCTGTGGTGGTGTGTGCAGGGCTGTGGTAGTGTATGCAGGGCTGTGGTGGTGTTTGCAGGGCTGTGGTGGTGTTTGCAGGGCTGTGGTGGTGTTTGCAGGGCTGTGGTGGTGTTTGCAGGGCTGTGGTGGTGTTTGCAGGGCTGTGGTGGTGTTTGCAGGGCTGTGGTAGTGTTTGCAGGGCTGTGGTGGTGTTTGCAGGGCTGTGGTGGTGTTTGCAGGGCTGTGGTGGTGTGTGCAGGGCTGTGGTGGTGGACGTGTTACCACTCAATGGGTTCTTTGCTGCGTGGCTCCCGAGAGTAGTGACTCGAACACATGTACCCAACCTCATCGACCTCCTTCAAAATCTGCAAAGTATGATGATGATGATAATGATTATAATACAGTAAAAATAATAATAATAATAATATGTTCTGCTTCATAAAATTCTATCTAGCTATTGTCAGAAGCCTTAATCCTGAAAGAGGTGGCCACAAACAAATCGCCTCCATGTCGTCCTGTCCCCTGCCATTTCACTGCCGTGCTCCCAGCTCACATCCCCCTCTCTCATATACCTCTCCACTCCATCTCTCCACCTCATCCTCAGCCTTCCCCTTCCTCTCCCCCCCCTCCACTTCACTCACATACACTCTCCTCATTAGTCTCTCACTCTCCATCCTCTCCACATGGTCAAACCACCTCAGTGTGTTTCTCCTAACGCTTCCTATCACATCCACATCCACACCACAACATTCCTCACTCTCCTCCTTATAAAAACCTACTCCACTTACTGCATCTGATGATGATTCTACTCTGTCATCTTATCCACCTTCCTCCCTAACTCTCAAAAGGAGGATGGTGGAGTACAGGATATGGGCAACATTGGCAAGCTGTCCACAAGGTTCACGTCCATGAGCTTGAGTTGCGACTACTACTACAACTATCACTACAACTACTACTACTACTACTACACCCACTTCATTATTGCTACTACTACTACTACTACTATTACTACTACTACTACAACTACTACTGCTACAACTATTACTACTTCTGCTACTACTACAATCACTGTGACTCCTGCTACTACTATTACTACAATGACTATGAGCACTGCTGCAACTACTATTACTACTACAACCACTACTGCTATTACTACTACTACTACTACTTCAACCACTGTGACTCCCGCTACTACTCCTACCACTACTCTTCCTCACCTTATCCAGCATTTCCTTGGTGTGTGCGGCAGACAGACAGAACCTCATGCGTCCTCCGGTAATCTTGGTAGCCGGAAAGCCAACCCCCACGCCAGCCACGCCACGCTTGGTTAACTCACGCACAAACATCCTGCAACCAACATATGCGTCAGGATTCGCTGCTGTGTCCGTCTTATCGTCAAATTTATCACTGCTATTGTTTTTGTTTTTTTTCTTGCAAGGAACTGTTTTGCGGGCTCAGCCTTTGGTTTCTTCTTCCTCACACAAAAAAAAAAATAAAAAATAAAAAATCAGTGTGTGAGGGGTCATTCCCATGCAATCATTGAATTTACCACTGCTTTTAACCTCTCCAATTTGATGCACGAGGATGCCTTCATGTGGTGGCACTGATATAACTGACTGGCTCCACTGCCTGGTTATACTTCTGTCCCTTAATTCTCTCTCCTATCCCCCCCAAGGGAGAATGGTGGATTGAAGATGGGAAACTTCAGCCTACATTTCACTGGGCTCATTTCCCGGTATGTCTAGTAACACACACACACACACACACACACACACACACACACACACACACACACACATACGGCATAAACATGAAAAAGTGCAATGACAAGGATGTGAAATAAACTGCAAAGGGAAAAATTATGGGCAGTTTATGTACAATGGGCATAGTTTTCATTTTTTAGCACCAGCATATGTATTTCTAAACAGGTGCTTCAAATCCTAACTCAGAAGGGGACCATCGGATATAACAGATTTTCAACTTTATCAGATTAAACTTCTCCCCGATTAGTCTGTTATAGTGAGGTTTTACTGTCTATCAATTCGATTATGTTTTCATACTTTATCTATCTATCTATCTATTGCCAGATGCCTCAATTCTGCAAGGGGTAGCCACAAACAGATCACCTACATGTCACCGTCCCCCGCCATTTCACTCCCCTCCCCCAGCTCACACCTCCCTCTCTCATATACCTCTCCATCCCTCTATCTCATCTTCAGCCTCCCTCTCCCTTCCCCCCTCCCTCCACCTCATTCCAATACACCCTCCTCATTAGTCTCTTGTTCTCCACCCTCCCCACATGTATAGCACAACCAGAAATTTGTGAACACTTTAGGACAGAGAACTGAACTGGAGGGGTGGGATAGTCATCATTACCCTATTTACTACCACAGGTCTGTCTTACGCTGATAAAATTCTGTAGCGGCAGCAGGAATTAAATTTAAAAAAGGGTAATCAGACTGAAGGGCTAACCAACTGAGATCACTAACACACCATTATCTCCACACAAGATCTCAATCCACATACTCCTCTGTCTGATCTCTACACATGATATCGTTCGTTTTGTTTTCATTTTCATTTGTCTCATCTCCACACGTGATCTCATTCCACATACTCCTCTGTCTGATCTCTACACAAGATACCGTTCATTTTGTGTTTTTCATTTCTGTCTTATCTCCACACACGATCTCATTCCACATACTCTTCCGTCTGATCTCTGCACGTCTCATTCATTTTGTTTTCGTTTTCATTTCTGTCTGATCTCCACACACAAACTCATTCCCTATATTTCTCTGTCTGATCTCAGCAGAAGATCTCACTCCCAAATTCCTCTGTCTAGATTTAGTCAATCTTCCTTGTATATTCACACCTGTCACCCTCTCATCTCCTCTCAACCTGTCCACACATCTCCACCTCTTAACTACCATTATTTCTCTAATATTGTAGTTTTTATATCCAGTCTCTCACTCAGGGCAAACTATTCTTTATCGCTCAGGAGACCCTACGCATCCATCTCAGTGTTCTCATTCCTACCCTACCCATCCATCTTAATATTCTCATCTCAATGTTCCTGTTTGCCTGTATCCTGGCCTCTCACACAACACCACACAACGCCACAACACCCCCTGCACCACACAACACCTCTCTCATACCACACCACATCTCTCACACCACACCACACACACCACCTCTCCCACCACACAACACACCTCTTACATGTTTACACAGAGTTCCTTTAGCACAACACAAAAGTCCATCACATCAGGAAAGGCAACAGTCTCCTTTAAGCTTTTTGCAGTGTCCTCTCACTCTGGCCATAGATGTAACCCAGCTCCTCTCACACGCACCATGGCCCACCAAAACTCTCCATGCATTCCAAAGGGCTATTAGTGATGTGATGGACAGAAATGCTTTTGTATTGGAAGAGCTATGTCATGGTCTCGCAATATTTGCACACACACACACACACACACACACACACACACACACACACACACACACACAGAATGGTGGAGTGCAAGTGAGGGGCAACTTCAGCCTGCACATCATGGGACTCACATTCAAAATAATCATCAGACCAAGTCACCCATGAACACTCGACAGGATAGTGCATATTACTGACCCCCTGTACTGCACACATCAGCAAAAAATATATATATATACAAAGTCCTACAAAACATCAGTGTCACTATATTTAAAACTATATAAGAAAATACCAAGACAAAAGTTAGTTATAGAAAACCATTTCTTTTTTTGAATTACACTGCTCAAAAAACATGGTAGCTAAACAGACATTCAAAATTTCAAAACAGCTTTAACTTTATACCTGCCTGGAAAAATACTCATGTTGCATCTTCACATCTCATGCTGAAAAAATTTAAATTGCTACCCCAAAAAATCAATTACTAAAAGATGGGAAAAAAAGTACCATGCAATAAGTTTTGAAAAATTAATGCATAAAGCAGCATGTGGCAAGCTCAAAAATTTCCAGCCAATCACTTCTTGCAGTAATATATATACAGTACAGGATTTCATAATTAACCTTTTTTGCCCTCACTGGATGCACCAAAGTACAGTAAACGCTTTATGTACCAAACTTTATAACAAATTACCAAACAGTATGATGTACAACTTTAACAAACTTCTGGCTCTAACATCAAGGGTCTGGCACCAAATAGCTTGTTATATCAAGGCTGTATTGTATTGTAATTTATTCACACCACCAGTGAACTGAAAACTATGTAAATTTACCCATGGACAACTAGAAATTTCCTCAAATGAAGAAAATGGTTTGAATTAATGCTCTGAATCTGGTAATGCCATTTTTTTTTTTTCACCGACTTGTTACCTGCAGCACATTTTTATCCACTTTAGGACTGGCTTAACACACTCAAGGGACTGGATACAGTCTTTGTAAACCCTTTTATGTGAGACGTCTTTCCTAAATTGAATAAAAACATCTGGCAGCAACAAGTAAAACATAAACCAAAATAATTATAATGATGATGATAATAATAGTAGTAGTAGTAGTAGTAGTAGTAGTAGTAGTAGTAGTAGTAGTAGTAGTAGTAGTAGTAATAATAATAATAATCATCATCATCATCATCATCATCATCATCATCATGGGGCAACACAGGAGTAGATGATACATGGATGAATAATAATAATAATAATCCATCCATTCATCCAATCCTATGTTGCCCCATGGGAAGCATTGGAACCTGGGGCTAGGCAAGTTGGCCCTGACAATTAAGATGAGAGTGATAACAATAATAATAATAATAATAATAATAATAATAATAATAATGGTAATAATATTAATAAAAATAAAAAAATCCATCACTCAGATTCTGAGGATTAAGCGTGAACAAAACACACAAGTGCATCCAGGTCGGCAAACAGGTTCAGAGCCCAATGCAAATAAAAAACCACTGCACTGCCTTGGAAATAAACACGGGCAATAACAAGCGAATCAGCCGTTTTTCCACCCTACCTGTGCCAAGCTGTTCAATATCCATACACAGAGGCAAGCAATCATGTTTTTCCGCACCATCACCTTCCCTGTAACCACTATGTACACAGCTTGCTTCATGCAGTTGTCCTCATTTCAGCGTGCCTCATTACAAGCTTCTTGATTACTGTCCTTCTTCCGTTTTCCCCCTTTCCTTGTCTTTGCAACCACCTCTCTCTCTCTGTCCTCATTTCAGCTGGTTTCATTACACACTTTTTTACTATAGTCCTTGTTCTGTTTTCCCCCTATCCTAATCTTTGCAACCTCTCTCTCGCTCTCTCTCTCTCAAGTTGCAGATTATTACACTGTTGATCACTCGGTTGCAGAGTATTAGCTGCACATGAATAAACACCTGCTCTTCCTTTCAAAGCTGCCTGTGATTCATCATAAAGTTGTTATTAATTCAGATGCATGTGTTCTTTGTCTTTAACCCCCCAGTCATGAACCAGAGGCGGGTTTTACTGTGTTACAAAGAGGGGTGTTGGAGACGAATGCCTTCAGGTGGTGTCACAACTATACAACAGATCTTAGCTATAAATACATCCCCTTCGGGGATACCCTAAAAGAAAGATGGGGGACTGCAAAACAAGGGCAAATCAAACCTCCATCCACTGGGTTCGTGTTTGGATGAGCCTGGAACCACCACAAAAACAACAAAAACAAAAACTACAGTAACATCTCTGGTATTAAATTTGTAACTACAGTACAACAAAAACTACAGTAACATCTATAATATTAAACTTGTAACTACAACAAAAACTACAGTAAAATCTCCGTAATAAATTCGTAACTACAACAAAAACTACAGTAACATCTATAATATTAAATTCGTAACTACAACAAAAACTACAGTAACATCTCTGGTATTAAATTCATAACTACAGTAACATCAATGGTATTAAATTTGTAACTTCTCCAGGCAATTCTATTTAGCTTATGAAAGATTATTTTTTGAACTGAGGGGCTTACACACAACCTTCCTCAACCTCCTGACCTACTGAAGGATGACAGGTGGGTGTGGAGGGTGAGAGTGTGAATGTCAAGGGAGAGTTTCAAGAAGCAGACCAGAAAAGACTTAGGACGAGGCCATACAGTGTGACCTCAGGGATATGGGACCAACAAGGGGCTGGGATAAGGAACTCACTAGAGGCTGGGATAAGGGACTGACTAGAGGCTGGGATAAGGAACTCACTAGAGGCTGGGATAGGGACTGACTAGAGGCTGCGATAAGGAACTCACTAGAGGCTGGGATAAGGAACTTACTAGAGGCTGGGATAAGGGACTGACTAGAGGCTGGGATAGGGACTGACTAGAGGCTGCGATAAGGAACTCACTAGAGGCTGGGATAAGGGACTCACTAGAGGTTGGGATAAGGGACTCATAGAGGCTGGGGTAAGGGACTGACTAGGGGCTGGAATAAGGGACTGACTAAAGACGCTGGGATAAGGGACTAACTAAAGAGGCTAGGATAAGGGACTGACTAAGGGCTGGGATAAGGAACTCACCAGAGAGGCTGCCAGAGATCAAGCAGCATGGAGACCTGCCATTAGATGACCAAGGCCAACATACGCAGGCATGTTGGGGTCTTTATAAACAAACACTCTGGAGGACTGTCATACTCTGAATTAAACAACCAAACACGGCAAGAACATAATGCAGAAAACACAGCATCATAACAAAAAAGGTTGGTAGTAGTGGTAGTTGCAAATTGTGAACCCAGTGGACTGCAGGCTGAAGGGGTTAAAAACAGCATTCTCTCTACACACATCCTAGACTTCCAGTGAGGACTAACTGTATTTCCAAATCTACATACAAACACAGCAGGTAAACGTATTCTGAGGCATACAGAACGTCAGCCATGTCTATACCAACCAATGTCATCAACAACAGCCACAATAATCCACAAACACATACACTAACTTCACATAACTCAAGCAATATATTCCACAGTTTTAGTGCTATCAATATTTTTTTTTTAATGCAAGGAAGAAGGAACAGGAAAATTATAGTTTCAGCCAAGAACAGAATTAATACATTTTGATCCATTTTTTTGCTATTTCAGACATTCCTAAAACAATTTTCTCGTATTGCATTTTTGTTGCAAATTAGTATTTTTATTTTACTCTTGAAATGACCTAACCTAACCTAACTTTCAAGCATAATATAAAAATAACTTGCAACGAAAATGCCATGGAAGAAAGGTGTCTTTGAACTGTCTAAGATATGGAAAAAACAGATCAAAATCTTGTAATTCTGTTTTTGGCTGAAACTATAATAATACACAAGGAACCCAAGGCCAAGAGTCCATAAGATTGTTCCCTTCAAGAGAAACCAAAAACAAGATATCAGAGAGCCAACTTCAAGATCCATTCACTTGCTATGGTAACTAACATACATACAGTACCCTCCTACCTCATCAACATAACACTGGCTGCAAATTAAGTTAAATAAAGTACAATTACTCTCCCTCACATCCCTAATACCTTTAGGGTCACTTATGGCCAGGTTTTGAAACGAACGGATCTTGATTTTGGCTCCCTGTTGTACTGTATTGTTTTTGTTTTTTCTTGGAAGGAATGGCTTGTGGGCTCCTGGCCTTTGGTTCCTTCTTCCTTGCATTAAAAAAAAAAAAAAAAAAAAAAAAAAAAAGATGGCTGATTACTGTACTGTGCTAACTATTACAGTACTTTCACTATTAAGCCTTACATCAATGTCTTAACAGTGGTGAAGTTAGTGAAAATTTTTTGAAATACCTCATTCATTCATTCACTGAAATCTCATAGTTGGATTAATCAATGTCTTTAACGGACTGTGCTGTTGTGAAATCTGAGAGAGGGAATCAGGGTTATCTGCTGGTGAAAACGGAGAAATGGGATTAAATCTGTTTATTGGTCTGTACAGGAAGCGTCACCCTTATCGTACTCTCTCCGGCAACTAACCAACTGTTTTTGAAGTCCCGCCACCCAAGCCAAGCTACTTACGAGATCTTAGGAATGAGGTATAAGAGCAAGGGCACGACGGGGGAATCATCGTGGCCATAAACAATGAATCCCATCTGCCTGAGCCGCTGCCGGAAATACTTGACATTCCTCGACAGTTGTCGGATGCGGCGGCGACCTGGACGAGGGGCGGGAGACAAAGGAATCAAAGTAAAATTGCATCCTGTCCCCGGATTCGTGAGGGGGTTGTGGGGTGGCTGTGGAGAAGAAGCGGCACATACCAGCAGGCTCGCTATGACACCAACTTACCGTGATGGAGTACCTATCCTTTGACCTGATGATGTATTTACTATTATCACATCCCATTTTATTTTTATTAGATGTATTTTACTGTTATTAGATGTACTGTATTGTTATTTGATGTATTTTATTCTTATTTGATGTATTTTATTGTTATCTGATGTATTTTATTATCATTATCATATTTTATCACTCTTATCACACAAGTACTTTATCCAGATTAGGAGAGACTTTTCAAACCCAGGGGTAACAGGAAGCTCTATCCCACTCTTGCAGTTAGTCCATCTTGCACTAAGTATTATCACCATGAAATTAGAATTACATTTAAAAAGGCTTCCTCCACCTCAACAGATTAACATGTTAAGTCCCTGGACATGTTCTGAGCTTAATTCTTGACACAGCTGCATTCTTTTACTCTGATTGATTTAGAATTCTCACAGTGATTTGGAAACAATCTTCACAAACCTCTACGGCACAAGTGGCCTTTCATACACTGATGGGAGTGATATTAAACTAAAAATACATCCTCAGGCCAAAGGGCTTAAAGCTAACTGCATCTGAAAGCTAGAAACTTTAATTTGAAAAAACCAAACCATGAAATGAGACGCTGGGAAAAAAATACAAATACGATAGAACAACCAAATTATATACCGTATACAGTGGAGTCTCTTTTATCGGAAAATCATGGGACTTGCAAAGTTTCATTTAATCGATTTTTTTCGGACACAAGATACTGTAATAATATGCAGGATACAAGGGAACAGTACTGTACTCACCCATCACCCATTTCTGGCAACGTCTAGCCCACTACCACCACCAGCACCCCAAAAGGCACTCAACCATCATCAAAACACTTAATACACTGTAGTAACTATGTATGTAACTGCAATTTTGTAACTGTAATAGAAACTGTCAACTTAAATAAATCTTGACTCAAATAACGCTCGCTCTAGTGACTAGCGGAGCAACCGTAAACTAACGCTAGTGGCGCGAAACAAGCCCGCTGTGTTTGAATTTTCAGATAGATTTCAGATTTCTGCGGTTAATCGAAATAACGTTTTAGTAAAACTTACGGTTAATGGCATATTACGGTTAAAACAATTCCAGATAAAAGAGACTCCACTGAATATGATCTGTAAAAGCAATGTCACAAATTATACAGTAATATAGCAATGGATGACTATTAATCCGTTCACTGCTATGGATGCATTTTTTTTTTTTATTTAAGCTTAATAAACACAATTTTATTTAGCTGTGGGAATTTCTTGCAGCTGCTGTTGTTGTGGCTCCAGGTTCGTCAAAACGTGGCCCTGGAGATTGTATATGAGAGAGTGGGTATGAGCTTGGGGTGTGGGCTGCGAAATGGCAGGTGACAGGGCGACATGGAGGCAATTTGTTTGTGGGCACTCCTTACAGGATTAAGGTGTCTGGCTATTGGTATATTGAGATTTATTAGTTGATGCTGCCTTTTTCCTGGAGTCTAACATTCTCCTTTTGGATGCTGTGATGGAGGTAAGGACATGATGGAGACTCAAATACCTGCTGCCAGTTACATCAGTGCCATCCTCAAAACTGCATCAATTCCCATCAGGTCAATAAAACCATGTGCATGCCTATATAAAACAAATCCATGCATCCACAGAAAGTGACTGGATTAACAATCCACCATCTGAGAGTAATGTATGTACAACAGAAAAGAATATGGTGGTGCGGTGTGTAAACAAACGCATCAACGATAATACTCCACATTCGAAGCACCAAACGTCATTCGGCACAAGAATGCTCTCGAACACGTGGTAAGGCAGGTGGGTGAGAATACGCCAGCATGATTATTGCACACGTTACTACGATCCATGAATTTCCGTAACATTGTTCGCTATAACCGACCCCTTTAACAACACTTCTAGGCAACCATAGCAAAAGCCAGTGCAACAACGCTCTCCACAACACAAAGGCAGGTGGGTGAAAATATACAAGCACGTTTATCATAGTTACGCCTCAGGACTGGGATAATTTTGCATTACGGTCTTAAGTTATCATAGTTACAACCTGACTCATCAAGCCCCAGATGTCTTAAGCACTTTCTCCTTCCTAGTGTTAAAATTTAGAGGTTTGGATCCTACCTCCCGATTTCAGGATTAGGTTTACAATACAACCAACCACATTCAAAAAGACAAGTGATTTTACAACACCCCTTCCTTACCAATTCACTCAGCTTATCACACCTCGATAGCTTCTTATTGATGTAAACTATGTCGATATTAAAAAGATACAAATGTACAGCAAATAACTATGGAAATGGTGCAACAAAGTCTCTATGTCGACCAAAATAAACCATGAGACTGAAGAAGGAAGAGGTCAATAATATAACCTAACTGTGTCTAACGTATGTCTTCTCGATTTAAACCATAATTATAAAAACAAACCCAAGAGAGATGTCAAATCAAATTCCACAAACACTGTACGACGATAACAGCCAATCCTGGATAATATACAACATAAAACTGACCCCAAAAATATGTGCAAGAAAACAAAACATTAAAGACAAACTGAGACAAATTAGAAGCATCTATACGCACCGCACTGACTCACTCAGCTGGCGGTTGTGCTATATCCATCCCAGTTTAGGATCACGCTAGGCCACAACTCACACCCATCCATACCTGTCCACATCCCACCATTCTAACTCCACCATCTATAGGAATAATTTTGATTTAGAGGGGGGGTAGCCTGACTGCAGAGGACAGGGGGACATGAAGGCAATTTGTTTATGGCTACCCCCTCTGGGATTAAGGCATCTGGTGATAGACAAGAGAAAATTCACTGGCAATGGAGTTAATGTGAATGGGTATGGGCATGTATGGAAAGGTGTGAGGCATGGCCAAGCGTAACTCTACTTTGAAATGGGGCACAAAAAAGCCTCCTATTCTACTGTAAGAGAGTTGGGTGAGGGTCAGGCCATAGCGAGGGTAATCTTGTACTCACGCAGTTACAGCCGGAAGGTATAAGACTAGAGGGACCACTGGGGACGCCTCACTGCCATACACAATGAACCCCATTTGCTTTACCCTCCGACGGAAGTATTTCGTATTTCTAGCAAGCTGTTTAAGCCGCCGGTCACCTACACAGAAGGGTCAAGGTATAGGGTTGGTGTTAGTACAGGTTAGACAGGTAAGGAGGGCTGGTGTTAGTACAGACATTACATTGGTATGGGAATTTAAAAAGGTTACACCGAGAGCAAGCACAAAACACAGTAACATGTACAGTTTGGAAACAGAAGTCAAGCTGTCCCTCCTACTTCTCTCTCCTTATACTTACACAATCAGCCTCATGAGTCCACACCAATCCACAAGGATATCTTTACACTGGGTCTCTTACTTACAAACTCAATTGGCTTCATGACTTGCTCCAAACTCAAAAAGTTCTTCAAATTCACTGCTATCCAAGGCCATGTGTGCAAAAATTACCAGGAAACACAGAAACTGAAATACTACTACTGACCGCTGTACCAGGTGCTTCAGATACGATGTAATTATTGAATCTTAAGTACTGCATATAATATTTTCTAGAGGCCAATTCACAAAATAACTCCACAAATGCTTCTAAAAAAAAACTGTATCTCCAAACGTTAACTATTCGAAAATCCACAAGTAGGGAAGCAACTGTATTTGCCTACAGATTAGTGTCATCGTTGTCAACTACTGCGGATTCCACACACCAGTTTTCAAAATTCAAGGAGAGAAAAGTAAGGGACAAGATTTCTGTTGCCAACAGCACAGTCAGGGTGAAATGTTGACCTACTGTTCCACTGCTAATGCTTCACACTAAGAGCACATCTATTGCTTTCCTCCTTAATGCATCATATCAAGGAGTTATCTAAGGCTTGAGGAACATACCAAGCCTCTCTCAGTTAAATATTATCCAGCAGAGAATTATCCTTATAAAGCCAGAGAAACATACCAAGCCTCTCTCAGTTTAATATCATCCAACAGAGAGTCAGTTAGGGCCAGAGAAACATACCAAGTCTCTCTCAGTTAAATATCATCCAGCAGAGAGTTAAATAAGGCCAGAAAAACATACCAAGCTTCTCTCACTTAAATAATGTCCATCAGAGGAGAGTGAGAAGCATAAGAGGTGAAACATTAGGCAAACTTTTGACTCTGGGTGCACAGATGAACACCACATCCATGAATAGGAGTTGTCAATCCAAGCTAATTCGAATTTGATGCCATCTTTCGTATAGTGCAGGATTATGGTTTGTTTACAGTGTTGGAAAAGCCTCGGCACAGATGAGATTGGAGGTGTGCCTGTGTGAGTGTGTGTGTATGTGCCTATGGTGTGAAGAAGTGTGTGTACATGACCACGGTGTGAAGAAGTGTGTGATGAAAGGCAGTGTGTGGTTTGAGTAGATGCATGGTGTGTGGTAGTATGAGGTGTGGCTCTTTGTGGTGTGTGTGGTGTGACTGCGTGGTGTGGCAGTGTGTGGTGTAGCAGTGTGTGGCATAGCAGTGTGTGGCATGGCAGTGTGTGGTGTGTCTAAGTGTGGTGTGGCAATGTGTGTTGTGGCAGTGCACGGTGTGACAGTGTGCATGAAATGTGGCAGTGTGGTGTGTCTGTGTGTAGTGTGGTAGTATGAGGTGTGGCTGTGTGTGGTACAACAGTGTGAGGTGTAGCAACATTAAGTGTGACACTGTTAAGTATGGCTGTGTGAGTGAGGTAGGACAGTGTGAAGAATGATAACACTGTGTGTGTGTGTGTGTGTGTGTGTGTGTGTGTGTGTGTGTGTGTGTGTGTGTGTGTGTGTAGCTTTTCAAACACCAAGTCTGTTTTATCTCATCAAATAAATTCGAGTACCAGCTTTTGGGATTAAAATTCCATCTTTTGCAGTTTATTAAGTACATTACAATTCCCTGTCCACCTGTATAGTATCAAAGGAAGCTACATCAATAATAAAATGATTTAAATGATGTACAGGAGACAGTTAAGGCGTAAGATGGAAAATAAACCACTTAGGAAGAGATGTTAAGTCTCCGATGGCGCTATGACAACTCACTATACATCTATCTTTTATCTACTTTCCACAATGCATAGGGGTTGGTTAGAACAAGTTAGTAAGGCCATTTCAAAGATGTAGAAGTTAGGATTATTAGTTCATGTGCAGACATCGACACACAGTACACTAATCTACAGTATGTGCTTACGACAAAATTTCTTATATGCTCTTAACGTCAATCTGTCTGTCACCCAGCCTGATATTCTCGCCGGGTGAGGAAGCCCCAACACCTTCTTCTTGTGTGATTTATTTTGTTTATTATTCCTAAGTGATTTTTTGTACATGAGAGAGGGAGGGTGAGGTGGGAGCAAGGCAGTAAAAGGGTGCTGGACAGGGTGACATGGAGGTGATTTGTTTGTGGCCACCCCTTCCGGGATTAAGGCGTCTGGCAATAGATAGACAGATAGACAGACAGATTCTGTTTATTACACGTTACTGTCCTTTTGTTACATAAATCCTTCCAATATTGTCATACACTGCATAGATGGCATGCTAAAGGATATTACCCAGCCATAACCAAAAATAAATCACTAAGGAGCAGGTGTCAGGGAGCTTCCTTATCTGAAAACCCAACCACCCCTTGGTCTTAAATCCTCACAAATTTGGTTAAAGCATCTGAACCCACCCAACCACCAGGCACCCTAACATCCACTAGGCATAAACCCACTTCAAAATATATGTGTAGGGCTCTTAACCTCTTCAATACAATTACATTTATTAGACCATTTTATCTTGCTATTTTCAGACCAATATAATCAGTCAAGGGTCAAGGCAGCCTAAAAAAGACCTGGGATGAGGTCATAGAGTATGACCTCAAGGATAAGGGACTAATTTGGGAGGCTGCCAGAGACTGAGCAACATGAAGAGCCTTTATAAATGAATGAAATGAAATGATAAACACCATTGTAGGCCAGTACTGTTGTTGTCATTGTTGCTGTTCTTGTAAACCTAGGCTCACTTAAATTTGAACCTTGTGGACTGCAGGCTGAAGTTGCACACTGCAGTTCACTATCTTTCTTCTCTGGGGGATGGGGAGGGAGTTGAGGGATGTTTGTATACCAGGGCAGTGGATCTGCCTGGTTGTAGCAGTGCCATCACATGAAGGCCCCCCTCTCCAGTGGGCTCCTGGCCTTTGGTTCCTTCTTCCTTGCATTAAAAAAAAAAAAAAAAAAAAAAAAAAAAAAAAAAAAAGCACTACAACAAAGAGAAGAGGTCGGTGAGGCTCAAACTAATGTCTTAAATTTGAAAAGTCTGCTCTATATTGAAGGGATTTGTCTGGGATCATCAAGAATTAGGTAAAAAGATGTTATGGCACAGAAGGGAGCCATTCATGTTAGGAGAGAATACTGAAATTTACTATATACAAGAAAATGTTTGGAAAAGGGTCCTCAGGTGGTTTGGTATGGAAAAGGGTCCTCAGGTGGTTTGGTAAGGTGGAGGCAATGGAGAACGAGACTGACTAGGAGAGTGTGTCAGTGAGGTGGATGGGGGATGATCTGTTGGAGGGATGGGGTGGAGAGGTATAAATGAGGCTGGTGAGTTGGGGGAAGGACACCCTAATGGCAGAGGAAGGGCAATGAGGAGGGTTTTATATATTTATAGTTCAGGGAGCAGCCAGAAATCATGCAGCGTTGAAAATGCTACATTGTACACCACAGCCCACACATGCACAGATAAAAATAATAATAATAATAATAATAATAATAATAATAATAATAATAATAATGATGATGATGATGATAAGCTAGCCATTAAAAAATATATATATAATCACTGTGGAAGGTATGAACTTACAAGCTAAAACATGGGATACAAGGCCACAGCACCATCCAGGCTACCACAGTTACCCCGCCCCTCATGCAACCACACCACCCACCACCCCACACAGGACAGATGGACACCAAGACCGTGTAGGGTCAAACAGCCGGCAATGTGAACCAACTGGCCACCATGGCGAAGGGTACAAAGTTGGCAAAAGGCTGTCTCTTCCACACCATATCAGTTCAGTATATTGGTATGATTCCGCCTATCCACTGTACAGCATCAGGGGATCTAGTTATACCCTGCTGACACCTGCAATTGTGTTACCAATAGTTCCACTCAAACCTCGATTTAAGGGATTTCGGAATTAAGGGACTCCATATTCTACCTGACAAACGGACAAGACCATTCAAAAATGATACGTAATGTCTAGGTTATACACATTAATATATTTCTTTATACAGTACCCGTAAAATAATATTCATAATCAAATAAATAAGATAAGATCATGGTGTTTCATAATAAGATTGTCTTTATATGTGGTAAAACAAGGGACATTTTCAAGTAAGGGACACGTTGATTCCCCCTTTTAGTCCCTTAAATCGAGGTTTGAGTGTACATAGATATGATTCCTGCCAATCTACTGTACAGCATCAGGGAATCTTGCTGTAACCTGCTGAAAACTGCACTTGTGTTACCATTAATTATACCGGCTTTATTTAACACATACACCAGGCAGGTCTTTGTTTATTCTTGCCATTTCCAGATGATTTTCTTGGGCGTAAGATTGATTTTCAAAAACTGGATGGCTTACATAATCCCTCCATCCCTCCACCATCCAATCCTGTGCTGCCCCATCAAGAGCACAGTATTAACTTCCATTAATGACATCAATACTAAAGGTCTCCCCCAGGCAGAATAAAACCACGTTATGGCAAGAATAAATTACAAAGGACATCAGCCAGGATCAAAGGACTGATCACTCCCTCCTACGACTGCATCTGGAAAAGATTTAATTTAAAGAATGACAATATACTATAGTCGCGGCGCACGACTCTGAGGTTGTCATTATCGTACCCTGGCTACCTACCATTCAAAAGTGCGTCCGATTTCATATCATATTATACACGAATTATATTATTATACACGATTATATTATACACGAATATTATACACAAATCACATGCGTCTCATATTATACACGAAATCAGATGCACTTTTGAATGGGAGGTTGCCAGAGCACAATAATAAAGACCTCAGAGTCGTGCACCGTGACTATAACACCAACACAACTAACAGCCATATGTTTAAATCATCAAGGCAAAGGATGTCTCCCATGTGCGATGAAAAGTTCTGAGCGAGGGATGAAAACACAATAGGTCTGGTACAGCGCACAGGGGTTTAGCTAGCTGGGTAGCCTGTCCTTTTTTTTTTTTTTTTTTAACCAGAGGGAACAATTTACAGTCTTCTAGCCTTTGGTTCCTTTTTACTTGCCTAAAATATATATATATATTAAAATTAATAATGCAATGATTTACTGGCCGACAGGGGGAGTTGGGGTGCATGGCTAGGGTACTCTGTGACAACATATGGCAAGGGTGATCACTCACACCTGAGTGACATTATATAGTTAAATAACCCCAACAATCCTTTGCATGCCTTGTGGGACACATCCTTTGCAGTGTTGTAATGCACTACACCATCAGGCATCTATATGACTATGTGGTTACCATCAAACATCCTAAATGCTGTGCTACAACAACCCCTTTGCCTTCCTGTTCACAACACAAGTGTTAAGCACATGGCCACAACACTTAACACACGGCTACATCCATAATGGTATACTCTCACTTTCAATATCAGTCAATCCTTTAGTACTTCCACAAAGACCCACAAGGGCTGGGGTGTGGGGGGCTCAAGGCTACACTACTGACGTCAACATTATTTACGTCAGACCACCACCACACCAACATCCCAGCCGGCATGCTGTCCCTATCTATCATTAGCCAGACGTCTTAATCCCAATGGGGGTGGCCACAAACCAACTGCCTCCATGTCATCCTCTCCAACATCAGGCTGCCCTCCCTCCTATGCACAAGACCCTTATTCATTTACCACTGCACCCCATCCCTCCACATCATCCTTAGTCTCCTTCTTCTCTCCTCCACCTCTCTACCCCGTTCCTCCACAATATCCTCTGTCTCCTGCCCTTCCCCCTCACTCACCTACACCCTCCTAGTCAATCTTTTTTCAAACTCTCCACATGACATACAAACTCACACACTACTGCTCCTAACACAGCACGTAGATAAGAAAATAAATAGAGTTTGTTATATTCCAAGTGTTATATTTTAGTTTAAGTGATTGTAAAGTAAAATAAGTGCAGAACTTGATGTAATTAACTGTTGCAACCCTCCATCTATGCAACCCCCTGTCCTAGCCTATGACATGCACCCAACTGTTTTTATCGCTTACTTTTACTGCTTTATAAATGCTACTTTAGTTTAGTGTTAATAAATAATCACATATAATTTGCAACTATAGAGGGATTATATAGCTTTTTTGCAATTATTTTCTGGTTTGGCCATGTGGAGAGGATGGACAGCAAAGACTGACAAGGAGAATGTATGTGAGTGAAGTGGAGGGGTGAGAGGGAGGGGGAGGCCAAGGATGTGATGGAGGGATGGAGTGGAGAGGTATATGAGAGAGGGGGGTGTGAGCTGGGAGCAGGGCAGTGAAATGACATGGGACAGGTCGACATGGAGGTGATTTGTTTGTGGCCACCCCTTATGGGATTAAGGCATCTGGCAATAGACAGATAGATAGATTTTCCAGTTAGTCAGAAAATTCGTTAAGTCAAATTACCCTAGAGACCGCTGTGGTTCAACTTATGATGTTTTGACTGTAAAATGGGCAAACCTAGGCTGTCTGGACATTGCTACTCCTCACCCTGCCCTAGGATGGGAAAGGAAGTCCAGATGATGATGATGATGATGATAATGGTGATGATGATGATGATGGTGATGATGATGATGATGATGATGATGATGATGATGATGATGATGATGATGATGATGATGATGATGATGATGATGATGATGATGATGATGATGATGATGATGATGATGATGATGATGATGATGATGATGATGATGATGATGATGATGATGATAATGATGATGATGATGATAATGATGATGATGATGATGACACTGTAAATAAATAAAAATGCGAACTCCCTATATCTGAGACGCAGCCAAAGTTTTTTCTGCCCCATTTAAACACTGCCAGGGAGGTGGTGTGGTGTGCAGTGATGTCAATAATCAGGGGAGGCATTTATAAACCGTCCTAAGCTGAAACCGTCTATGCAGGTGCTGGTATATACATCGTTTTTATTCACACTGCACCAAACATTTCACATTAAAATCAGTGAATATTATAATGAAGAGAAAAAAAAGAGGGAATCACCAAATATTTCAAATTTTAAATCACTGAATATTATAGTGAAATGAAGAAGAAAAAAACAGCAAAAAAAAAGGTAGGCTATGCTGTCTGGCGCTCTGGACTCTCGACCATCAGGTAAAAATGATAAAATGGTTTGTAAATATCATCCCTGAGTGCATATTCTTGGAGGTTATGGAAGCTCCCTAACGCCTCTTGCTTACTGATTTATTTTGAGATATGGCTGGTTAATATAGTTCTGTGTATTACTATAGTGGAGGGAGGGAGGGGGAGGGGAAGACCAACGATGAGGTGAAGGGATGGTGTTGAGAGGTACATGAGGGAGGGGGGAGTGAGTTGGAGGGAAGGCAGTCAAATGGTGGGTGACAGAGCGACTTGGAGGAGTTTTGTCCATGGCCACCCTTTGCGGGATTAGGGCTATAGATAGACCAACAGATAGATATTGCTAATGCAGAGTATGGCAATATTACAATAATCTAACACAGAGGATGATGGCATAGAATAATATGCAAAATAAATCAATCAGGAAGAAGTGTTAGGGAGCTTCCTTACCAGATGAGTATACAGGCATGACAGGAAGCTCCCTAACACTTCTTCCTTACTGATTTATTTCCGAACATGACTGGTTAATAAATGCAAAGTGTGGTGATATCAGAACAATTTAAATAACACAGAGGATGATGGCAAGTATAATAGGCACAATAAATCAGTTAGGAAGAGGTGTTAGGGAGTTTCTGGACCCCATGAGAATACATGCATGGACTTCAGCCAGCAAAATCAGTTAGGAAGAGGTGTTAGGGAGTTTCTGGACCCCATGAGAATATGCCCCTGGACTTCTGCCTACAAAAACACAGTACTGCGGCCTAACCTTCACTGGAGCCGTCCTTGCCCATGATGAGAGACATGGAGGTGATGATTTGCTGGGCTACAGGGGGTGGCATGGAGGCGGCGTACACCTGGGCGTGGCTGGTGACTCGCAAGTAGTTGATTAGCTCCTGTCAGGTTGGGAGGAGGAGGGGTTAAAATCACCCATGTTGGAGTGTTTATAAACAAAACAAAAGAAAGCAAACCTTTATAAACAAAACAAAACAAACCTTCTTTATAAACAAAACAAAAAAAACAAACCTTCTTTATAACCAAAACAAACCTTCTTTATAAACAAAACAAACCTTCTTTATAAACAAAACAAACAAACCTTTATAAACAAAACAAAACAAACCTTCTTTATAAACAAAAAAAACAAACCTTCTTTATAACCAAAACAAACCTTCTTTATAAACAAAACAAACAAACCTTTATAAACAAAACAAAACAAACCTTCTTTATAAACAAAACAAAACAAACCTTCTATATAAACAGAACAAAACAAACTTATCTTTATTGTCACTACACCTCTTGAGATGGATGCCTGTGTGTGGTGGCATCAATATTACTCATCAATTCCCCTGCCCTGTTATGCAAATGTCCCTGTACTTCCTTCCCCCTCCCTCAAAAGGAAGATGGTGGTTGCACTCCACTAGATTCATGCTTCAAATCAGCCTGCAGTTACAACTACTACTATTAATACTGCTACTACTACTACACTACTATTACTACCACTACAGTAAAAGTCCAATCATTCGGCATCTACAGGACCAGGCCAATGCCGAGAAACTGGATTTGCCAAATAATTGAAAAACCTACCCACTCAGTACCTTATATGTATCAGTGAACACTGTCATCACCACTTATGATATTACAAATGTGTTTGGAGAGAGTACTGTATACTGTATGATACTGTATAAGACTGTAATCAATACAGTACTGTACTGTACCTGAATCTAAAATATATATAAATTAGTGAACATATACAAGTGTAATGATACAGTAGGCCTACAAGTCACAGATAACACTTCCTGGATGGCCAAAATCTATCTATCTATCTGTTACCCGACGCCCTGATCCCGCAAAGGGTGGCCGCAGACAAAACGCCTCCAAGTCGCTCTGTCACCCACCATTTGACTGCCCTCCCCCCAACTCACCCCCCCCTCCCTCATATACCTCTCAACTCCAAAATGATAGAGAATATTACCTACCTGCTCAGTACACCATTTGTACTGATGAACACTGCCATCACTACTTATATTATTACAAATGTGTTTGGAGTGAGTACGGTATACAGTACTCTCTCCGAACACAAAATAAAATACATAAAATAAACTGGAGAAATATGAATTGGTAAGGCCGTTTGAATGAAAGTTAAACATACATTTAGCGCTCATTCTTTTGTTCGTTTTTGTGTTTATGTGTGAAAGAGAGAGTACTGATGCAAAGTACGTAGAGTGAGCTTCTTCCATTCTTCTGAAAGCAATTATTTTTCTTAAAGATGTGAAGAGACTTGTCTGGAAAACCAAGCAATGTGTTATTTAGCTTCCCAAACCCACGCTATGATTCACTAATTCACAGGAGAATTGATAAAGTTGCGCTGCATGTGCCATATGGCGAAACCACCTGAGATTAAGCGACCGCCTGACTGCTTGGAATCGTATCGTAGAGTTGTGTAAACATACCAGTGAGCTTTGTTCCCTTCCCATAATTGTTCATGTTTTTTTATAGCTCACATTAATTCGACATCACTGACACCGGTACTGTAAAAGGCTGTTCAACACCAGGGGTTATTAAGGGGTTAATGGAATACATAACTGTTTGCATCAATACTCTCTCTTTCACATATAAACACAAAAATAAACAAAAGAATGAGTGCTAAATGTACGTTTAACTTTCATCAGAAAGACCTTACCAATTCATATTCCTCCATTTAATTTTATGTATTTTTCTGACTTTAGGTTAGGTTTGATTTGGTTACATTATTAGGTACAGTTAAACTCAGTTACGTTAGGTTTAGTTAAACATTTAGGACAGTCCCTTCCACCATTATGCCGAGGAATCAAACAAGAGTTGTCGCAGCCATACAGCTAAAAACAACAGGGAAACAGGTTTAACAAGCTATGTTTATTTATGGAGGGATGGAGTTGAGAGGTATTTGAGGGAGGGGGGGGTGAGTTGGGGGGAGGGTAGTCAAATGGTGGGTGACAGAGCGACTTGGAGGCGTTTTGTCTGCGGCCACCCTTTGCGGGATTAGGGCGTCGGGCTATAGATAGATAGATAGATAGCATTACAGTATCAGTGGTTTATGGGCTACTGGTACACAATTACCAGTAAATGCTATTTCCAGGAAGGTGTCAAGAATTAGCGAATTACAAGAATCAGCGAGAGGACTTGGAAAGTAACTGTTGCTAATTTGGGGGGGTGGTTACTGTACTGTATGATACTGTGCAATATTGTAATCAATACAGTACTATACCTGAATCTGAGAAATATAGAAACTAGTGGACATATACAAGTGTAATGAAACAGTAGGCCTGTAAGTCACAGATAACACTTCCTGGACCGCCAAGATGATTCCGAACATCTCATGAACAATCACAGACGTTTGTAAATGGGACTATTTCTCAAAACTGCCGAAATATTGGATCTAATGAATAATCAACTGCCAAATAATTGGAATTTTACTGTACTGCTACTACTGTTACTACTACTACTACTATTACTACTACTGCTACTACAGCTACTACTTGTACTATACTACTATTACTACTACTACTACAACTACACTTTTCTTGAACACTAATGAATTCATTATGAAGATTTGGTGCATTTGAGAAATAAGAATCGTTTCGTTTCGTTTTTAAAGGCTCCAACATGTTTGCATGTGTCGGCCTTGGTCACCTAATGGCAGCTCTCCACGCTGCACGATCCATTGCAACCTCCCTGTTCAGTCCCTTAACCCTAAGGTCACACTTAATGACCTCATCCCATGTCTTTCTCGGTCTACCCCTCATAACTCCACCCCCAATATTAACATTTCTCACCTTCCTCACCCAATTATCATCCCCCATCCTCTCCACATGTCCAAACCACCTCAATCTACCTCTCCTCATCGCAACACCAATACACTCCAGTCCCATCCTACCTCTCAACTCTTCCATTGTAAACCCAGCCCCTCCAGGCCTTGGATGCAGGGACGCACTGCACATCCACCTAATCATTGTCATTTCTGTACGTCTGAGCCGGCGAATATCTTCCTCCTTCACTGCCCAGGTCTCACTGCCATACAGCATTACACTCCTAACACATGCTGCATACAAAGACCCCTTAGCACGTAGGGAGAGCCCTCTCAATGTCAGGAGAGGCAAGAGCTCCCTGAACTTCTTCCAACCACTTCTCACCCTAGCCACAGAGCTAGCTCCAGTCCCACCTCCAACACACAACATGTCTCCCAAATAACAAAACTCTTCCACACACTCAAGAGATTCACCAGCAAGTTCAATCCTTTCACGTCTGACAATCTCCACCTGCTCACCCCGGCACGCCGTACACATAAAATCAGCATTATCTCGCAGTCTACCTCTGATACCACTACATCTCTTATGCACCCATTTATCACACACACCGCACAAGATGTAATTACTTCCCACGCCCTTGTGGCAAACTGCACATGGCCACTCTCCCTCGTCTTTGACAGTACCGCCACCAACCCTAGATATCATCACTTTTGTTTTATCTGCATTTACCCTTAAACCCTTTTGCCCCATACCATCTCTCCACTTCCTAAACCTTTCCTCCGCCTCCCTTTCATTCTCTGCAATCAACACCAAATCATCAGCATACAACAACTCCCACAGGAGTCCGTTTCTAAAGTCACGTGAAAGGGCTTCAAGTACCATGATAAACAACATGGGACTCAAGACTGACCCCTGATGCACACCAACATTCACGGAAAACTCATCACTCAAATCTCCATTCACTCTCACCTGGGTGTGAGCACCCACATACATGGCCATAACCCAGATTATTATTATTGTTATCATTATTATTATTATTATTATTCTGGACATTGTTACTCCTCACCCTGCCCTTGGGTAGGAAAGGAGGTCCAGATGATGATGATAATGATTACTATTATTATTATTATTATTATCATTACTACTACTATTATCAATCAATCATCCAATCCTACGTTGCCCCATGAGGAGCGTAGGAGCCCAGGGCTAGGCAAGTTGGTCCTGACATTTAAGATGAGAGTGACCAGCCTCACTCATCCCTGAGTGGCATTACGTGAGCAATAAACCCCAACCACCCCTTGGATATAAACCTTCACCGGCTCAATCCGATTGGAGAGCCGTACTTACCCACTAAACCACCAGGTGCCAAAATTTGGTTATATGGTTACCACTCAGCATTGTAAATGGTTTCCTGGTGTACAGGAAACCATTTGGCTTGTCACTCAGTGTAGAGTCGCCCACAGGCAGAAGGAAGAGGAAAGAATGAAGGAAAGAAAGACAGAAGAGGGAGTGTAAAGTCACCCACAGGCAGAAGGAAGAGGAAAGAATGAAGGAAAGAAAGACAGAAGGGAATGTACAGTTACCCGTAGGGAGAAAGACGAGGAAAGAATGAAGAAAAAAAAGACAGAAGAGGATGGAAGGAAAGCAGGATGGAGGAGAGGAAAGGGCAGACATCCAAGAGCAGCTCTACATCAAGTGAGTGGATGATGAGTGCCATTATTATTATTATTATTAGTCACTGTCATCATTACCATTAAGCTCAATGTCCCAGGTCCTGTATAGAGATGCCTTCATTATAATGGCATAAATATAACAACACTGTGCCACTGCCCAGACACACAAATATCCCTCAACCTTCTCCCTATCTCCCTCCCCTCCACTGTCAAGCTGCCCTCCCTCCAACCCACACCATAAACAAGATAACAGCGTCACTGATAATGCCATGTATCACCTTAGACAATCACATCTGGTAAGTCTGTTAACATTATCGAAAAGGAATCCTCATTATACCCCCCCCTCACTTGACGATGACATTTTGAGTTGCGAGAGGCTGACCAAAAAAGACCTGGGATGCAGTCATAGAGTGTGACCTCAGGGATAAGAAACTGAACAGGGGGGGGTTGCCAGAGATCGAGCAACATGGAGAGCCACCATTAGATGACATAGGCCGATGTATGCAAGCATGTTGGGGCCTTGTAAATGACATGAAACGATCCCTAGCATTAACCGTACCGAAGTCTGTAACACCAAACAACAATATATCAACCAGAACGTACCTTGTCACCAGCAATGTATCCACCCGCTGCACCAAAACTCTTTGTAAAGGTGCCCATGTGAATATCCACATCCTTTGGGTCCACACCATAGTAATCCACCACACCACCGCCGCGAGGACCCAACGCACCAATGCTGTGAGCCTCATCAACGTACAGGTAGGTCTGAAACAGATGAAAACATACGAGGATTAGCACTCTCAGAAGCCTCTATGCACTCCATGAGGCCGAGTTACACATTTACTGCTTCATCATCATCATCATTATCATCATCACCTTTTTTTTAGCGTCCTTCACTTCCCAGTGTCAGGGTTGGATGTGATATGAGTCGTTTCCATCTATCTCTGTCCTCCACGTCGTCTTCGCTTATATTTAAACGTCTCATATCTTCCATAACCACTATATTTATTGCTTCCAAGTGAAAAGATGTGATGAGTTAATGAGTATAAAAACTACTCCACATGACCAATCCTTTTAAAGCATTCAAAACATCCGCTGAACCAACACCAACAGATAATTTGAAACTCATCCGTACAGACAAGACACCGGCAGATCAACATTGCAGAAGATTTAATGCAACGATTCAAGACCCAGGCAACCGTATGCAACCTTGCTAGTTATACAAATGGTTACTGTGTCAATGGGTGAATACTGTCAATACTAACCTTGTAAAACAGACACTATCTATCTATCTATCTGCCTATAGCCTGACGCCCTAATCCCGCAAAGGGTGGCCACAGACAAAACGCCTTCAAGTGGCTCTATCACCCACCATTTGACTGCCCTCCGCCCAGCTCACTTACCCCTCCCTCATATACCTCTCAACTCCACCTCATCCTCAGTCTCCCCCTCCCTCCACTTCACTTACATACACCCTCTTAGTCAGGCTTTCATTCTCCATTCTCTCCACAACCTCCTAAGTACTTTTTCCTACCTTGTACTTCTTCATGATCCTGATGACCTAAGTACTTTTTCCTACCTTGTACTTCTTCTTGATCCTGACGAAGTTAGGTAGGTCACATATGCTTCCCTCCATGGAGTATATGCCTTCCACCACAATGATGGCCTTCTTCCAGGGCCGGCGAGTGCGAGGGTGGCCGTAGATGATGGCCTCACGCAGCTTCTTCTCGAGGTCTTCAGCATCGTTGTGGCGGAACACCTGACGGAAAGTTTGTAAAGTTTTAACTGTAATCACCACTTTAGTTTATCTATCTATCTATTGCCAGACGCCTCAATCCCGTATGGGGTGGCCACAAACAAATCGCCTCCATGTCGCTCTGTTCCCCGCCATTTCATTGCCCTGGTCCCAGCTCACACCCCCCTCCACATATACCTCTCCACTCCATCCCTCCATCTCATCCTTGGCCTCCCCCTCCCTCTCCCCCCCTCCACCTCACTCACATACATTCTCCTTGTCAGTCCCTCACTCTCCTTCCTCTCCATATGGCCAAAGCATCTTAATGTGTTTCTCCTAACGTTTCCTATCACATCCACATCCACACCACAACACTCCTTCACTTCCTCATTTGTCAGTCTGCCTCTCCATGTGACTCCACTTTAGTAACAATACAAAATACAACTCATACCCATCCCACTCTGCCCTCAGTGTAATGCTGCCTCTCACACTACAATGCCGCACACTCACCTCATTCATCACTCTCTTACAACACACACAAACTTCAACATAACCCTAATGAATGATCTTTGGCCATATCCAGCTGAAGTGCCTGCTTATCTATAGATCACCAGGTTCACACAATCTCAGCATCAACAAAAACAACAACATACCTTGACTGTGGCACCAGAGAGTCGCAGACCAAGGATGAGTGACGCGTGGTTGAACTCATCAGACAGCACTAGACAGCCTGGGCCCAGCAGGGAAGGCAGGTTGAGTACATTGGTGGCAAAACCCATCCCAAAGGTTATGGCGTCCTCCACACCAAGGAACTCTGCCACAAGACTCTCAAGCTGGCGGTGGATCTCTAGTGTGCCTGAAATACAAATTAAATGATGTACAAGAGGTGGACATTTTTTTTTTCAGTGCTCATCTCCATAAATTAGGTCTTTTGAACCAGTGACAGATTAATAACTGTCTGTCCTGGGATACAAGGCACTGAAACACCCAAGTTATCACAGTTACATCCTTTAGGTGTTGCCCGGGTGTTCAGTTTACCTTCCAGCCCACAACTGATGGACGGACACCTGAGTCAAGTGGCACTGGCTTTCCGCACCATATTCCAACCCTGGCATATCCAGCTGGGAGTTTTGTACCTAGTAACACCAACCACTCAGCCACTGTACCACTCTACCACACTGAGGGGAAAACTTTAAACCTGTGATATTTACCAAGCTCCATGCGAGAGCTGTTGGTGGCGATGCCAAGCTCCTTTGTGATTTTCTCGGCTGCATCGTGACAGGGACCCTTGTTCTCGGCAAACCCAAGGTAGTTGTACGAACCAACGTTGATGCACTTCTGGCTCTTGCCGGTCAGTCTGAAAATAACACCAAAATGACCACCAATCAAAGGATATGGCTGTTATGGCCCTACAGTACTCTCAATGTCAACCCAGTGGACTGCTGGCTGACTCTAACCTCTTCCGGCAGTCCACCCTCATCTTTTGCCGGGACAGGGAGGGAGCTGAGAGACATATGTATGGCAGGTTGTGGCAATGTCTCAATGTACAAATGCATCCCTCTCCGGAACCCTCCCCCATCTGCTCCTCCTCACCCCTCCCTACCTTCCCTCACCCTTCCCATCTAATTTCCTTCCCCGTCCTCACTCTTCCTACCTTTCCTCCCTTCCCTCTCTTCCTCACCCTTCCTGCCTTCCCTCCCACCCCCATCCTCATCCCTACCTACCTTCCCTCCTCCTTACCTCATCACCCTTCCTACCTACCTCCTTCCCCCACCCTCATCCCTTCCTACATTCCCTCCCTCTCCCATTCTCACCCTTCCTACCCTCCCCCATCCTCCTCACCCTTCCCTACCTCCCCTCTCCTCACCCTTCCTACCTACCTCCCTCCCCCATTCTCACCCTTCCTACCTTCCTTCCCTCCCCTCCTCCTCACCCTTCCCTACCTTTCCCCATCCTCACCCTTTCTGCCCCCTTTCCCTCCCCTTTCCTCACCCTTCCTACCTCCTCTCCTTCACCATCCTCACCCTTTCTACCTCCTTTCCCTCCCCCATCCTAATCCCTGCCTACCTTCCCTCCCTCCCTCTCACCACTTACAGTCATATAACAACGTCTATTTATAACAGAAACGGGTCCAGGTTGGGCCATTACTGCTGTACCTTCCACAAAAACAACTTCTCCAAACGTGGTACAATTGTTCCAAGGCGAGGTAAATATCCAAACCTCTTCCTGGACACACTTACTTCATGGTCCAGCCGTAGTCGGGGCTGTATCGTTCCATGAGGTCAATCTCTGCCCCGGGGACGCTGCAGATGGCTCGGTTCCAACAGTCCTGGATGCGCCGGTACACATTCCTGGTGTAAAAGCTCTCAAAACCGATGTACAGCGGGACGTAACCCTGTACCAGAAAACACCAGGATGAGAACACACCCGATGTTTAGGGATGTAGCGGCACACAGTCTAGTGGAAGGCGTGTACGGAATTGTTCTATTGTTTGGTGTTGTCTTTTTCACTGGTTTAGGAGGCTGTCTAACACCTCGCCTCTTCCTCAAGTTTATTTATGCATATGACACCTTTACATTCTTGTGTGTGCCATGTATGTTGTGTTTATGTTGTGGTGAGGGAGAGGGATGCCTTCATGTGGTGGCACTGGTATGGCTGGGTGCCTCCACTACCAGGTTATGCAAACATCCCTCACTTCCCTCCCTATCCCACAAAAGGAGGATGGTGGACTGCAAGAGGAGGACAGTTTCAGCATGTAGTCCACTGTGTTCGCATTTCAGATGAACCCTGGGCTACAAATACTACTACTACCACTGCTACTATTACTACTACTTCTACTACTACTACCACCCTGTACTACTGTCTATGCTAGTGCTGTGACCCCAAGCACATCCACACACAAACCAAGTAACCTGCAGGCTAAAGTTACCCCTCACTTGCAGTCCATCCATCTTCTTTTGAGGGACAAGAAGGGAGTTGAGGGGCATTTGTATAACTGGGCAGTGGATCCAGCCAGTTATAGCAGTGCCACAACATGAAGGCATCCCTAAACCTGTTATTCTGGCACACGGCCCATTTTTTAACATACCTCTTAAGTATACATGTTCTCTCTACACAAACGCAACATACGCAACACACACAACAACAGTGAGATGTAATACGCATTTAAACTGCAAAGGAGAGGGTCAAAAAGCCTCTAAACCCCTAACACCTTTCCCTAGGCAATTTATTTTATTTATTACACCTTACCCTCCCCTTCTGTGTTACTTAAATCTTTCCAATATGGCCATACTCTACATAAAATGCACAAAAAGGATCGTAACCACCCCATATCCAAAAATAAATTGCTTAGGAAAAGGTGTTAGGGGGCTTCCTCAACCGATGAGAATACAAGCCTCAGGGATACAAGCTCACATTCTTGTAGGGTAGGAACACTCTTAACACCTCTCCCTTTGTGATTTATTTTTGGAGATGCCTGGCTAATATCCTTTTGTACATTATTTATGTAGTGTATGGTGATGTTTGAAGTATTTATGTAACACAGAATAGAACAGTAAGGTGTAATAAGCAAAATAAGTCACCTAGGAAAAAGTGTTAGGGAGCTTCCTTAACCGAGGAGGGCAGTGTGCAAAATCTGGGCTCGTACCGGCAAATAAATCACTATAATGCAAGAACGAAGCTCCACACACCAGCATAACAATGATATTAATACAAACACCTAAAAAATAATAATAATAATGATAATGATAGTAATAATAATAATGAAAAATGCTGTGAATGAAATGACAAAAATAGTGAATGAACACAAGACAAAAGCAAACATGAAATAATAATAATAATAATAATAATAACAATAATGGTAATAATAATAACGCATACAACTGAAGCCACAAACTCAAAAAAATGGTTCTGGTACAGACACTTCTACTAAAAGTGCCTTTGGAAACACCTAAGCAACTGTTCTTTAGTGATTTATTTTTGCCCACTACACCTTGACACTCTCTTGTATATCAATACTGACACTGAGCCATCAATAACATACAGGATGATTATCAAGTTGAGGTGAAAAATGAACTGCTGAGAAGGAGGTGTAAAGTAATCATATTCTAAGTGGCTTGGAAAATATCCTAAAATCTCTTCCTAAGCAACTTATTCTGCATATTACACACCATGTTGCACGACAATGAAGGAGTTATGTCTGAAAAAAAAAAAAAAAAAAAAAAAAAAATTCAAATGACATGAAAGCTTAAGGTGTAATATTCAAAATAAATCACTTTGGAAGATGTGCTAGGAACCTCTTATACTACTCTGAACACAGCTCTAAATCACTGAACACAGCTGTAAATCTTTGAACACAGCTCGAAATCTTTGAACACAGCTCTAAATCTTTAAAACACAGCTCAAAATCTTTAAATACAGCTCTAAATCTTTTAAACACAGCTCTAACACTTTGAACACAGCTCTAAATCTTTAAACAAAGCTCTAAATCTTTAAACAGCTCTAAATCTTTAAACAGCTCTAAATCTTTAAACAGCTCTAAATCTTTAAACAGCTCTAAATCTTTTAAACACAGCTCTAAAACTTTAAACACAGCTCTAAATCTTTAAAACATAGCTCTACATCTTTAAACACAGCTCTAAATCTTTAAAACATAGCTCTACATCTTTAAACACAGCTCTAAATCTTTAAAACACAGCTCTAAACCTTTGAACACAGCTCTAAAACTTTAAACACAGCTCTAAACCTTTAAACACAGCTCTAAACCTTTAAACACAGCTCTAAATCTTTAAACACAGCTCTAAATCTTTAAACACAGCTCTAAACCTTTAAACACAGCTCTAAACCTTTAAACACAGCTCTAAATCTTTAAACACAGCTCTAAACCTTTAAACACAGCTCTAAACCTTTAAACACAGCTCTAAATCTTTAAAACACAGCTCTAAATCTTCCTTCCTACTCTACCCTCACTACTTACACCAATTTTCTCCCTACTTTACTCTAACTACTTACACCAACTTCCTCCCTCGTCTATCCTAACTACTTACATCAACTTCCTCCCCTACTCTACCCTAAGTACTTACATCAACTTCCTACCTACCCTACCCTAACTACTCAAGAGGTTTTGCAGGGACATTGACGATCTCGTGAGAGGTCAGCATGCACTGTTTTGAGAAGGGTGTCGTCTTAAAAATATCTCAGAGGTTAACCCGCTTCTCTCCCACTGGCACACCTTAACGGAAATGGACTCCAACGAGGTAAAAGAGAGTGAACAGCCAATCCCATATTACCGCACCCCCTTTGAGGCATAGGGCCCCGAGGTGAGGTTACTGCAGTCCGGTATATTCGAGGGTAGAGGACCAGGCTAACCCCCTGATGGCATTACCAGTATGATCGTAAAGCCTCCAGCCAACTCGAGGGGATGGAACCTACACACAGTCGTCACTCCAACTGGGGCATTCTAACCACTACACCACCAGGCTCTAGCGAGGTGGCTGCGGCATTTGACTCCTTGGAAATGCATGACATCCTTTTACGAGTTTGGATACAAATGACATCCTTCTACCAGTGTCTTTGTTAATTTTATCTGCATGACATTCTTCTATCAGTGCTCTTATTAGCAGATGATTTAATTCAACTTAGCAAGGGCTCATACTGAAGGGGCTCTATCTATCTATCTGTCTATCTCTCTATAACCAGATGCCTTAGTCTCATAAGGGGTGGCCACAAACAAACAGCCTCCATGTTGTCCTGTCCCCTGTCATTTCGCTGCCCTTCCTCCACCTTACCTCCCCCCCTCTTATATACCTATCCACTCCATCCCTCCATCTCATCTAACCCCTCCAGTTCAAAAAAAAACCATCAAGCTAAATGAAACCACACAATGATGGCAAAAAATGAAACCAAAATAATGTCCCTTGGTCCAACAGATTAACACACTGAATCCACGGGACTTCATTTCTTGTTTCTTTTACGACTATCAATTTTACTGGTTAGGAAAAGACCAGTTTTGAGGGCTACAGAAAGGCTATATCAAACACCCTCAATCTTGGAAAGTCTAACCTACACTGGATAAAACCATACAAAGATATAAACAAAGAAATAAATAAAGTAAAAACTAATAAGTCAACAATTTGCCTCAGATGTGGTAATAGGGATTGGCTGTAGGAATGACTCTAGTGGGTAAATTGACTGTCAACTTTTGCTAAATTACAATATATTGATTACAGGCAGTCCTCATTATAAGTTAGGGTGGTTTTCCAATATACTGTACTGTCTTTACATAAAATTGGTTACCGGAGGGAAACTTCCAAATCAGTTTTATACATGAGATGGGAAATTTAATACACAATTTTTCTTTGATTTACTCTCAGTAAACAAGTTAAATAATAATAATAATAATAAAAACAATATATAAATAAGTAAATATCTTCTTCCCCTTTTTTTCACCTATGGATGGCATGATGTAGGGTCCAAAAAATCAATGAATGAAAAATCACAATAAATAAAGACCTATCAAAAGAACAGCAATAAAAAAAAAAAAGAAGGATTAATTGTATACTGAAACATGTAAATTTTAAAGTTTCAATCAAATTTATATAGAGCTTAGTCCAATAACATCAAACAGACACACTCAGTAACTGCATGATCTGTGTTGCACCATGAAAACCTGTGAGGGATGGGGGAGGGGGAAGAAATATGAATGATGAGTCAAAGAATGGACAGGATAGGCTGAGTTTGGTGGGCAATGAGGCTGTGGAAGGAAAATATTGAGAACAGTCTAGCTTGTGGAAAATGTGAGCAGCAGAATGAGTAAAGAATGAGTGTAGTGGAAAATGCGTGCAGTGGAATGAGTGTAGTAAAGATTGCTTCAAAAACACACCAGAGTGTAAGTGTCCAGAGGGATTAAGAAACAGGCATGAAAGTCAAAGAAACAGGTGTAATGAGTTGGCATTATTGTGAGGGTGAAAAGAGGCCAAAACAGTACAGCATACCTTGTGGAGTCGTGTGCTGTAACATTGGTTTGGCGTACTCAAAGTTACTTCAAAGTTTTCAATGTAATTTAGTACTGTTTTCATTTACCTGGTGTCTTGCAACACAGGTAAACGGGTGACTTATAATGAGGACTTACTTATTACTCGTTAACTGTGATATATAAACCAATTAGAACACTTTGCAGGTAAATTTAGGGGTGTTTAAGGTGGACAAGTGGGCAGAGTGCTGGGTCATCCCCTGTCCACTCTACCTCTCTGTTTGTTTCTTTCGATGATGGAGGGTAGAAGAACTCTTTGACGTATCCCACGAGGAAGAGGACGCCATACGACAGATAGATGGTGAAGGTGGTAAACGGTGGACACACCTCGATGTCCCTCTTTAGGTGTGATGAAGAAAATGCATTCCCAGTTTAACCCAACTAGCCCACAGACAGACTACTTTATTCTTGCCATCTAATAATGCTTTTATTCAATTTAGGACAGGCATTATAAACAGGAGGGGTTACTTATAGCCATAATATACTCCTTCTGGTATTATTGTAGTTGTTATGCCAGGTTCAAAAGAATGTGAACCTGGTAGACTGCAGGCTGAAGTTGTCCTCCTCGTACAGCTCTTTATCTTCCTTTCGTGGGACAGGGAAGGAGGTGAAGGATGTTGGTGGGACAGGGAAGGAGGTGAAGGATGTTGGTGGGACAGGGAAGGAGGTGAAGGATGTTGGTGGGACAGGTAAGGAGGTGAAGCATGTTGGTATAACTGGGTTGTAGAGAAGTTCAGTCATATCACTGCCATTGCATCAACAGTTCTCTCTCCACCACCATGCCTTTTGGTGCCAGAGGAACATCTTAAAAAACTGGCACCGATATAACTCGACACCCTAACTACTCATTTATACAAACATCCACTATCTCCCTCCCCATCTCTCAAGCCTTGCTATTCATTTATACAAACATTCACTATCTCCCTCTCTCTCTCTCAAGCCTTACTCAGTTATACAAACATTCACTATCTCCTCTCTCTCTCAAGCCTTACACAGTTATACAACCATTCACTGTCTCCTCTCTACCTTTCAAAATGGAAATGGTGAATGGTGGGAGAAAGGGGAACTTCAGCCAACAGTCCACCATACTCCAATTCTGATGCACATTGGGCTTAACAACACTAACATGCCCTGCACATTGGCTGGCTTTCTCTAGGTCACGTCAGATCACTCGCAACCAGCACGAATAACGTGACAAGGATAGGCCTGGATGCAACGGATTAATTTAGCAACACTAAGTCAGTGGCATCTCTTTTACTTCATTCCTTTATTTCATTCATTATTTCATTCATTCTTTTATTTCATTATTTATTTCATTCCTTTATTTTATTCTTTCTTTCACATATGGATATTTATTTGCAGGAAGACCTATCAATATTAACGGATTATGAGGCTCCTAACACCTCTTCCTTAGCAATTTATTCTTGGCTCCCTAACACCTCTTCCTCAGTGATTAATTTTTGGAAATGGCCAGCTTTTATCCTTCTACACATTATCTATAAAGAGGATGGTGATATTGGAATGATTTGTATAACTCGGGGAAAGACAGTAAGGTGTAATAAGCAAAATAAATCACCTACAAAAAGGTGTTAGGGAGCTTCCTCAACTGATGAAAATACAGGCTAGGTGTTATAGATTTCAAAGTAACAATTTCTTCGTGACTACTCTGCATCTATCTATCTATCTGTCTATCTATAGCCCAACGCCCTAATCCCGCAAAGGGTGGCCACAGACAAAACGCCTCCAAGTCGCTCTGTCACCCACCATTTGACTCCCCTCCCCCCAGCTCACTCCCCCCTCCCTCATATACCTCTCAACTCCATCTCTCCACCTCATTCTCAGTCTTTCCCTCCCTCCACTTTACTTACATACACTCTCTCGGTCAGTCTTTCATTATCCATTCTCTCCACATGTCCAAACCACCTCAGTGTGTTTCTCCTAATTTCTTTATACTGCGCCTTTATATTGTCCTCTACAGCCATCCCTCCGCTTGCAAAGGCCGGCCCTAAACAGATCAGTTATACGCAGCGACCCCAAACACAACCCCAAACCCTAAACACAACCCCAAACACCAAACACAACCCCAAACACCAAACACAACCCCAATCCATCGTGTGCAAACTAATGGATATACGCAGGTTGGGCCCCACAGCAAACTTATTCCTATCTATCTATTGCTAGATGCCTTAATCCCGTAAGGGGTGGCCACAAACAAATCACCTCCATGTCGCCCTGTACCCTTCCATTTCACTGCCCTGCTCCCAGCTCACACCCCCCTCTCTCATATACCTCTCCACTCCGTCCCTCCATCTCATCCTTGGCCTCCCCCTCCCTCTCCCCCTCATCACCTCACTCACATATACTCTCCTCGTCAGTCTCTCGCTCTCCATCCTCTCCACATGGCCAAACCACCTCAGTGTGTTTCTCCTAACGCTTCCTATCACACCCAAACCTTCAATATTTGACTGATTTCCTTTTCCTTGTTTATGCAACATTTGTGACACTTTATTTCCTGCGTTTACACAACATCAAAGGAAACTAACAAAATATTAAAAATGTGTGAGAGAGAGAGAGAGAGAGAGAGAGAGAGAGAGAGAGAGAGAGAGATTTAAACAACCTTCTTGTAGGTCACTTAACAGTCACTCTAGCATTATGTCTGTGCTGTAGGCCTATGCCAAACTATGATTAGGGAAAGATGAGAAGATTAAGAGATAGGAGAAATATGGGAGAGGGACAGAGGTTACACAACAAGGAAAAGTAAGAAACAAAGGAGAGAAAAGGAAGGAGGAGTTGTGACAGGTGTGGAGGGTGAAGGAGGCAGAGAGGTAGAGAAGGGAGGTAACAGAGACACTGCTGCCAGTTCACCTGAGCACAATAAATGTTATGCCTTATGACACATTTATCATAAAGGTCACATTTGGATGGAAGGAAGAGCATCAAAGCCTATCTAAATGTTGATGCTGTACTCCAGTCTGCCTGGCCAAGCAGACCCACCAACCACAGGCAAGCAGATGTCTTCCTGTGGCACGCAGTAACTCACCAGCTTGGAACAGAGCCCTTCTACAAAGCAAGGTACAGGTGAAATGTAAAGGATATGTATGAGTACCAGCAGCAGTCTCAGCCCAGACTGTAACTACTGTACCTGGTAAATGTGGTTGTGTTGCGCACCAGTAGGTGTGGTACAGAGCCCGCACCAGTAGGTGTGGTACAAAGCCAGCACTAGTAGGTGTGGTACAAAGCCAGATACTGGCCCTTGGCCTCATGTCACTCAGTCCTGTGGTGATACCTCCCAAAACGATGGTAACCATCCTTCTATAACCTTTTAAATCTTTCTAGAAATGACAGCAGCCATCACTCTCAGCCAACGTATTGCTTTTTAATTCTCTTAATGGCATTGCATTATGTATGTTTACCTAGGAACAGCAAGCCATGTCTTTAGAAAGCCTACCAGTAAGCAGCTTTGGCCATACAATGGCAGAGGTGGGTTTCAACTCTGTCAAGTGTGGATCCCTTACACACAGTACCCTACATTAAAGCTTGTCATGCAACTCAGCAGCTGACTGTTATTTACAAGGCTTTAGTATCAACACAGTTTGCATCAATAACATACAAAAGGATATTGGTGTCCAATGTGCAGAATAAACTGCTAAGGAAAAAGTGTTAGGCAATTCCCCAAGCCACATAGAATACACCTCTACACTCATCCCTCTCACTCTGACCACTCTCCCTGCAGTGGAATAAAATTGTTGGCAGGTGGGAAGAACACAATATTAAAGATGCCACTGTATTTTGCACCCACTCTTGCTATGTATTCTATCTACAGCCAGACGCCAACATCCCACAAGCGATGATCGTTTGTCTCTGAGTTTGTGGTTTTACAGGGAGGGGCACTAACCCTCCACCAACCCACTTGCAGACACACAGGCTACTTCTATTAAATTCAATCAATGTGGGGTAAACAAAGGAATATCTACTCTTTTCTCTTCAATCAACTTCTAAACAGAATAAAATCAGTTAGGGATGGCAAGAATAAAGCACTGTCGCTGGACACGAGGGTTAAATATAAAAGCAATGGCACCAACATAGACAAAAATGGACAAGGTACTGAAACAAAACATTGTCATAAGTAGAACACATTATCACATACCAATCACTGAGAATCCCCACTGTAATACAATCATTAATCTGTACAAGGCAAATACATAATACAAACCTGTAGAAAATTTTAAAACATGACCACATATAGAGAAGACAGAACTATACATACATTACTATTATCTCAGTCTGACTACACAGCAAGAGGAGTACTACTAAAATAATTTCATTGTACTGAATTAAGTACATGACTAGGACAAGAGTTATTTTACTGAAGTACACTACTGATGCTAAAATACACAGGATCCCCCCTCCCCACCCACCCCAAAAAAAAACTCTTGCTTCCATGGATGCATCTCGGCATTATACTCAGGCATGATCCAGGCTATACTATTCCATCTATCCATCATCCACAACAGCACAGTATTGCCCCAGTAAACAGACAGGGGTCGGGGAGTAGGTGCCTCAGTCCGGACATATGAGGCAACAGGGTCATGAACATGGTGCGTGACCTCAGGGATAAGAGGCTAAATAGGGAGGCTGCTGGACATCAAACAACGTGGAAAGCTGCCATTAGGTGACCTAGGCATGTATGTATGTGCCTTTATAAAGTGATACTGATTGGACCAAGACTGGGATGGGTAACAGCTGGTTGGAATGAGTGAATAAATAAAATTAAGTGCCAGATAGCAAAGATCGTATGGCATTATGTTATGATCTGTAAGGAGTAAGGAGGGCACGGCAGAGGATAATTAGAAACTAAAGGGACATCTGATTGGAATACTTTAACTCAATAGACAACCAAGCTTCTCAACACTGTATGAGGGCAATGCGGCTAATGAACTGCAAAAGAACAAAGCACAAAGGTCAAGCCCTGATCTCTCTACAGGCATCAGATGTGTCCCATGTAGGGGAAAGCATTTAAGTGCAATGAACTTCAAGTGAGGAGAATCTGAACTTTCAAAAGATTATTCAGTGTCTTTTACTGCCATGACTACAAAAATTTACCTCAACTAAATTTTGTGGCAGCCAGAGTAAAATTAGATGATGTATCCACAGAAGGCAAAAAGGGTTACCGGTACATAGTTACTTTCAATTTCATATCAAATCCAATGGCACCATGTTTCCTCTTAACCCTTGCCACACTAGTTCTCTGCAAAAGTAATTTATGTCCCCTTAATCACAGTTTTATAAGTAATGCAAACTGTATGTCACATGAGACTTGCAGTTTGGCCCGTACAGACCTTCACTGAGCCTCATATAAGGTCTGCAGCTTGACAAGGGTTAAGTAATTCCCACAATGAGGTTAGTCATGGTACAGCTGATGTTTTCGATGGACTGCAAGCTAAACTAAGCTCCAAAACCAGCTAACTACTTCCCTACTGTTGCTGGAAACTGTTGAGGCAAAGAAATTTTGGATGTGGAAGATGATTTAGGAAAGTTTCAGCATAGATTTTGACTAATTACTTTCATTTACTGCCTAAAAGTGATAATTGTGTGGCTGGTTAACAAACATGAATGCCACATGTGAGCATGGATTTTGACTAATTACTTTCATTTACTGCCTAAAAATGATGACTGTGTGGCTGGTTAGCACACTTGCAGCCACACATCACCCCAATTATTGATGGCAAAAGGGGTTAGCTCAGTGATGATTACTCCTGGGGGGAAAATTTTGTGGTTGGTTATCCAAGATGCACATTTGAAGGAGGTTAGCAAACATAATGCATAACAGTTACCCCCACCACCACCATCACCCAATACCCAAATACTGTGTAGGGATATATACTGTACAACATATATACAAACATACTGATCCCTTATATACAGCAGAGTAGGAGGAGGAGGGATGTACCAATGTAGTGACGTCAATATAACCATTATAAATATCCAGCAACTTCTTTCCTATCCACTAGAGGAAGGTTAGTGGACTGCGTTAAGTTATAAATATCCCTCGACTCCCTTCCCATCCACCAAAAGGAGATCGGCGGACAGCAGAAGTTAAAAATATCCCTCAACCCCTTCCTATCCCTCATAAGGTAGGTGGATTGCAGAAGGGTAAATTCAGCCTGCAGTCCACTAGGTTTGCATTCACATCAGCCTGGGACCACCACACCACCACCACCAAAAACAGTATCAGTAAGTCCTCATTTTATGTCTGGGATGATGCAAAACATCAATAAGTGGTGATTTAGTTTTATAGGTAACAATATTTTGAGAGAGAGAGAGAGAGAGAGACCCAAACTATATGGCAAGGACCTCTAATATGTCATTTTAGTACCATGATAATTTTTCATGTTAGTCTTGCTACAACTGGGTTATGTTAAATTCAAAACAAAAATAGTGTTGAAAGGCACCGCCCAATAACCCCTTCACACCAATCTCTTTTAAAATCTCTTATCTGTCCGGCCAATATTACTCAACTTAGAGGTGTGGCAGCAGAGAGAGAACCAATTACTATGTTTTATCTGTATTTCCAGCCAATATTACTCAGCTTGAAGGTGTGGTGGTACGGAGAGAATCATTTACTGTCTTTTATCTGTACATGTAGCCAATATTACTCAGCTTGAAGGTGTGGTGGTATAGAGAGAATCATTTACTGTCTTTTATCTGTACATGTAGCCAATATTACTCAGCTTGGAGGTGTGGCAGCAAGGAGAGAATCATTTACTATGCTTTAACGGAATTTCCGGCCAATATTACTCAGCTTGGAGATGTGGCAGCAGAGAGAGAATCATTTACTCTCTTTTATCTGTACTTCCTGCCAATATTACTCAGCTTGGAGATGTGACGGCAAGGAGAGAATCATTCAATATCTTTTATCTGTCCTTCCTGTCAATATTACTCAACTTGGAGGTGGTGTGCTGACATGGAATGAATCTTTTAATATTTCTTATCTTTTCTCTAAATTTCCAGCCAATATTACTCAGCCTAAGGGGGATCTGCTGGCATGGAGGAGAGATGTAGTATGCTCATGTAGGAGAGATGTGTGGTACTGTTTCAAGAGATGCCTTCATGTGGTGGCACTGATAGAATTGGGTGGTCCTACTGCCTGACTATACACATATCCCTCAACTCCCTCCGTATCCCCCCAAATGGGAGAACGCAGACAGCAGGAAATGGGCAACTTCAGACTGCAGTCCACTGGGTTCACGTCCATACCTAAGACTGGGGCCGGTGTTTTAGTCAGTTAGGGAAGCTTCCAAGCACCTCTTCCACTGAGATTAAGTTTTAGGTACAGCTGGATAATATCAATTTGTGTGTTAATTATATGGTGTGTGACAAAGCAACTTGGAGGCGTTCTGTCTGCGGCCACCCTTTGCAGGATTAGGGCATCGGGCTATAGATAGATATAGATGTCATTTATATTGAGTATGGTGGTATCAGAATGAGAATGAAAGGTCTCTGCAATGCTGAGTAACACTATACGTAATACAAATACAGTTTACTCATGCTACAGGGTCGGTGAACTGGACAAAATTCTTCTCTTGCAATGGTGTATTCAAGTGTGTAAAAATCCAGTACAAGATATTCCATTTAAATAATGTACATAAATATTTTTACATTACCCTCCCCTCCCACTTATGTACACTTTATGGTTCTTGAATTTTACTTCAACATTTTCAACCTGTGGACTTTTATCATTATTATTATTATTATTATTATTATTATTATTATTGTTATCATTATTATTATTATTACTATTATTGTCATCATTATTATTACTGTACAGTATAATTGTTAGTTATTAGTATTACTATTAGTAGCAGTAGTAGTAGTAGTATTTATTATTATTATTATCATCATTTATTATTATTATTACTATTATTGTCATTATTATTATTATTATTGTTAGTTATTATTACAATTATTACAATTATTATTATTATTATTATCAGTATTATTATCATTATTATTACTAATATTATTATTATTTTTAAAGATGAGGTGACATCCTTGAGCAGAGTGGATTTAAAACAATGTCACTTTCTGTTTTAAGACTATTGCTAAATTTATTCTCACTAACAACAATCATTCTTCTTCTGGCGTACAAGAAACATCCTCCAGCTGAAGTGGTTAAGTGTCTGTGAGGGTGTTAAGAGTACTGTACAGGTATTGCAAGTACTGTACACATGTGGCACAATTTCAAAAGCCCTCCAGTACACCCTGACCCATGATGACAGTTTAGTACAATCATCCTCCATTTTTTGTGGGTGTGAGCTGGGGGCAGTGCAGCAGAATGGCAGGGTACAGGGCCACATGGAGGTGATTTGTTTGTGGCCACCCCTTACGGGATTAAGGCATCTGGCTATAGATAGATAGATAGGTAGGGAATATACCAACCCACGACTTGTGTAAATCTGTGAATAATGAACCCACTCAGACATGCCCCCACCACCACAGAGTACTGTAAACATAAGCCTCTCAAAATGTCTCCCATCACCACAAATTACTGTAAATATATGCCTCTCAAAATGTGTCCCATCACCACAAATTACTGTAAATATATGCCTCTCAAAATGGCCCCACCACCACAAAATACATTTAACTATAAGCCTCTCAAAATGTCTCCCATCACTACAAATTACTGTAAACATAAGCCTCTCAAAATGTCTCCCATCACTACAAATTACTGTCAATATAAGCCTTTCAAAATATCTCCCATCACTACAAATTACTGTAAACATAAGCCTCTCAAAATGTCTCCCATCACTACAAATTACTGTAAACTGTAAGCCTCTCAAAATGTCTCCCATCACTACAAATTACTGTAAACATAAGCCTCTCAAAATGTCTCCCATCACTACAAATTACTGTAAACTATAAGCCTCTCAAAAGGGCCACCACCACCACAAATTACTGTAAACTATAAGCCTCTCAAAAGGGCCACCACCACCACAAATTACTGTCAATATAAGCCTCTCCAAATGTCTCCCATCACCACAAATTACTGTTTAAAACGTAATGGCATACACACCCTTTGCAGTGGACGAAAACATTATCACACGTTAGACCCTACTTGAAGAGTGTAGTACTCTCAGATAACTTTACAAATTGTTCTAAAATTACCCCAAAATACACCTTAAACTAGTGTACTCTGTGATGGTGTCCTCATCCATGAAGAACCCAAACTGGCAAAATCAAAATGGCAAGAAACGAGAGATGACGATATTCAAATTATTTTCCCTAACACAGAGGGCATACATGATGATGCTCTCTGTTAATCGGTCTATATATCACCTCCTCCTGCTTTCTTGATAAGTTCTATGTCTTGGAGGGCTTCTAGCACATCTTCATCAATTTATTTTGCATTGTACACGTGAATATTCTCTTGTATGGGAGCAATGCAGTGAAATGGAGTGGGACAGGACGGCATGGAGGCGATTTGCTTGTGGCCATCCCTTATGGGATTAAGGTGTCTGGCAATAGATAGATAGACTGATGTTATGTACTGTATATCCTTTCAACAGACTGTTTACTACCATCCACACATCCATTCCTACAGTGCCCCAGGAGGACTGATTTACAGCAGTGGCCTAGGTTGTTACACTGACAAATTCTTTTTATTGTATTCAGTCAATTGATCAACCCATCAGGAGCACAGAGGCTCTGTGGTAGGCACAATCCTGTGTGGATTTACTGGTATGTGATCAATAAACCCCAATCATCCTTCACATGGGCCGTTACTGCACCTTAAACCACTACAGCATAAAGTGTCCACTGCCAAGTTACATGGAAACAACCTGGTTTGACACTCAGTGTAGTCACCAGAAGACAGCACTACACTAGACAAGTGGATGGCAGAATACAAGAGAATATCCTTAGGTCATAGGCAAAAATATATCAGAAATGAAGGGTGCTAATGTGGCTCCCTACTCTACACAGATCAATAAACCCTAATGATAAACACAAGACAGTTAACCCAATCCATAATGCACCAACTTCAATCTATACCAGTAAATATTTAACTCAGTGTGAAGGGTTAGATGAAATTTGGTAAACATTCCTGTAAACATTCTTATTAATTCTCAGTTAAACACAGCCTTGTCCATTTTTATCATGTTTCATTAATTCAAAGTAAGTACAGTTAGACCATTCTCTCAAGCACTGATGCCATATTACCTGAGCATGACTGGTTAATATTTGGTGGTTGGGAAAATATTTGTTGTGTGGAATCTACAGTATGTACAGTTCAACTTCTCAAATATTAGGTGAATGGAAGTGTGGCCCATTGAAACGTGCAAACTTGGGCTGTCTAGACATTGCTACTCCTCACTCTGACCTAGGGTGGGAAAGGAGGTCTGGATGATGATAATGATGAAACAGTATCCACATTTTACAGTAGTAAGAAGTACAGACTGAAGTGTATTTTGGACTTCAAACTTGTCCTACCTGCTTCCTCAACTCCCTCAATTTGGTGCTGTGTTTTGTATTTTATTCTTCCTGTCACCAAATGATTCAATGTCAGACAAACCTCGAGTAGTGTTGAGATTAATAAAGACTGTATCTAACCGCTATTTCAAAAAATCTCTTCTCAGCTGAACAAAATCATCTGGTGACAGAAAGAATAAAGTTACATCACCCTGTTGCAGGGGTTACTTACTTCTACACCCAAAGAAAGTTCCGCCTTATACACCAGCCTGCCAGTTTGGACCTTTATGCGTGAGACAACCGCTAGTGAAGCAGTAGGCAAACACTCAAATGTCTGGTACCACTGTGTGGGAGGGGAGAGGTTAAGGGAGGAGGAAGGCTGGGGGAGCTGATAGTTCCTACCCCTCCCTCTTCCATCCCCATCCTTCTCACACAGTTACACGATAGAACAATGTTGGCTACTGCTTCGCCACCATGTGTATCACATTTACTCTTTCAAAGTGGTGAGCGAGTGTATAATGCAGAACTTTCCTCGGGTGTACCACAGGTGCTGATGAGGGATGCCTTCTAGTGGTGGTATTGATACAACCAAGCAGCTCAACTACCTAGTCATGCAAACATCCCTCAGTTATTTCCCTCTCCCACAAAATAAGGACGGTGGACTGCACATGAAGAGGAACCCTCCACCAGCTTCACATAAATCTGGTACTACTGCACCACATACAATGTACTGCACCTACTACTGCACCACATACCATATACTGCACCTACCACTGCACCACATACCATATACTGCACCTACTACCGTACCACATACCAAGTACTACACCTACTACCGCACCACATACCATATACTACACCTACTACCACACCACATACCATATACTGCACCTACCACAGTGGAGTCTCTTTAATCCGAAATTCTTTTAACCGTAATATGCCATAACCGTAAGTTTTACTAAAATGTTCTCATTTCTAATAACCGTAAAAATCTTAAATCTATCCGAAAATTCAAAAACAGCGGGCTAGTTTCGCTCCTCTAGCGTTAGGTTACGGTTGGTCCGCTAGTCACTAGAGCGAGTTACACACTCCCTCACCTGCATCCACCACCTTGGAAGATTTGGATGATGTGGGAGATGATGTAGATGATGTGGAAATGAGTGAATAAGGAAACAGAAAATATGAAAAAACAATTAGGTTTAAGACTTTATTTGTTCGAAGTGCTTACAGTGAATTACGTAATTGTTTTGGTGAAGGTTTAAGTTTATTTGAGTGATGATTTATTTAAGTTGACAGTTTCTATTACAGTTACAAAAGTGCAGTTACATAGTTAGTACAGTGTATTAAGTGTTTTGGTGCTGAGTGAGTGGTTTTGGGGTGCTGGTGGTGGTGGTGGGCTAGACGTGGCCAGAAGTGGGTAACAGGTTAGTACAAGACTGATCCCTTGTATCCTACATATTATTACAGTATCTTTCATCTAAAAAAATCGATTAAACGAAACTTTGAAAGTCCCATCATTTTCGGACAAAAGAGACTCCACTGTACCACACCACATACCATATACTGCACCTACTACCACACCACATACCATATACTGCACCTACTACCACACCACATACCATATACTGCACCTACTACCACACCACATACCATATACTGCACCTACTACCACACCACATACCATATACTGCACCTACTACCACACCACATACCATATACTGCACCTACTACCGCACCACATACCATATACTGCACCTACTACTGTACCATAATGTCTACAATATACCAGTACGCACTAATGGCATGAAAACTCCATTCCTTTTTTTAACTCCTTATTCCTGATCACTGTGGGGCATCTCTCCTACAATGAACAAAATTAAACAGAATTAAGCAAGGAATAATCCTACTGATGACATTAATGGGCTCTCTCTAACACCTCTGCTATGAAAAACCCTTCCTGAGTTTATAAAAAATTGTCCAAGGGAAGGTATATACAACAGAGTCAGTGTACTGCGTTAAACCGGAGAAGTTCAACTGTACCTGAATGTGTAACTGTGGAGTGTAAATCCAGAACAGGTGCTCAGATTAAGATGGCACTTTCCTCCTCCATCAGTATTAAGCTCATAAAATTCCTTACCTTATACAGGGTGACCTAAATTAACTGCAGACGTGACCATCTCAGTAAAAGGATAAACTGACTTACTGTCAAGGTGCAAGAACATTATGAAGTGGTTGTTGCCTATGAACACGACAATACTGAGCCTGGTGGGCAGAGGGAGGATGGCAATCAAGCATCATTTGGCAACTACACAACTAAACACAGCCTGATGGCAGGTCTGGCAACCTTGTGATCCTGCTGGTACAACACAAATCACATCAGGTCAGGAGAGCAAACAAATAAGTCTCTTATTATAAAACATTACCACAAAATACACTGACCACTATACAAAAGTAATCTTCCATGCCAAAGAAAGTAAGTTTACAGCCTCAAATTATTTTAGACACTAAATGCTATTGAGTGGACACACCTGCCTGAAACAAGTGACTAACAAGTGAACATAAGGCACACGTTCCCATCCCAGTACTACGTCAGTGCTTCCATTCATCTTATCAATCGCATATCATACTGTATTTCAAGGGAGTGTGACTGCAACCGAATAGCATCAAACAATTGCAAAACCCATTAAGTGTCAATTTTGTCTTTGCAAAAACTGTAATGGCAAGCACCTTCTTATGTCTGGGCCACCCTGTAGGAAATTCATTATTCTGAGTTGCAGGTCTCATGAGTTTCCATACATCTGATTAAAAAAAAAAAAAAAAAAAAAAAAAAAAAAAAAAAAAAATGCAGTCCTTCTAAAAGACTTGCAAAATTGTGGACTCAGCACACCATTCTGAATCTACTTTTAAACTTGCCTTGGGTTCCTCCTTTTCATAACTAAAATTCTTCCAAACCAGTATTCCCTAGCCTCTTTTAATTTCAAATATTTGTTGGAATGCAGCACAGTAATGGACACCAACTGACAGCTGTCATGTAATCTGTATGTGTATATAGTGTAGTTACTTGTGTTCCAATATTTCTTTCCTATGAAGATATGAGAGAGGATTACATAAAGACCTATGGGTAAAGGGATTAGCTACTGATGCTGCAAAATGTACACTAATAAGGAAATAACGTACACTAACAAACGTACACTAATAAGGAAATAACGTACACTAAAAAACGTACACTAATAAGGAAATAACGTACACTAACAAACGTACACTAATATGGAAATAACGTACACTAACAAACGTACACTAATAAGGAAATAACGTACACTAACAAACGTACACTAATATGGAAATAACGTACACTAATAAGGAAATAACGTACACTAACAAACGTACACTAATAAGGAAATAACGTACACTAACAAACGTACACTAATAAGGAAATAACGTACACTAACAAACGTACACTAATAAGGAAATAACGTACACTAACAAACGTACACTAATAGGGAGATGACGTACACCAAAAAACGTACACTAAGAGGGAGATAACGTACACTAACAAACGTACACTAATAGGGAGATAACGTACACTAACAAACGTACACTAATAGGGAGATAACCAAGGCCAATTCTCCCATGAGCTATGTACCCTAACACCTTTTCCACACCAATTTATTTTTGTATATAGCACACATAGGCTCCCTTGTATGTCACTCCTAATATCTATGCCTGTAGCAGACATTAATTACATACAAATACCTGTGTAATATGTAAAAATAAACAGGTCAAAAGGAGGTGCTTGGGAGTCTTCTATGCTGATGGAAGATGACCCCAAGGCTAATATGTACTACGGTTCATTCACCATAACTTGGCCCAGATTTGCCATTTTTGCAGTTTATATCACACAGCTCAGTGGACAATAAAGATAATACCAATACTACAGCTCTGCATCCTCTCCATGCCACTTCCTCATGACCAGCATCATATTCTAGTGTTAATCCACTGCTATACGTCAGAATTAAAGAGGGAGAGATGGCAATTTTAGGCCAAGTTTGAGTAAAATGAGTACAGTATGGCCAAGGTCTAGGAAATAAATAGCTAAATCAATACTGCAAATACAGTACAGTAATCCCTACACTTTCCGGACGTCCACTTTCTGGACACCCCACTTACCGGACACTGTGGGCCTGGACCTTCGAAACCCAAAAATGGCCAAAAAAAGAAAAAAATCCCCCCAAAATCCGAATTTTTTCCCAACCTTAATTTGAAATAGATACGCAGCACCAAACAGCTGTTTACACCACGGACCCTTCACCCCTTCCTTCTTCCCCCCCTTCCCCCTCCCCTGTCAGGGTTGCCATTTGGTATTTTTCATTACCAAATATGGGCCAATTTGGTAATGAATCAGACTGATGCATTACCAAACGGATTTTTCACATGTATGAGGATGCACGGGATGGAGATGGTGGATTGTCTGCTCTCTCTGATTAATCTGGTAGCCAATATAGAGTGAAAATAATCAACATCCTGTTATTATAAGGAGAGTGATTACATGTATTTCCACTTGTATATATAATTAGTGAAGAATAAATGCTTCCTTTAAGAATTTGGTAATGAAAATTGAGGAGTTTGGTAATGTGGCCACATTCAGATCTGGCAACCCTGTTCCCAGTTACTGCCTACCCTTCGTTCAGGGAAGATGTCCATCGTAATCGATGCTGCACGCGCTCGTTTTTTGTGAATAAACAGTGAATAAACCGCAGTACCATGCCACTAGACCACATGGGAATTTAAAGTGTTGTGCCGTGTTATGAAATTAGAATTTAGAGTCCAAAGGATTAACTGTGGAGTGAGTGTGGAGTGCAAAGTGGCGGCTGGAATGGCAGTTGAAACTGGTGTGGTTCAGTTAAGAAGAATGTGCAGTGTTAAACAATTATAACTCACAGTGCAAAGAATTAAGTGTAGCACAACACTGCATTACTGTATGTGCTTCAAGAGCATTTTCACAACTACCAGAGCCTTAGAGAGTTAGAGGAGGCGGCCACAGACGTGCTGTAAGTACAGTTCAGTACCCTGTATGCTGCTAGGCCTAAGTATTTTCCATTCTTACTTCTAATTCCTCATTCTCTGGTTCTTTTTCATTTATTTCATGCTTTATGTCCATTATTGGTGTGAATAGGGTACTAAATAGGTTTAAATAAGTACCATGCATGTCTGGTAGGGAGTTATTTAGGTGGCTTTCAAAGTTAGGCTGGGTTAGGGTCCATAAGTACCAGTCCAGCAGTCAGAGGCCCACTTCCGGACGGGACCACTTTCCGGACATGCCTTTGGCTCTATTACATCAGATAGTGGAGGGATTACTGTCGTGCAATGTGGAGCAATTTATCGCTGCTACGAGAGGCCTCCTTTAACTGAGAAGTAAAAAATAAATAAAAATAAAGCCATGCAGTACCGGGGCAATAAAATCAAATGCGTGAATTTACTGACGGTTGTGTAGTAGTGAATCAAATGGCAAGGCAGTGGGAAAAATGAGAGAGAAGCCAGCACTGCACTACAAGGGTTTAATAGATACAAACTGCAGTGATGTGCATTTTATCAAGTATGGATGACTTGGTGTGTGTGTGTGTGTGTGTGTGTGTGTGTGTGTGTGTGTGTGTGTGTGTGTGTGTGTGTGTGTGTGAGTGCTCTCTCTGTTTGTGTGTGTGTGTGTGTGTGTGTGTGTGTGTGTGTGTGTGTGTGTGTGTGTGTGTGTGTGTGTGTGTGTGTGTGTGCATGAGTGTGTGTGTGTGTGTGTGTGTGTGTGTGTGTGTGTGTGTGTGTGTGTGTGTGTGTGCTCTCTCTGTGTGCATGCGTGCATGAGTGTGTGTGTGAGAGCATGCGTGCATGCGGGTGCATGTGTGTGTGTGTGTGTGTTAGGTATCAGTGCTCTCTCTGTGTGCGTGTGTGCGTGAGTGCATGCATGCGGGTGCATGTGTGTGTGTGTGTGTTAGGTATCAGTGCTCTCTCTGTGTGCGTGCGTGCATGAGTGCATGTGTGAGAGCATGCGTGCATGTGGGTGTGTGTGTGTGTGTGTGTGTGTGTGTGTATTTACCTATTTGTATTTACCTATTTGTAGTATACAGGAATTGAGCAATGCTCGTGTTGTCCTGTCTCCATATCCACATTTATCAAGTCTACCTTTACACACATGAATGTTTTTCTCATGCACCACCTCTTTGTCTAAGTCGTTTCAAATATTTAAGAATATACCTAATTGTGATATACACGGAATGTACTATACTCGTGGGTTTCCGTCGCTGTTTCTCAATAAGTCAAATTTAACTTTAAACTCGTTTAAGTTTTTAGACTGGACGATCTCTTTGTCCAGGCTATTCCATAAGTCTATACTTCTGTAAGGAAAGCTATATTTCTTGATATCCTTCAAGCAGCTTGACTTTTTCAATTTCATTCCATGCCCTCTTGTTGCTCTCTTATCCCATACAAACAGATCTTCTTTGTCAATTTTATCTACTCCCACCATGGTCCTGAACACCGCAATCATGTCTCCCCTCTTTCTCCTTTCCTCTAACGAAGGCAAATCCAGTTTTTCCAGCCTCTCTCTGTATGACAGGTCTGTCAGACTGGGGACCATCTTGGTTGCTGTTCTTTGTATTCTCTCAATCTTGTTTATATCTTTCTTTTTGTGTGGGGACCACACTACCGCTGCATATTCTAACCTGGGGCGGATCATGGCCACTATCAATTTTTTCATCATTTCCTCATCCATATAATGAAATGCTACTCTTATGTTAGTCAAGAGCTTATAAGTCTCTCCAACTATCTTGTTAATGTGCTTTTCTGGTGACAAACTATCTTGGACCAGCACTCCCAAATCTTTCTCTTCTCTCCTTTTTGTGATTAATTCATTACCCAAAAAATAATTCAGTGATGGTCTCCTGGTACTTTTACCCATTTCCAATATTTTACATTTCTTTACATTAAATTTCATTTCCCACGTCCGGCTCCAATTGTGTATCCTATCCAAATCCTCCTGCAGTATTTTACAATCCTCCTCAACCTCTATCTTCCTCAAGATCTTTACATCATCAGCAAACAGACTCGCATAACTGTTCACTCCATCTACCATATCATTTACGTAAATCAGGAACATTACTGGCGCCAACACTGAGCCTTGAGGGACTCCACTTGTTACTTCCCTCCATCCAGACATCTTTTCCTTTATTACGGTCCTCATTTGTCTGTCTCTCAAAAAGTCTCTCATCCATTCCAGAAGTTTCCCCTTTAGTCCTCCTATATACTCTAGTTTCCACATTAGTCTCTTATGAGGTACCTTGTCAAAGGCCTTCTCTAAGTCTAAGTACACACAATCCACCCAACCATCTCTCTCCTGTACCACATCAATCGCTCTTGAGTAAAAGCTCAACAAGTTTGAAACACATGACCTTCCACTTCTGAATCCAAACTGACATTCAGCCAAACTATTCATCTCTTCCAGATATTTTATCCATCTGTCTTTCAGGATTCTCTCACACAATTTAGCGACCATGCTGGTTAGAGACACTGGTCTATAATTCAGGGTTCTTCCCTGTTTCCTCCCTTGTAAATTGGTACCACATTTGCCCTCTCTTCCATTCTTTTGGCACTTTCCCCTCTTCCAGTGAGCATACAATTAAACTGTGAATTTTATCTGCCAGTTGTTCTCTGCATTCCTTCAGTACCCAATTAGAAATTCCATCAGGTCCTGGGGCTTTCCTTACATCTTGAGTTTCCAGTAATTTATACACTTCCTGCACCTCCACTTTTATATCTTTCATCACCGGAACATTTCTAATCACTCCCTCCCCTTCCACAAGCTCCTTTTCTTTAGTGAAAACTGACTGGAAACGTTTGTTCATTATTTCTGCTTGCATTGCCGCATCCTTAAAGACCTCTCCATCTACTTTCAGCTTGGTGATTCCTTCCTTTTGTTTCAGTTTGCCATTAACAAATCTATAAAACAGTTTGGGTTCATCCTTGCATTTGTCAATTATACCTTTTTCAAAATTCCTTTCTTCTTCCCCTACGTATTCTTGTGTATTCGTTTCTTGTTCTTTTATATTCTTCCTTTGTTATGTCTTTACCTCTCTTTCTGCAATTGTTCCACGCCTTATCTCTCTTTTTTTTGGCTATCATACACCTTCTATTAAACCACTCCTTTTTCCTGTTTTCTTTCCCTCTTACTCTTGGTACAAATTTTTCCACTCCCAAATTATAGAGGTCTAGAAAGATATCCCACTTCCTCTGTATCTCTCTTGTTTCTCTGAATTTTCTCCAATCCGCATTTTCAAAAAAGTTTCTCAATCCTGTAAAATTTGCTTTGCCAAAGTTGTATCTTCCCTGTCTATGAAGCTCGTCTCTTGGCTCAACGTTTCCTATTAACATCTGGAACTCAATGACCACGTGATCACTTTTTCCCAAAGGACAGAGATATTCCAATGATTCTATTACATCGGGTTCTTTGGTGAACAGTAAATCTAACCTTGCTGGTGTGTCCTCACCTCGAAACCGTGTCTCTTCTTTGACCCACTGTGTCATCACATTATTCATTATTATATTTAATAACATAGTACCCCACGAATCCTCGCCGCCTCCCGAGTACCATTCCTCCCAGTTCACCTCTTTACAATTAAAGTCTCCCACCAAAATTATATTATTGCTTTTCTCAATTATTTTTTGCAAGTAGCTAGCCATATCTGACAACATCTCATGGTATTCGTGGGGGTTCCATGCTCTCGTCTTTGGGGGAACATACACTACCGCCATATCTCTCTTAACATTCTCTCCAGTTTCTAATTTCATATATATCACTTCAGCCCTGCCTTCTCCCATTCCCACAGTATCTACATTTATGTTGTTCTTCACTGCTATCATCACTCCTCCTCCCTTTTTTTCTTTTCTGTCTTTTCTCCACAGTTTGTATTTACCATCTCCCAAATGAACATCAATATCTTCTCTTAATTTGGTCTCTACAAAGCACATGACATCAGGTTCATGTTCTCTCAAGAAATCATTAATTTCGATCCTTGTCGATATGAAACCATCAACATTAGTATATATCACCTTCAAATTATTTTTGACATTATTAATACCCTCTTCTCTCCTACTCTCTGTCCGTACCACTTCCTCAACTTCTGATCTTTCACAACCATCCCCCCTAGTTTCCTTCACTTCTATTTCCTTAAATACCATTTCCTTACTTTCATATCCAATACTCTCCAAAAAAAAGTATTACGTTCTTCCTCTGTCCTCTTATCATTTTTTTCCTTTACTTCTTCCTTTAATGATTTTAAAACTTCTCTTTCTTCTTCATTCAGATCTTTTCTTATTATAATATTTTCCATCCCCGCCTCTTTGCTTAATTTCCAGGTCACTTTAAGTATCTCATTTATTACACTTTCTGATGTAAACTTGACTCTCATTGGTCTTGTTTCCCCTTTCTTATAAGGCCCTATCCTCCTTACTTCCTCAATTTCTTTTACCCACTTGTCTCCTTCGGGGTCAATCTTGCCTAATATTCCTCTCACCATGTTCGTGTCTCTCTCGAGTCTTGCTAACCTAACCTTTTCTTCCTCTTCCCTGTTTCCAAATACTACCACACATCTGGTCCTGTCTACCGAGTCTCTCACGAGTGTCTCTTTATTCTTCAGTATTTTCACAACATTTTCTTACATTACTTTCTTCTACATTTCCCTTACTTCCTGGATTATCTCTCTTAAGCTGACCACTTCTTTCTGTTCTTCTTCTACGTGTGCCCACTTTGCCTTGTGTTCTTCTAGTACATTACTCACCTTCTCCGTTTTATTAGTACTCTCTTCAAGTTTCCTCCTCAGTTCAACATTTTCCCTCTTCAAATTCTTAATCTCTTCATTGGCTGTTTCGTTGGACTGGATTAGACTCTGTATGGTGGTTTCCGTATTTCCTGACACATCCTTTATCACTAGATTCTCTACTTTTTTTTCGAGTTCACTAATCCTCATAATTAATGTTTTCACGAGGTCCATGACATTAGTATTAGCGTCAAATCCTTGAAATTCCATTCCCTCATTGTTTACATTTTCGGCCATCTTTAACGTACCAGTAAAATACCTAAACAGCTGTTACCGAATAAGCCACAAACATTCATGTATACTATTGCCAACAAATCTTTACATTTTTGGTAGTCTACCAACTTTCAATATTTTAAATTTAAAGAAAGACCCTAGGAGACAGGACAGACAAAATTCCTGGAACTACTCAAGGTTAGGAGCGATGCCTGGAACGACCTCTCTCTCCGGCGGTTCGTGTGTGTGTGTGTGTGTGTGTGTGTGTGTAAGTAAGGAAAACCCCTGTTGTCTGTTTTTACTTTTTAATCTCTACCTATTTCTTTTTATTTAAATGGAGGTAGGTGTTGGCAACTACCATCCATTCACCTGATGTAGTGCTGCCTACTTCTTCCTTCACCTATATCATTTTTTTTCTGTGTCTGCCCTCCTCTCTTCTTATTTCTCACCATCATCCATTCATATGATGTAGTGCTGCCTACTTCCTTCACCTACATCATTCTTTTTCTGGGCCTGCCCTCTTCTCTTCTATTTCTCATCATCATCCACTCACTTGAAGTAGTGCTGCCTACTTCTTCCTTCACCTTTATCATTCTTTTTCTGTGTTTGTCCTTCTCTCTTCATACTTTTCACCACCATCCACTCACTGGATGTAAAGCTGTCTGCTTCTTCCTTCACCATTATCATTCTTTTTCTGTGTCTGTCCTCATCTCTTCCTATTTCTCCCATCTTTCCTGTCACTTTTTATTACTCTTTTCCTTTTCAGGTAGTTTTACATTGAGTGACAAGCTAAATGGTTTCCTGTAAGCCAGGAAACCATTTACAACACTGAGTGGTAACCATGTAACCAACCCATACGTGTTCCCTACATGTCAACAAGTGAGTTGGTGGAGGGTTAGTTAGTGCCCCTCCCGTAAAACAACTAACACAGAGACAAATGGCCACCCCTTACAGGATTATGGCATCTAACTAGAGACAGATAGACAGACTAATATGCTACAATTATTTAAATCTACAACACTGCTATGCTCAAAGTGCCCAGTCATATCCATTGAGTTGAAAGACAGTGCTGATTTGGGGTGCTACTTACCATAATCTCTCTCTCTTTACAATGTGCTGGGATACTATTTCTCACCATCACTCTCCCCTTTTACGGAACAGTATATAAATGAGGGTGGTATGAACTGGAGGGAGGCAACCTGATGCCACAGGACAGGTGACAAGGAGGGAATATACAGGTATATCTTGATATAAGGTATCCCTAGATGCGATACCCTGGCTTAGCAATGGGGGCAGACATACTGTACCACCATACCCCACCTAACAATGACCAAACCCAGGATTAACAATGAGTTTTGATTATTTAAAACCAATTTTGATGATATTTTAGACTAAAATTGTGTGTTTAGGTTGATTTATAGACTGTTTTTGGACTTAGATTAATGTGTTTTAGTCATAGGTGGGGTGAACATCATCATTTTGGGGTACAACCTGATTTTTCCAAACTTGTACTCCATGATTTTCAGATTACATTTGTTGGTTTTAGTGAGTTATTTACAGGTGTTAGGCTTAGGTTAGCTTCATTTACAGCTGTTAGGTCATTTAGATTGGCTTTACACTTGTTTTTGGACTCATTTGGGTGGGTTTAGGACTTGGTTGGGGGGGGAACCCAAGGCTCAGAAACACATCCCTATACTTTACTTGTTAAATCTACCTCGATATATGATACTCTGCCTAACAATGGGTTTTTACCTAACCAATTGCATCATTAAACCGGGGTATACCTGTACTTGTGGCTACTCCTTCTCGGATTAAGGTTTCTGGCTTAGATAGACAAATAGGTAGGTAGGTAGATAGACAGATAAACATAATTTTTACTTGTGTGAGGTAATGTAACCACAATGAACAAATTTTGGGTAACTTTGGGTTGATGGGTGAATGCAAGGTCACATAACAAGGCAAGAATCTATCTGTAAAACTTGCATATCTATCTATCTATCTATAGACCGACACCCTAATTCCGCAAAGGGTGGCTGCAGACAAAATGCCTCCAAGTCGCTCTGTCACCCACCATTTGACTGCCCTCCCCCCAGCTCACTCCCCCCTCCCTCACATACTGTACCTCTCAACTCACTTCTGCTAAAACAATGATATATAAGCACAGTATAGCATATATCCTGTACAGTATATAACCTGGGGCTCACAGTATGAAGGTCGAAAGCCATATCAACTTTTCTCATTTTGAAAGATAAATATACGTTGGCAGTTCAACAGGATGGGTGGAAAATAGATGAGGTGAAAATTTACTGTGTCAATTACAAAACATTACTTCATCCCCATCTATTATAACTTATACTTTAATCTCCCTATCGTTCCTAATCTTTATAAAAACACTACTGGTAATATCTAACCCAATATTACCCCTCTGAGGAATATGATCTTACAGTTAGCCTAAGTATTCCACTACATTTAGAGATATATATAAGCAGACTATCTCCCAAATAGCATCATGTGATCCCAAACCCTTTCGTCATCGCCTGAAAACAAAGCTACACAAGGCTGTCACTTCATCTGATACCTCTGAGGCATTGGATCCCATGGTTAGCCTAAGTATTCCACTACATTTAGAGATATATAAGCAGACTATCTCCTAAATGGCATTATGTGATCCCAACAAACCTACACAAGGCTGTCACTCCATCTGATCCACATTGGTAGACCAAGAGATGTCACACAGTAACTCAAGCATAGCAAATTCACTTCTATGTAAATTATCAGTACGGCGGCACAGAAACAGAAGAGGTGAGTAGGTATGTACAGCGTGAGTGCACAAATACAAAACTGTTACATGTCCAGGAAGCAAATAACAGCACTCTGGTGTACTATACATGGCCCGGCAGCTGAAAAAATGTGAAGCAAGGAGCAAAGTAGGAGGGTTCTGTTGTATATGGGAACTTATGCAATGTTATGCCTATATATCCAATGGCACCTACACATACCCTACCACACCTACGAGTACAACAAAGACCTTGAGTTGAAAAATGTGATGCAAGGAGCAAAGTAGGAGAGTTCTGTTGTATAATATGGGAACTTCATCAATATCATGCCTATATATACAATGAAATCTACCCACAGTATACCACTATATCATGCCTATACACACAATAAAACCTAGCTCCATCCATCCATCATCCAATCCTATGTTGCCCCATGAGGAGAACAGGAGCCTGGGGCTAGGCAAGTTGGTCCTGACATTCAAGATGAGTGATAATAAAACCTAGCTACCTATTTTTAAAACTATCTAACCAAACTTCCCCCATTAAGGAAAGCAGCTCAACTAAAAATTCAGGAACAGCATTTACGTTTGGAAGATGAGCTGTGATTTTTTTGGATAAACTACCATCGCAAGTAAAACACCACCACCAAAACAGACCATGTGATATATCTGGCACGTGGCGTGAATTATACTGTATATCCAAATGATCGGGGTTCATAATTTTATTCCTTACTAGATGGCAGGGAAGTGGTCCAAAAATCATAACTCTTCTCGTAAAACTGGTATGTTGAACTGGGGGAAATAGGCAAATCAGTTTAGTAACCAGAATGGAACTACAGGTATATCTATTTTTCTTTTGCTTACTCAGGACAAGACAGAGACACCTTCACCAATTTACTGACACATTATAGAGGGACACCATCAATTATTCTTCCATTTACTGACACATTATAGACAGACATCCCCATTTATTTTTCTATTAACTGGAACATGACAGAGATGGCTTCAAGCAGTGACATTCGTACAATCAGGCTGCTCTGTCACCTGGTTCTACAACTCTCTCGACCCCTAAAGGGACTGTGGACTATAGATGCTGGGTAAATTCAGTCTGCAGTCCACTGGGTTCACATCCAACAAATGACAGCAAAAACAAAAGTCAAGAAATGGAACTAAAGTGAACCCAGCCTGGCATATTAATTCTCTATCTAAACTTACAGGCTTCTATGAGTATATACAAAGCTGTAATGTACTGTGCTATATCTAACTCAAGCCTGCCGAAGCACTAAGACGTACAGGAAATATCACATCAGCGACCAATATCCAAATTAAGGGTAAACTTGCATTCTCTCTCAACCCTAATCTCTCACTCTCTCAACCCTAATCTCTCACTCTCTCAACCCTAATCTCTCACTCTCTCAACCCTAATCTCCCTCTCTCTCAACCCTAATCTCTCACTCTCTCAACCCTAATCTCTCACTCTCTCAACCCAATCTCACTCTCTCTCTCTCAACCCTATCTCACTCTCTCTCTCTCAACCCTATCTCTCACTCTCTCTACCTAAGGACACTATACTTCATTCCTTCCACTACTGGGCTATTTTATCGAGTATGAGAAAGCTAGCTAGTCGTGGAGGGGTTAATGCAAGATAAATCTAACCCCTCCAGCCAGTCACTCTTCCCTGAGCTGCATTTGTCTGTCAGCAGCATGAGTACAATATCAATGACCTCACATCAAAGAGATAATATTGAACATCATCATCATCATCATCATCATACGAGCCTCCTTTCCCACCCTAGGGCAGGTAGAAGAGTAGCAATATCCAGACAGCCCAAATATGCCCACTCCAAAGGGTCACGCTTCCATTCACTCATCATTCAAGCTCCCGGAATCCTGGCTCTATTGGATACACCAAAAACATTCACTAAATATCCGACTGAGTCAAATCAATGTGTTTATTAATAAGGTGGATTATAGGCATGAAATTTAAGAACACATTCACCTTCGATGGAAGAATTATACCCACATCATCATCATCATCATCATTTTCATCATCAGCCTCATCATCATCATCATCATCCAGATCTTCTTTCCCACTCCAAGGTAGGGTCCCAAGAGACAGAAATAAACCTTGATAACACACTAACCAAAGTTTGTCCAGCTGAATAAGCCACACTCCCATTCACTCACCAGACAACCCCTTGGAATCCTGGCTCCAATTATTCTGCTCACACTTATCCAACAGCAAATCCAGCAGCAATCAAGTTAAAAAGGGGTGCTGAACCTTCGTCATACACACCTACGCACAAAATTCACTCAGCCAGCTCATCCACTTAACATTTCCCCAGCCTCGTTCACTCTGTACCTCTCATTCTTCAACGCTAGACTCATATGTGACTATTAAAACACACACACACACACACACACACACACACACACACACATAAATTTAACAGTCAATCCTACCTTACCCCCTTCATGGTGCTAAATCCTGTGTTATATTACTGCCCCCCAATACACACAGGGATAAACGACCAGCCTAGTACACCTCATAGCATTAGTACTGGGATTGGAACCTACACAGGATATTACCACATCAGGGGCATTCCAACCACTATACAACTAACCAACCTCCATACATGGGGTAACTATGCCTCTCACCTTACATGCCACCTTTGTACATGGATAACTATGCCTCTCACTTTAAATAACACCTTTGTACATGGGGGTAACTATGCCTCACCTTAAATGTTACCTTTGTACATGGGGGTAACTATGCCTCCCATCTTAAAACCTTTGTACATGGGGTAACTATGCCTCCCACCTTAAAACCTTTGTACATGGGGGTAACTATGCCTCCCACCTTAAAACCTTTGTACATGGGGAACTATGCCTCACCTTAAATGTTACCTTTGTACATGGGGAACTATGCCTCACCTTAAACATCAGGATTGAATGGCCTGGTCTGATGTTCCTATACTCTTGATGGGGCAATGAAGGATAAGATGGTGGATGGGATAGTTAATAGCATCCCTCAACTGCCTCCCTCCCTATCCCCTGAAGGATGTTAAGGACTAGTACAGAAGAAGGCAGCCTGCAGTCTACTGGGTTCCCATTTGTATGAGCCTGGGGCCACAACAAGCCTAGCCCCAGACCCTCTATACTCTTGATGGGGCAATGAAGGATAAGATGGTGGATGGGATAGTTAATAGCATCCCTCAACTGCCTCCCTCCCTATCCCCTGAAGGATGTTAAGGACTAGTACAGAAGAAGGCAGCCTGCAGTCTACTGGGTTCCCATTTGTATGAGCCTGGGGCCACAACAAGCCTAGCCCCAGACCCTCACACTCCAGATAAGGCAGTAAATGATCGTATGATGAATGTACGAGTGGGTGTAATGCCCCAAGTAGATAATGTCGAGGTCAAGCATAATATCCACTCTACCTCTCTGTTCTTCTCCTTGTTAGTCATAGGATAAAAGAACTCCTTGATGTACCCCACGAGGAGCAGCACGCCGTACGACATGAAGGTAAAGAACGCCACAAACAGCGAACACTCCTCCTCCTTGTGTGCCGCTCTCTTCTTCCGTTTAGCGTCCCCAGGCGTGGATCCAACATGGCCGTTCAACTTGGAGCTGTCTGATCCACTCTGAAAATTATAATATTATGGTCTATTTGTTTTTATATGATGGAACTGGCTCACCCACACACCCTCAAAACAATACTACAGTAACTACATCATAATTCTCATACTGTAATTCATTAAATCTGATGGGCCTTGGTTATGAGGCAGGAATGAGTCTCCTTGGTTGTTAGTCAATAGAATCCTCTAATCTGACTACACCTGGCCATAAACTGAGCAGAAAGTGTTAGGGATCTTTATTATAAGGTAGGAATAAGACTCCTTGGTTACTATTCAAAACAACACTCTAATATGACTACACCTGGCCGTCAACTGAGCAGAAAGGGGTTGGGGATCTTTGTTATAAGGTAGGAATGAGTCTCCTTGGTTACTAATCAAAACAATAAACTGAGCACAAAGGGGTTAGGGATCTTCATGAGGTTGGAATGAGTCTCCTTGGTTATTATTCAAAACAATCCTCTAATCTGACTACACTTGGCCATCAACTGAGCAGAAAGGGGTTAGGGATCTCTGTTATAAGGTAGGAATGAGTCTCCTTGGTTACTAGTTAAAACAATGATCTGACTACACCTGGCCATCAACTGAGCAGAAAGGGGTTAGGGATCTCTGTTATAAAGTAGGAATGAGTCTCCTTGGTTACTAGTTAAAACAATGATCTGACTACACCTGGCCATCAAGTAAGCAGAAAGGGGATGAGGATTTTTGTTGTGTCAAGCTTACTATACATATAAGTTCCTATATCTATCTATCTATCTATCTAATTCCAGACGCCTTAATCCCGCAAGAGGTGGTCACAAACAAATCGCCTCCATGTCACCCTGTCCCCCAAGAGGTTAAATAATATCTAAATTAACATGGTGAGCCGTAGGAAGTGCTTTGTGAGTGAGAGAAGTCTAGATTAAGGGAAGCAAGCCAAGGTCTGTGCTGATGTAATGTTAAGAGTGACATCAGATTTCTCATTCGTCCCTTCATTTTGGTGACTGAGGAAGAGGTGGAGGGATGGTGTGGAGAGGATGGAGAGTGAGAGACTAACAAGGAGAGTGTGTGAGGTGGAGGGGAGGGGAGGAGAGGGAGGAGGAGAAAGGGATGGAGTGAAGAGTGAGAGACTAACTGGGAGAGTGTATGTGAGTGAGGTGGAGGGGAGGAGAGGGAGGGGGAGACCAAGGATGAAGTGAAGGGATGGAGTGGAGAGGATGGAGAGTGAGAGACTAACAAGGAGAGTGTATGTGAGTGAGGTGGAGGGGATGAGAGGGAGGAGGAGACCGAGGATGAAATGAAGGGTTGGAGTGAGAGACTAACAAGGAGTGTATGTGAACGAGGTGGAGGGGAGGAGAGGGAGGGGGAGACCGAGGATGAAATGAAGGGATGGAGTGGAGAGGATGGAGAGTGAGAGACTAACAAGGAGAGTGTATGTGAGTGAGGTGGAGGGAAGGAGAGGGAGGGGGAGAATGTGAGTGAGGTGGAGGGAAGAGGAGGAGAGGGAGGAGGAAAATGAGGATGAGATGGAGGGATGGAGTGGAGAGGTACATGAAAGAGGGGGGTGTGAGCTGGGGGAAGGGTAGTGAAATGGCAGGGGACAGGGTGACATGGAAGCGGTTTGTTTGTGGCCACCCCTTACCGGATTAAGACGTCTGGCAATAAATAGATAGATAAACAGATAGATAGATAGATACATACTGATACAGATAGATAGTTTAAGAAAGTGCTTTGTGAATGGGAGCTGTCTAAATGAAGGCAAGTACTATATGCCAATTATTTTTTTGTGAGGTGGAGGGATGGAGTTGAGAGGTGTATGAGGGATGGAGTTGAGAGGTGTATGAGGGATGGAGTTGAGAGGTGTATGAGGGATGGAGTTGAGAGGTATATGAGGGATGGAGTTGAGAGGTATATGAAGGATGGAGTTGACAGGTGTATGAGGGATGGAGTTGACAGGTGTATGAGGGATGGAGTTGACAGGTGTATGAGGGATGGAGTTGACAGGTATATGAGGGAGGGGGGAGTGAGTTGGGGGGAGGGCAGTCAAATGATGGGTGACAGAGCAACTTGGAGGCATTTTGTCTGTGGCCACCCTTTGCAGGATTAGGGCGTCAGGCTATAGATAGATAGGTAAATAGACAAATGATATGTGGTACCCAATACTTCATAATTTTAACACAGATGCAATAATGGATAGAGCTAGATGGTGGACAATACCCCACTCACTCTTACTTTACTAAGTCTATCTATCTATCTATCTATTGCCAAATGCCTTAATCCCACAAGGGCTGGCCACAAACAAATCGCCTCCATGTTGCCCTGTACCCCACCATTTCACTGCCCTGCTCCCAGCTCACACTCCCCTCTCTCATATACCACTCCACTTTGTTCCTCCATCTCATCCTTGGCCTCCCCTCCCTCTCCCCCTTTCCACCTCACTCACATGCGCTCTCCTCATCAGTCTCTTGCACTCCATCCTCTCCATATGGCCAAACCACCTCAATATATTCCCCCTAATGCTTTCTGTCACATCTACATCCACACCACAGCGCTCCTTCACTTCTAAAAATTTCATTTCCAATATACCGTATGTATAGTGAAGAGAAATTGCCTAAAACTGCAAAAACTACATGGATATACGAATTTTGGCCTGTCAGTTGGGCAAAATTTTGAAATACTACCCCAAAATTGTTTAGTGTTGCCATTTAACTTACAAACCTCACCTGAATAAATCTTTTCTCAGGTAGATGGTGTTGCAGTGGTCCAGGAAAACTACACTGGCTCTTGAAAATCACAAAATAAGCTGTCTATGGCCTAATTAAACCTACTTTCAGTTTTTTGGGGGATTAATGTGAACTTCTTTAATACTAACAATCCTTATAGATCCCCGCCATTTTTTTATAACCCACAATTTTCCTCGAGACATGAATTTGGACACTAATCATCTGCTTTTAAATCCCCTTACTTAAATACTTCTATGGCTGTTAAATAATGACACTGCTATAAAGTACATTATCAAATACCGTTACCATTATCATGACTGCTGATGACTGCGTTATTATTCGTTTTCGCGACTTTCGCAATCCCAGCCTCTCCTTATAGTTTCCAGTAATATGAACAACGTAAACTGTACACTATTATTACACACACACACCCTCAACTAATTCAAATGATGACGCTATACAGAGGCACAGAGAAAACCTATGAGTAATCACTGATAATGGGATTTTTCTGCGGCGGCATGTAAACCCCGTGACCGATATTACCTTTACCACCTGGACTTACTCTCATACAAACCCACTTTCCCCCAAACTAACCTGCCCACAATTCAGATCCTGGCCAGCCCTTGATCCTCCACCGGTAGTTTTGTCGCCACACTCCGCCACAGTGCCATTATTGAGGATTTTCTCGTGTGGCACCTGGGCGGGGATCTCCGTGTGAGCCACCATGTTTTGGTATCCGCCACCACTGCCACTCACCCTTGCCAAGGCCAGCTTAACTAATGTGGCTAAACTTGATAAATCTTGCAGTCGCTAAACAATGCCGATATTCCCATTATAGTTACCTACAGTGTGACTAAGAGTGAACAAGGAAAATCTTGAAAATTACTAGAAATGTCGTAAAATCTAAAAATTTGCTAATCCATGCCCAAACCATTGTCACAAATTCGCGAGACACTGTAAGCCTAAAGATCACTAGATCAAGTAAAGATTAATCTAGAATTTCGCTAAAACAGTAAATCTTTCATTTTGATCTAAAACTAAACTGATAATTATCTTTACAATTGCTATACAATTGCTAGAATGTGGCAAAATAACCATACAATCGATAGATAGATAGACCTAATCTTTCTTTGCACCTGTGGCATATTATAGGGGTCCGGGGGTTGGGTTCTCCCGACATTTAAGAATGAACACCCTCTCTCGTCCCTGAATGGCATTATGTAAGCAGTAAACCTCAACTATAAGCGCCTCACAACCAGGCGTCACTTGAATCATGCTTACCACCCAACCTAATATATGATTTCCAAGGTTATAGAAATCCATTTGGCATGTCACTAAATGTATAGCCACCTGAAGGTGACTAGGAAAAGAAAAAAATTGCAATCTATAGAATATGTCTATATATATATATCTAAAACTTTGTTAAATTCCTTAGAACCTTGCTAAATTTTTTGTCGCTAGACGTTAAAAAAATGAACAAGAAATAGTTCAATGATTAGTGGTGCAGTGGCAACATATCCAAATCCCAACTGGAAGAGCGGCACGGGAGTGTGGGGGCATACTTTATTTACCCAGTATGTTAGTTCTTGTTCACCCAGTTCCAGCAGCACACATCCTGCATGTAAATTCGATACCTGAGTATCGTGTTCTCATTTAAGAGAAGATCGTGGTTAAAAAAAAAAAAAAAAATTATCTTCCTTGACTGTGCAGTCCATGATAATGGACCATATTCTGGGTTAGGAAGCACAGCATATCTGCCTGAGTTATATCTTTTGCATGTGTCACCTTGTATGTCGTTAATATTGCCTAATTATATACGGTATATACGTCGCCTTAATGATATACAAAAAGTCATTGCCGAAGAAATGTAACGAAATCTCCAAAGGCACACAGAGATGCCCTGGATATCCTATGCCGTCTTTAGCGGAAAAAAACGCTGCATTGGCATGGCTGGACTGCCAGCATGAGCCGCCCAGGCCCCTGCCATCCCCTGCCACGTGGTTGGCCCGTCTGAATGGCCCGCCTCTCATGCACCAATCAGGACACATGGACGGAGCCTAATTATTATTTATTTACAAGTGTTTTTCTTTCAGTAACCAATAGTATATTATATTAAGATAGGAAAAGGACATGGAGTTTACAGAATAAATACTCCAAGAGAATGGTTGCTAGGATCTATCGACGTAAATTCAGCGATACGGACGGAAAACTAATCGCGGAGTTGAGCTGGTCAGGTTTAGGCTGGAGAGAAAACATTGGTGGTCTGTGTGGCCTGTGGAGGTGTGTGTCCTCGTCGCGGTGTGTAGGGAGCAGCCTGTTTACTGACACTTACATCGTGCTCAGCCCCTGTGATAAGTGTGTCTGTTCCTTTTACTGAATAAGAACGCAATGTCTGACTTCGGCGATATAGCGAACATTCCCAAGACAGGTCCAAGTGACCCCACCCCAAGCCACCAGGACCCTGTTTCCATGGGATCGAATCGAGATTCTTTGAATCTGGATGATTTTGAAAAGGTAGAAGCCGATCAGCTGCCTCCTTCTGCAAGTCAAAGTAGTGGACTGTCGTCAAGTTTACTGGATGACTTAAGAGATCCAGTGTCAACCTCTGGACAAGACTTGGATAACGTGTCTTCTGGATTTTCCTCCGATTCCAAGCCTGACGTGTCTCCCGTGCCCGCAGACCCCTTCAAACGAGACGAGGTACAGTTTGACCCTTTCAGCACAGACCTGAACCGTGACATGTATTCCGGCGGCGCTGACACCATGGATTTACTGGGGTCTGGTGCCTCTGAGCCCGTGGATTTATTGAGTTCCGCCCCACCACCTGCAGCAGAGTTCCGGGATGAGCCTAAGCCGGTGCCGGGGGGCCTAGGCAGCTCCTTCAACGATTTCCTTATACCTGATGCACCTCCACAGAACCCCGTCAGCGAACCCCTCTTTGAACCCGTGTCTGCATCGGAAAATATGGCTGGTCTTGCTGCTCAGGACGTGGGAGGAAATCTGTCCAGCTTTTCCTCGCAGGGCCTGGGAGATTTCGACCCTATGGCCTCACACGCACCCCAGCCCACAGCCATGACGGATCCCAGCCTAGATTTGTACCATCGTGAGCCAACCCCTCCAATCCGTGAGCCAACTCCAATCCGTGAACCAACCCCTCCAATCCGTGAGCCAACTCCACCAATCCGTGAACCAACCCCTCCAGTTCGTGAGCCAACTCCAATCCGTGAGCCAACCCCAATCCGTGAGCCAACCCCTCCAATCCGTGAGGCAACTCCACCATTCCGTGAGCCAACTCCTGTTCGTGAGCCATCTCCCATTCGTGAGCCAACCCCTCCAATCCGTGAGCCAACCCCTCCAATTCGTGAACCAACCCCTCCAATCCGTGAGCCAACTCCTGTTCGTGAGCCATCTCCCATTCGTGAACCAACCCCACCAGTTCGCGAGCCAAGCCCCCCACCTCGCCAGCCTACTCCACCACGCGAACCCACCCCACCACGTGAACCCACCCCACCACCACGTCAGCCCACCCCTCCACGTGAACCAACCCCACCACCACCACGTCAACCAACCCCTCCACGTGAACCCACACCACCACCACCACGTCAACCAACCCCTCCACGTGAACCCACCCCACCACCACCACGTCAGCCCACCCCTCCACGTGAACCCACCCCACCACCACCACGTCAACCCACCCCACCCCTGCTAACCCCGGCAACCCCCGTGACCGTTCCTGAGATCAAGACGGCCCCAGTACAGGAACCTCACGTCACCCCAGGACGAAGTTACCCCATCTCAGCTTCCACAAAGGCTTCATTAGCGGTCTTTAACCCTCGTAAGTACAATTTTTACGGTATTCCTTCAAAATTTCAAATATTAGCCTCTTTAAGCCCGAAGACGTAGACCTTTTTATTGTTATTATTATTATTATTATTATTATTATTATTGTTGTTGTTGTTGTTATAATTGGTGCTACCAGATGATTTTTATGGTTATTTATTGTTTAGCTTATGAAGAGTAATGACGGTTATATTCAGGCAGTTATTATTATTATTATTATTATTATTATTGATGCCACCAGACTGGTTATGGTTATACTTTATGTTTATTGTTTATTGGTGTTTATGATGGCTATATTATTATTATTAGTTATTATTATTATTATTCATGATAGCCGATGATGTTTCTGGTTATTACTTGTTTAGGGTAGGAAGAGTATCAATAACGGCTACATTCAGTTTAAAAGGAATTCTAAGATTAAAGAATTGAAAGATGTGCTCGTAGTAAAGGGGTAAATTCCTTCGCTACAATTATGTCCATTTTTTTTTTTTTAATGCAAGGAAGAATGAACCAAAGGCCAGGAGCCAACAAATTTGTTCCTTCCAAGAAAAAAAACAAAACAAAAACAATATAAGAGAGCCAAATTCAAGATCCGTTCATGTCGAGATGCCTGGACACACTGCGTTTGAAAGACTGGAGATCATAGGCAGTAGGAAATACAAACAGAGGGAGACAGTTCCAGAGTTGACTGGTTGCAGACATGAAGGACTGGGAGTATTAGCTAACTTACCTACCTACCCACACTGGAGGTCGTAGGCAGTAGGAAATACAGAAGGAGGCATTTCCAGAGATGACCTGTTTTGTACATGAAGGACTGGGAGTATTAGTTAACTTCCCGTACCTACCTACCTACACTGGAGGTCGTAGGCAGTAGGAAATACAAAGGGAGACAGTTCCAAAGTTGACCTGTTGCAGACATGAAGGACTGGGAATACTAGCTAACATACCTACCTACCTACCAACACTGGAGGTCGTAGGCAGTAGGAAATACAAACAGGGAGACAGTTCCAGAGTTGACCTGTTGCATACATGAAGGACTGGAAGTATTAGTTAAATTACCTACTTACCCACACTGGAGGTCATAGGCAGTAGGAAATACAGACAGGGAGGCAGTTCCAGAGTTGACCTGTTGCAGACATGAAGGACTGATAGTATTAGTTAACTTCCCGTACCTACCTACCTACTGTACACTGGAGGTCGTAGGCAGTAGAAATACAACCAGGGAGACAGTTCCAGAGTTGACCTGTTGCAGACACGAAGGACTGGGAGTATTAGTTAACTTACCTATCTACCTACACTGGAGATCGTAGGCAGTAGGAAATACAAACAGGGAGACAGTTCTTGAGTTGACCTGTTGCATATATGAAGGGCTGGAAGTATTAGATAACTACACTGGAGGTCATAGGCAGTAGGAAATACAGACAGGGAGAAAGTTCCAGAGTTGACCTCTTCCATACATGAAGGACTGGGAGTATTATATAGTTAACTTACCCTACCTACGTACCTACACTGGAGGTCGTAGGCAGTAGGAAATAGAGACAAGGAGGCAGTTCCAGAGTTGATCCGTTGTAGCAGTTGTGAGAAACCCATGGAATTAGTAAAAAATGATTGAAAGTTTAGAAAAAAAAAATGGTTTATTAGAGTCTAAAGTTGTATATTTCATGTTAGAGAGTATGACTTATTATTATTATTATTATTATTTTTTTTTTCATAACTCGAACGCATCTTGAATTTGGCTCTCCTATTTGTTTTTTTTTCTTGGAGCGAACAATCTTGCTTGCTCCTGGCCTTGGGTTCCTCCTTCCTTGCATAAATAAAAGAAAAAAATAAGAATAGGTGAAATAAACTTGGAATAGGTGAAAGAAATGGGAGGGACTGTTGATCTTAGTGTTAAAATGTATGATAATTCTTTTTGGGATAATTTGTACAGTGTTCCTGCGTTAATTGTAATGTTGCTGTGTGTGTGTGTGTGTGTGTGTGTGTGTGTGTGTATGTGTGTGTGTGTGTGTGTGTGTGTGTGTGTGTGTATGTGTGTGTGTGTGTCCCTAATTATTTGTGTGTGTATTCCTTATTATGTGTGTGTGTGTGTGTGTGTGTGTGTGTGTGTGTCCCTAATTATTTGTGTGTGTGTGTATGTGTGTGTGTGTGTATGTGTGTGTGTGTGTGTGTGTGTGTGTGTGTGTGTGTGTGTGTGTGTGTTACGTAATCGTGTTTTAATGGATTGTGGCATGCTGTGTATTTCCTGTCGTGTCATACTAGTCCTTCATACATAACACTGACAACCAGTATGAGAGATAGAGACCGTAACTCCATACTTTTAGCGACTTATTTTGTATAGGGCGCCTGTAACGTACGTATGTCTTAATATAATCTCAAAATCAACATAGCTTGCATTAAAAAGAAACAAGTGAATATTGGAGCGTTAGGGGCAGAATGAGTCGCTATGGGAGAGGTGTTAAGAATCTAAATCCACACAGAATTCAACTTGTCATTTGTCACGTCTAGATCTCCTACTTAAAGAAAGGGTGATTGGTGTGGTGGTGGTAGTGGTGGTGATGGTGGTGGTTGTGGTAGGGTGTGGTGGTAGTGGTGTGTGGTGGTGGTGGTAGGGTGTGGTGGTGGTGGTAGTAGGGTGTGTGGTAGAGGTGGTGGCAGGGTGTGGTGGTGGTGTGTGGTAGTGGGAGGGTGTGTGCTGGTAGTAGTGGTGTTAGGGTGTGTGGTAGAGGTGGTGGCAGGGTGTGGTGGTGGTGGTGTGTGGTAGTGGGAGGGTGTGTGGTGGTAGTAGTGGTGTTAGGGTTTGTGTTAGTGATGGTAGGGTGTGGTACTGGTGGTAGGGTGTGTGGTGGTGGTGGTGGTAGGGTGTGGTACTGGTGGTAGGGTGTGTGGTGGTGGTGGTAGGGTGTGGTGGTGGTGGTGAGTCATATGCTAGGAGACTACAGACCACGCCCACATCACTACCCAACCCGTGTTCACCACACCGCACCACACCCCACCACACCGCACCACAAACACCACTATTCCCTGCTTACATAGAGGCGATATTAGTCTTTCTTCTGGTATTCATTATTTTTATATCCTGTCTCAAATTGGCCTGTTATTTAAATTACTGAATTTTATATATATACCTGTATTTCTGTCTATCTATCTGTCTATCTATCAGTATATCTATCTATCTGTCTGTCTATCTCTACCTATCAGTCTATCTACCAATATCTATCTGTCTATCTATCTGTCTGTCTATAAGTGCCTGTCTTTCTGTCTATCTATCAGCCTATCAATCTATTTACCTGTCTATCTATCTGTCTGTCTATCTGTCTACCTACCTACCTACTTATCTATGTCTGTCTATCTATCTATCTATCTGTCTATCTACCTACCTACCTACCTATCTGTCTGTGTCTATCCATCTACCTACCTACCTACTTATCTGTCTACCTACCTACCTATCTGTCTACTTACCTACCTACCTACCTACCTATCTGTCTATCTATCCATCTATCTACCTACCTACCTACTTATGCTTCTGTCTATCTGTCCGTCTATCTACCTACCTACCTGCCTACCTACCTACCTACCTATCTATCTATCTATCTATCTATCTATCTGGTCTTAATTTCAGACATCTCGCCCACACTACAACTCACATATTGTAGGATTTATTTACTTCATATATATAATAATGTAAAAAATATAATAAATCGGCAAGAGAAGGGTGATACGGTACATTGCTTTCAGTTATCCTTAGATATAATAAATCGGTAAAGAAGAGGTGTAGAGAAGCTAAAAAATCGGTAAAGAAGAGGTGCAACGAAGCTAATAAATCGGTAAAGAAGAGGTGTTGCGAAGCTAGCAAATCGGTAAAGAAGAGGTGCAACGAAGCTAATAAATCGGTAAAGAAGAGGTGCAACGAAGCTAATAAATCGGTAAAGAAGAGGTGCAACGAAGCTAATAAATCGGTAAAGAAGAGGTGTTGCGAAGCTAATAAATCGGTAAAGAAGAGGTGTTGCGAAGCTAGTAAATCGGTAAAGAAGAGGTGCAACGAAGCTAATAAATCGGTAAAGAAGAGGTGTTGCGAAGCTAGCAAATCGGTGGTGCGAAACTGTAGTTACATTTAGCCTAGCATTCTCGATTAAGGAAGCTCCCTAACATCTCTTCCTTAGCGATTTATTTTTGGTGTGGCTGGTTAACCTTTTGTACGTTATTTAGGCAAGGCAGTGTGGCGATATTGGGAGGATTTAGGAAGAACAGGAGACAGCAAGGTGTAATAATGAGAATAAAGCGCTTAGGAATAGGTGTTAGGGCTTTAGAACATACCC
>NC_137036.1:1357500-1362500 GCF_032717465.1 Coenobita brevimanus | reverse complement strand
AGTGATGATAGTGATGTGTGTGGTGTGGTGTAGTGATGATAGTGATGTGGTGTATGGTGTGGTGTAGTGATGATAGTGATGTGGTGTGTGGTGTGGTGTAGTGATGATAGTGATGTGGTGTGTGGTGTGGTGTAATGATGATAGTGATGTGGTGTGTAGGGTGGTGTGGTGTGGTGATGATAGTGATGTGGTGTGTGGTGTGGTGTAGTGATGATAGTGATGTGGTGTGTAGGGTGGTGTGGTGTGGTGATGATAGTGATGTGGTGTGTGGTGTGGTGTAGTGATGATAGTGATGTGGTGTGGTGGTGATAGTGATGTTAGCCTGGCAGAGCTCCATCATCACCACATCACCACAAACACATGAGGGAGCAGTACACACCACACACCATCATCATCATCATCATCATCATCATCATCACCATCATCATCATCATCATCATCTCACCCTTCCTTCATCAATCTCTCTCTCTCTCTCTCTCTCTCTCTCTCTCTCTCCTCTTAGCTAACACACACACACACACACACACACACACACACACACGCACACACCTTGTATACACTGATGCTCTGTATAGTCTGGGTTGAGAAAGCTCCCTAACACCTCTTCTTTAGCGATTTATTTTTGGATATGGCCGGTAAATATGCCTCTGTGTTACTTATGAAGGGTATAGTGATATTAAAATGATTTCAATAGGTGTGACAGGCAAAATAAATCACTTAGGAAAAGGTGTTACGGCTGTATATCCTTTCCATAGCACTTCTTCGTGACTAGCATCATATTCTACATCCTTCCCATAGCACTTCTTCGTGACTAGCATCATATTCTACATCCTTTCCATAGCACTTCTTCGTGACTAGCATCATTCTGCATTCTTTCTATAGCACTTCTTCGTGACTAACATCATATTCTACATCCTTCCCATGTCACTTCTTCGTGACTATCATCATATTCCAATGTTAATCTATTGTTACTACGGCTCTACATCCTTCCCATAGCACTTCTTCGTGACTAGCATCATATTGTACATCCCATCCATAGCACTTCCTCGTGACTAGCATCATATTCTACATCCTTCCCGTAGCACTTCTTCGTGACTAGCATCATATTCCAGTGTTAATCTATTGCTACAACTCAGCATTCAAGATGGAGGGATGGCAATTTTAGGCCAAGTTAGAGTAAAAAGGGTGTTACGACTCTACATCCAATCCATAGCACTTCCTCGTGACTAGCATCATATTCCAGTGTTAATCTATTGCTACAACTCAGCATTCAAGATGGAGGGATGGCAATTTTAGGCCAAGTTAGAGTAAAAAGGGTATAGCAGAGGAATAAATGTGATGATAATAATATTAATAATAATAATGATAATAATAATACACATTGTTATTATTATTATTATTATTATTATTATTATTATTAAAGATACATTCTGACAAGTCGATATTAAGGCCTCTCTCTCTCTCTCACTTCGACATCTGCACTGCGCCTACTCCCCCTCCCCCTCCCCCTCCCTCTCTCTCTCCTTCCCTTCCTTCTCCCCATTCGTTCCCCCTCCCCGTCCCTCCTTCTCCCTCTATTATTATTATTATTATTATTATACTGCATGAGTAGGTAAATTATCCAGTTATTGTGTTAAAATTAGCCGATTGAGAGAGAGAGAGAGAGAGAGAATTTAATTGATCAGGAATTGAAAGTTGAAGATTGGGAGGAAAGGAGAAGTAACATTATTATTATTATTATTATTAACTCCGCCATGGAAGGTAGGGGAAGGTAATGTGATCACCCGTGCCTGTCTGTCTGTGTGTTTACAAAATATCTCAAAAAGTTCTATCTGTCTATCTATCTATAGCCCGACGCCCTAATCCCGAAAAGGGTGGCTGCAGACAGAACGCCTCCAAGTCGCTCTGTCACCCACCATTTGACTACCCTCCCTCCAACTCACTCCCCCTTCCCTCATATACCTCTCAGCTCCATCCCTTCACCTCATCCTCGGTCTACCCCTCCCTCTCCCTCCCTCCACCTTACCTACATACACCCTCTTAGTCAGTCTTTCATTCTCCATTCTCTCCACATGTCCAAACCACCTCAGTGTATTTCTCCTGATCTTTTCAACCACATCCACATCCACCCCACAACGTTCCTTCACTTCTTCATTCGTCAACCTGTCCCTCCATGTCACTCCACATGCTCCTCTCAAGTAACTCATTTCCACTACTCTCACTCTTGACTTGTTCCCCTCTTGCAAGGTCCACGCCTCGCCTCCATACGTCAGGGTAGGGATCACAATACTATCATGCAGTGACTTCTTAACTTCCATACTCACCTCCCTATTTCTCATCACTGCTTTCAGTGAACCAACAACCTTCCTTCCCTGCTGTACCCTTTCACGTACTTCATCCCCCAAAGTTCCATCCTTACTCATCACACTACCCAAGTACTTGAATGCACTCACATTCTCCATATCCTCACCATCCAGCCTCACTGTACATTCTGTGACTTAATTCCTCTCAAACACCATAACTTTACTTTTGTTTACATTAACTTTCCGCTTCCTCCTCCTACACACTGTCCCAAATTCATTCACCAAACCTTGCAACTCCCATTCATCTTCACTCAGCAATACTGTATCATCAGCAAACAGCAACACCGGAAGCTTCCAAATCTCACCCTCGTTCATTAGAGCCACCCCCACATCCACTGCCCTACCTTGCACCACCTTTACAACCCCATCCATGTATATATTAAGCAGCCATGGAGACATTACACACCCCTGTTTCAGTCCCACATTGAGATCAAAGAACTCACTCAGCTCACCATCCACTCGCACCGTAGCCCTAGCTCCCTCGTACATACTCTTCACAGCACTCAACAATTTCCCCTCCACTCCATATATTCTTAATACCTTCCACATACCTTGCCTATCTATTCTGTCATAAGCTTTCTCCAAGTCCATGAAGGCAGCATACACTTTCCTTCCCTTCTCTAGATACTTCTCCACTACACGTCATTGAACAAATATCTGATCTACACAACTGATTTTACATGCAACTTTCTGGAGAGGCAGCCCTACCCTACCCTACCCTACCCTACCCTAGCTAACCCTACCCAACCCTACCCTACCGTACCGTACCCTACCCTAGCTAACCCTACCCAGCCCTACCCTACCGTACCCTGCCCTACCCTACCCTACCCTATCCTAGCTAACCCTACCCAACCCTACCCTACCCTACCCTACCCTACCCTACCCTACCCTAGCTTCCCTTCCCTTCCCTTCCCTTCCCTTCCCTTCCCTACCCTACCCTACCCTACCCTCAAGCAGTGTGACAGGGTGTGGCGCCACCTTGTCTGGATACGTGTCTCATCCACACCCTGCCTCACCACCACGATCAATACACTCACTCACTCACACCCACACACTTTCTCACTCACTCGCTCATATATACACACACACACACACACACACACACACACACACACACACACACACACACACACACACACACACACACACACACAGTCACTCACCCATTCGCTCAATGACCCACTTACTCACCCACCCACTCACTATCCCACCCACCCTTCACTCACTCACTCACTCACTCACTCATATACTCTCACTCACCCACCCACCCACCCTTCACTCACCCACCCACCCACCCACCCTTCACTCACCCACTCACTCATATACTCTCACTCACCCACCCACCCTTCACTCACTCACCCACCCACCCTTCACTCACCCACCCACCCACTCACTCACTCACTTGTAGGTATGTTCAATCTGTTCATCACTCACAGATACAGATGCATAACAACTTATTTTTGTTAAGTGTTTATAGATATTACCAACCCATTGAACATTTCCTCAGCACACACACACACACACACACACACACACACACACACACACACACAGAGGAAGGAAAGCTGGAGAAATCGAGAAATGGGAACAGAAGGAGAGACAAGGAATGTGTGTGTGTGTGTGTGTGAGAGAGAGAGAGAGAGAGAGAGAGAGAGAGAGAGAGAGACTTAACCACCATTCATTCATTCATTGTTCATTTTGCGGACTCATTCTACAACTTATCGGCTAATTCATTCATAATCCTTCCCTCCCTCCCCTCCCTCCTTCTCTCCCTCCCTCCCTCCCTCACTTCATTCAGCTTCTCAAGTACCCACCTCTCTCTCTCTCTCTCTCTCTCTCTCTCTCTCTCTCTCGGTGACTTCAATGTACTAGTGATTTTCTGGTATCTTTGCAGGGCTCCTAACATCCTTTCTTTAGCGATTTATTTTACCCCTTAAGCCTCAGTTTCTCCATGTAAATATTGGTGCATTATAGGAACTGCATATATAACACAGGAGATGTTGATAATGTGCAGAATAATTCGCTGAGGAAGATGTGTTGAGAACCCTTTTGTGCCTCCTATTTACCGCCCGGACAATCAGCTAGCCCCACCCCCCTAGAGAGAGAGAGAGAGAGAGAGAGAGAGAGAGAGAGAGACAGACAGACAGACAGAGCAGTGGAAGTTGATGTAACTGAGATGATGATGATGGTTGTGGTGGTGGTGGTGATGATAGTGGTGGAGATGGGGATGATGGTTGTGATGATGGTGATGATGATGGTTGTGGTGGTGGTGGTGATGATAGTGGTGGAGATGGGGATGATGGTTGTGATGATGGTGATGATGATGGTTGTGGTGAAGATGATGATGATGATGGTTGTGATGAAGATGATGATGATGATGGTTATGGTGATGATGATGATAGTGGTGGTGATGATGGTGATAAGAACGATGATGATGGTTGTAGTGATGATGGTGATGATGGTGGTGGTGATGATAGTTTTAATAATGATGCAGGATGTGTCTGTAACCTGCTAATCATCACTAATTAGGTCATCACTCTCACCACACAGTAATTAATGTTAATGAGTTAGTCAATTATTTACCGTAATTACACACATTGTTATTATTATTGATGAATGGTGAGAAAGAATTGTCCT
>NC_137036.1:1342500-1347500 GCF_032717465.1 Coenobita brevimanus | reverse complement strand
CTCTCTCTCTTTCTCTCTCTCTCTCTCTCTCTCTCTCTCTGCATCTATCCATCTATCTGTCTATGTATGTATGTATGTATATACTATTTGTGTATACCTATCTATCGGTTTTATCTATCTATACATATATCTATATCGATTATCTGTCTATACCTACCTATGTATATACCGGCTATCTCTAATCTGTCTATCTATCTATCTGTCTATCTATCTCTAATATAGTCATACATAGTAACACCTAATACATATATACATAACTTTCGTCATTAATACTAACTATCTGAGTATGCAAAAAAAAATCCATCACTACCACAACACACAAACACACACACACACACACACACACACACACACACACACACACAATCACTATCGACAAAACAAAACTTACACACACACACCTTCCACGTCCCCCATCCGCACCAGTTCATATTTACCCAATCTCTCCTCCACTTCTGTCTTAAATTCTGCCTTTTTTCCACCCTCTTGTAACCTTTCCACCCTCCTTGCAACTACTCCTTCCTCCTGTCCTTCCCTTCTTCTATTCTTCCACTTCATTTTAACCTTTGTGGTCAGGAATTCCACTCCCCCAGCCTCTATAAGCTCTTGCATCCATTACACATCTTCGCATCCTTTCATCCACACACACCTAATCATCGCCTTCCTTTCATTCAGTTCACCAGCCACACACACCTCATCCTTCCATCCACACACACATAATCAATCATTGCCTTCCTTTCATTCAGTTCACCACCCACACACACCACATCCTTTCATCCACACACATAATCAATCATCGCCTTCCTTTCATTCAGTTCACCACCCACACATACCCCACACACACCTCATCCTTCCACCCACACACCACATCCTTTCATCCACACACATAATCAATCATTGCCTTCCTTTCATTCAGTTCACCACCCACACACACCTCATCCTTCCATCCACACACACATAATCAATCATTGCCTTCCTTTCATTCAGTTCACCACCCACACACACCACATCCTTTCATCCACACACATAATCAATCATTGCCTTCCTTTCATTCAGTTCACCACCCACACACACCTCATCCTTCCATCCACACACACATAATCAATCATTGCCTTCCTTTCATTCAGTTCACCACCCACACACACCTCATCCTTTCATCCACACACACATAATCAATCATTGCCTTCCTTTCATTCAGTTCACCACCCACACACACCTCATCCTTTCATCCACACACACATAATCAATCATTGCCTTCCTTTCATTCAGTTCACCACCCACACACACCTTCGCATCCTGTCATCCACACACACATAATCAATCATTGCCTTCCTTTCATTCAGTTCACCAGCCACCCTTCTCATCACTCGCCATGTATACCTGTGGATCATTTTATGCCTGAAGAGGGTATTGGCTATCACCAACCCCCTCCCAGCACAAATGTCCACTAACGCACTCCCATTCTCATCTATCTCAGCAGGCGTACCCCACTCACCAACTATTCCATCCACCTTCACATTCCCTACTTTACCATTCAAATCTCCAATCAGATCGACAAGGAAACTCAACCATCAATGTTCTGCTCTGGTCCCTATTTCCTCCTTCGGCTTACAAATGGATCTATATTACCAGGAAAATATTTTAACGGTTCAGGGCTAGTTTTAAAAATTCGAATTGCATAACCGTCGCCAAATTCTTTAAATTTTCGCGTGGCGCCGAAATTTGGCTCGTCGAAATCTCCTGGCTCATGGTGAGGTTATGTAACGAGAGAGAGAGAGAGAGAGAGAGAGAGAGAGTACATACATACATACGTACAGAGAGAGAGAGAGAGAGAGAGAGAGGAGGGGCGTATTGTGTGTGTGTATAGCAGAGAGAGAGGGGATCACTGCACAGCCTTTATTCGTATGAAACACACACACACACACACACAGTGGGCCGGCATACGGGATTGATGTTATGTAAGAAACACCCTAGGCTAGCCACACATTCTCTCTCCCTCTCTCTCTCTCTCTCTTTTTCCCTGTGTGTGTGTGTGTGTGTGTGTGTGTGTGTGTGTGTGTGTGTGTGTTTTTTTGTTATTTGCAATTGTTCATCCTTTGTTCTCAGTCTATTGTTACGTTTATGCTCCGCTGCGTTTTATAAAAGTTCCCGCTATTTTGGGTTTGTTTACTACCGTTTTCTCTAATAATAGCTTTACAGAAAATGGATGAGGGTAAACTATTTTAAAATTGTTTCGCCCGTAGTAAGATTAAATTTAAATGGCATATATTTCTACAGTGTTTATAGTTTTTTGGTATTTTGATTAGATAGATAATTAAGTAGATAAATTGATAGATGCACCAGGAAGCGTCATGCGGTATAATTTTGGCAAGGAAATTGAAGAAAAGATGATGGATAACGTGGATTATTTTTCTTGCTACGTCATGCTCTCTCTCTCTCTCTCTCTCTCTCTTTGTGTGTGTGTGTGTGTAATTTTTGCGGTCATTCTCTCTCACACACACACACACACACACACACACACACACACACACACACACACACACACACACACAAACTTTAATACTGTCATGGTCGAGTGATATTTTTCTTCGAGTTGAGGTATGCATGAGTCTCCTTGGTTACTAGTCAGATTTACCCAAGAGATATTAGACCATATTTGTAAAGTATTTAAAGCTGATTTGGCAGTTTGTTATTACTACTACTACTACTACTACTATTATTATTATTATTATTATTATTACTACTACTGCTATTTTTATTATTATTGTTATTATTACTACTACTACTACTACTACTGCTATATACTGCTACTACTACTACTACTCTGCTACCACCACTATTATTATTATTATTATTATTATGAAATACTTGAGAAATAGAGAAGTTAATGGTAAATTAAAAAAGAGAATGGGTAGTAAAGAAAATGGTGGTGGTTGTGATTTAATGGGTGACTATGATGGTTTGTGTGTGTGTGTGTGTGTGTGTGTGTGTGTGTGTGTGTGTCTTTTCAGTATCAACATAGCTTGCATGAATAACACACGAATATAGTAACGGAGCAGAATCAGGAATAAACCGGTAAGGAAGAGGTGTTTGTGAGCTTCCTAACTGCACAGAAATATCGCCCTTAGAGTGAGAGACTAACTAGGAGAGTGTGGGTGTGGTGGAAGGAGGGGAGGAGGGGGAGACCGAGGATGGGATGGAGAGACTAACTAGGAGAGTGAGTGATGTGGTAGAGGGGAGAGGGAGGGGGGGCCAAAGATGAGATGGAAGGATGGGGTAGGGAGGTATATGAGAGAGGGGGTGTGAGTCGGGGGGAGGGCAGCGAAATGGCAGGGGACAGGGCGACGTGGAGGCGATTTATTTGTGGCCACCCCTTACCGCATTAAGGCGTCTGTCTATAGATAGATAAATAGATAGATAGATAGATGAATTTGCTATCGTAACGTTGATTTCTTCCTCTATGAAGGTCTAGAGAGAAAAACGGTTCACTCCATTTCCTTTTCAGTCCTATCGTAAAATAATAATAATAATAATAATAATAATAATAATAATAATAATAATTCTCCTCTCTTAACTGGACAGATTTAATATTAATCGTAAAAATAATCCTGGGTTTTATGATCGGTTGTAAAAAGAGTCGTTAGTTTTAAATTTGGTTTTTAAAATTTTAAATCGTTAACGGTTCGGTGCTTTGTGGTTCTGGAGCGGTGAGTCATTCCGGAGAGAGAGAGAGAGAGAGAAGGGGGCAGGGGATACATACATACATAGAGAGAGGAAGAGGAGTAAGATGCACATACATACACAGAGGAAGATAAATATACATAAATACATACATACACATACCTACATGCATACATACATATATATATATATATATATATATATATATATATATATATATATATAGAGAGAGAGAGAGAGAGAGAGAGAGAGAGAGAGAGAGAGAGTTACATAAATACACTTAGCTGTATTCTTTAGTGTGTGTGTGTGTGTGTGTGTGAGAGAGAGAGAGAGAGAGAGAGAGAGAGAGAGAGAGAGAGAGAGAGAGAGTTACATAAATACACTTAACTGTATTATTTAGTGAGAGAGAGAGAGAGAGAGAGAGAGAGAGAGAGAGAGAGAGAGAGAGTTACATAAATACACTTACCTGTATTCTTTAGTGAGAGAGAGAGAGAGGGGGGGGGGATACAGTGTGTGGCTATACCTTCTTGAGACACCTGCTTCCTTCCCACAGACTTCCGGCAGGAGGAGGAGGACGAGAATGAGATGGAAGAGAATGATGTGGTGGAGAATGATGTGGAGAAGAATGATGTGGAGGAAGAGAATGATGTGGTGGAAGAGAATGATGTGGTGGAAGAGAATGATGTGGAGGAAGAGAATGATGTGGAGGAAGAGAATGATGTGGTGGAAGAGAATGATGTGGAGGAAGAGAATGATGTGGAGGAAGAGAATGATGTGGAGGAGAATGATGTGGAGAAGAATGATGTGGAGGAAGAGAATGATGTGGAGGAGAATGATGTGGAAGAGAATGATGTGGAGGAAGAGAATGATGTGGAGGAAGAGAATGATGTGGAAGAGAATGATGTGGAGGAAGAGAATGATGTGGAGGAAGAGAATGATGTGGAGGAAGAGAATGAGAAGACTGATGATGGGTGGAAGAGAAGGATGGGAGGAGGAGGGATGATGTGAAGAGGAATTAGGATGGGAGGAAGAGTGATGGATAAAGGAGGAAGAGGAGGAGAGGAAGAGGAGGAGGAGAGGAAGAGAAGGAGAGGGAGAGGAACATAAGAACATAAGAAGAGAGGATAACTGCAGTAGGCCGGTTGGCCCATGCTAGGCAGCTCCTAGAAGAGTAACTGAACTACTAGAATGAGATAAGGACAGCAAAGAAGAAGGCTCTCCCCCGCCCTCCAAACCCTCCAGCCGAAGCCGGCAGGAAAAAGTCAGAAGAAGATTGATATGAAGGTGGTGATTTTGGAGGAGGTGGAGGAAAGGAGACA
>NC_137036.1:1327500-1340000 GCF_032717465.1 Coenobita brevimanus | reverse complement strand
ACTTGCGCACACGGCTGCGCAGACAGACCGGCCCGCAGTTGCCATAAGGTGTTGTTGAAAAGTTTCATGAGGTGTAATTAGGGCGCTAAGGACAACAGAATTGAGGAAGTCGATAAGAAATAAGGAAAAACTGCTCGAATGTCGCTAAAATGTGATAGGGATGGGTAAAAAACGGGCGTGATAGGGGAGGTAATGGCGTGCAGCGGGTGTCATGGCAACCGCGGCCCAGCCCTCTGTCGGCTGAAGCCCAAACTGCGCCATTTGAGTTGACCGCTGAGGCCCGCACGGAGGCACTGCTGTGGGAGCTCTTGGCCGCGCAGGAAGTGTATTTACCAGTGACCTAACAGTGATATAGTAGTGGGGATCATACTAACGCTGCGGTATGGAGTCAGAGGCACCCGTAGGCGGCATGCAGGCTAATGGCGGCTCCAGCGTGGACTGTGACACTTCCTCCACCGCCGCCAACGTCAATGCCGCCCCGACCTCCAGCGGAATCGACCTGCGCTCCATTATTAACCCATGTAAGCTACCTGCGTGTTACCTACCCGACCCTCACCCACACTCAATAGTTCCTTTACACTGACAACCCATCCCTACAATGACAACTATCAGTATTAATTCCTGCACAATTTATTTAAGCCAGAAAGTGACAAATTATAAGTTACACAGTGTCACAAGTCGAAAACTGCCATATCCGCCCCAAATCATCGTTTTATTTTTTTATATATTCATTTTTTCTGTTCCCACCCAGAATATTGAGATGATATTCCCTTCAAATCAATCATCATCCTTCCCTGTAGTGACAGTTAACCTCAAAACCGAAAAGAAATGGTGAGAAAATAGATATATATACCTTGTGATGAAGTGGAACATTGCGATTGTCAAAATATTAATCCCGTATCGTATCGGAAACTCCCTAAAGAATTTCGTTAATTCTGGCTCAGTTGTAGCTCCAGTATCTTAAAATAATAATAATAATAATAATAATAATAATAATAATAATAACATTGAAGAGTTGAGAGGAAGGATGGGACTGGAGTGTATTGGTGTTGTGATGAGGAGGGGTAGATTGAGATGGTTTGGGAGGAAGGATGGGACTGGAGTGTATTGGTGTTGTGATGAGGAGGGGTAGATTGAGATGGTTTGGGAGGAAGGATGGGACTGGAGTGTATTGGTGTTGTGATGAGGAGGGGTAGATTGAGATGGTTTGGGAGGAAGGATGGGACTGGAGTGTATTGGTGTTGTGATGAGGAGGGGTAGATTGAGATGGTTTGGTAGGAAGGATGGGACTGGAGTGTATTGGTGTTGTGATGAGGAGGGGTAGATTGAGATGGTTTGGGAGGAAGGATGGGACTGGAGTGTATTGGTGTTGTGATGAGGAGGGGTAGATTGAGATGGTTTGGGAGGAAGGATGGGACTGGAGTGTATTGGTGTTGTGATGAGGAGGGGTAGATTGAGATGGTTTGGGAGGAAGGATGGGACTGGAGTGTATTGGTGTTGTGATGAGGAGGGTAGATTGAGATGGTTTGGGAGGAAGGATGGGACTGGAGTGTATTGGTGTTGTGATGAGGAGGGGTAGATTGAGATGGTTTGGGAGGAAGGATGGGACTGGAGTGTATTGGTGTTGAGGAGGGGTAGATTGGGGGTAGGGTTGAGTGGCAGACCGAAAAAGACCTGGAACGAGGTCATAGAGTGTGACCACAGGGATAAGGGACTGAATAGGGAGGCTGCCAGAGATCGAGCAGCATGGAGAGCCACCATTAGATGACTAAGGCCGACGCATTCATGTTGGAGCCTTTATAAATGATACGAACCGATATTGTTACATCACATCACATACCACCACACCGCATCACATCACACCACCACATGACATCACACCACCACATGACATCACATCACATACCACTACACCACATGACATCACATACCACTACACCACATCACATCACATACCACTACACCACATCACATCACATACCACTACACCACATCACATCACATACCACTACACCACATCACATCACATACCACTACACCACATCACATCACATACCACTACACCACATCACATCACATACCACTACACCACATCACATCACATACCACTACACCACATCACATCACATACCACTACACCACATCACATCACATACCACTACACCACATCACATCACACCACAACACCACATCACATAGCATCTCACCGCATCACATCACACCACATCACGTAACCACACACCACATCACATAGGATCACACCGCATCACATCACACCACATCACGTAACCACACCACATCACGTACCACACCGCATCACACCACATCACGTACCACACCGCATCACACCACATCACGTAACACACCACACTACATCACCCCACACCACATCACGTAACACCATACCACATCACCCCACACCACATCACGTAACACCACACCACACCACATCACACGACAGCCTTACTAGTTTTATAAACAAATCCCTTTGCGTGGTATTGAAGTGTAATTAGCCTAGAATGACCTATATCACAACCTTGAGAGTTAAAAATTTCACATATGTATACTTGGTCACATAATAATAATAATAATAATAGAAATAATAATAATGATCTGTTTATCTCTTGCCAGACATCTCAATCCCATAAGGGGTGGCCACAAACAGATCGCCTCCATGTCGCCCAGTCCCCCGCCATTTCACTGAAGTGCTCCCAGCTCACACCCCCCTCTCATAACCTCTCCATTGTAATAATAATAATAATAATAATAATGTCGCTCAAACTTATAGATTTTACCTAAAGATATTTCCCCAACAGAGAAATTATTATTATTAAAGTGTAAATGAATTATTGATTGTTATATGCCCTAAAAGTTGTTATAGACACCTAAAGAAATTATCGACTCAAAAGTGTAAAGGAATTATTGATCGTTATAATCCTGTGTAAAGGAATTATTGATCACGTATGCTTGTGCCACACCCTCACGTACTGTACCGTGCCACACTTTTCGTACGCACAAAGTTACGAACAAATCTGATCGTAACTAAGATTATTTTTTTGCAGTATGTTCTCATCGTTAGTTCGATATAAATTGAATTTTTAGACATTATTATTATTAGTATTAGTATTACTATTACTATTATTATTATTATTATTACTATGTTATTATTACTACTACTATTACTGTTATTACTATTATTATTATTATTATTATTATTATTATTATTGTTATTGTTATTATTATTATTTTAACTACTATTATTATTTATTTCGTACATCATGAGCTGTATTTACTGGGTCTGATTATAGTACCGTGAGGTGGAGGGGGGAAGAGGGAGGGGGAGGCCAAGGATGAGATGGAAAGATGGAGTGGAGATGTGTATGAGAGAGGGGGGTGTGAGCCGGGAGCAGGGCTGTGAAACGGCAGGGGACAGGGCGAAATGGAGGCGATTTGTTTGTGACCACCCCTTACGGGATTAAGGCTTCTGTTAACAGGTAGATAATCATAGTATATTTACGAATAATTTTTTTTACAATATTTACGAGAGGAGAATGGATATCGTATCTTATGGGGAAATTATCGTATCGGGAAAATTATTGTATCTTATGGGGAAATTATTGTATCTTATGGAGAAATTATCGTATCTTATGGGGAAATTATCGTATCTCAAGCAGCAAATATTTACCATGAGAATACGGAAAATATTCTTTGTAAAATAACCATTAGTAAGGAGGACGTATTGAAAGAAATTAATAAGTTAAAACCTCAAAAATCGCCAGGTCCGGACGATATATATGCAAAAATTATAAAAGAAACCAAAGAAGAATTATGTCAGCCACTTTTAACGTTATTTAATGACTCTTTAAGTTCAGGAGAAGTTCCAGAGGCGTGGAAAACCGCAAACGTAGTGCCCATCTTTAAAAAGGGTGATAAATCAGCTGCGTCGAATTATCGTCCGATAAGTCTAACGTCAATAGTAGGAAAAATGTTAGAGTCAATTTTGGCAAATAAGATTAGAGAACACTTAGAAAGATTTACTCTTATAAACGAAAGTCAACACGGATTCAGGCAAGGACGATCCTGCCTCACAAACTTCTTGTCATTCTACTCGGAGGTCTATGAGGCAGTAGATAGCGATAAAGCTTACGATGTTATTTATCTGGACTTTAGTAAAGCTTTTGATAGGGTCCCACACGAAAGGTTAGTTAGAAAGGTTCGAGCACACGGTATAGACGGCGATATCTTAAAATGGATAGAATCCTGGCTGAAAGGACGAAAGCAGAGAGTATTAATAAATGGAACTAAGTCGGACTGGGGATTAGTAACTAGCGGTGTACCACAGGGTTCAGTACTCGGTCCCTTATTATTTATCATATATATAAATGATCTAGACTTAGGAGTCAATAGCAGAATCAGCAAATTTGCCGACGATACAAAAATAGGGCGTATCATTAACTCGACTGACGATTGCCATTACTTACAAAAAGACCTCGATACATTGTCCAAATGGTCTAAAACTTGGCAAATGGAATTTAACGTTGAAAAATGTAAAGTACTTAACGTAGGCAAGACCATTGGAGATACTAAATACAGCTTAGATAACAAAGAAATTAGCAAATTGGAATGCGAGAGAGATCTAGGAGTTATGATTAGTAACGACCTTAAACCTAGACAACAGTGTATTAATGCGAGAAATAAAGCAAATAGGGTCCTAGGATTTATTTCGAGAAGCGTGAGCAATAGATCATCTAAAGTAATACCGGTACTGAAACTTTATCTAGCATTAGTAAGGCCACATTTAGACTACGCAGTACAATTTTGGTGTCCTTACTATAGAATGGATATTAATTCGTTAGAAAATGTACAGAGAAGAATGACTAAAATGATACATGACGTCCGGAACCTGTCATATGAAGACAGACTGAAAAGACTAAGTCTGCATTCGCTAGAGAGGCGTAGAGTAAGGGGAGACTTAATTGAGGTTTTTAAGTGGATGAATGGTATAAATAAGGGAGATATTAGCAAGGTACTTAAAGTGAGCATACAGGATAGAACTAGAAATAATGGTTTCAAACTAGAAAAATTCCATTTCAATAAGGAAATAGGTAGAAATTGGTTTGGTAATAGAGTAGTAGACGAATGGAATAAGCTACCTAGTAAAGTAGTTGCTGCCTCTTCCATTGAGAGTTTCAAGCATAGGCTAGATAAGCATATGACAAATAAGGGGTGGATATAGAATAAAGAAAATCTTATAACCAATACTAATTCAAAAAAAAAAAAATTCTTTTCAGGTTACACTATGATAGTCTCTATTCTCCTTTCACACTTTCCTGTAAAATGTCCACGCCAGTTTTTCTATACGGCGTGGGGTTCTTTCTGACTTTTTCCTGCCGGCTTCGGCTGGAGGGTTTGGAGGGCGGGGGAGAGCCTTCTTCTTTGCTATCCTTATCTCATTCTAGTAGTTCAGTTACTCCTCTAGGAGCTGCCTAGCATGGGCCAACGGGCCTACTGCAGTTATCCTCTCTTCTTATGTTCTTATCTTATTGGAAATTATCGTGTCTTATGGGGAAATTATCGTATCTTATGGGGAAATTATCGTATTATTTTTTTACGATGGAAGAATGTAGTATCGTAGAGGAGACTCCATAACACCTTTTCCTTGGCGATTTATTCAAGTAATTAATATCCCCTGGTTTGCTTGTTTAATGGCAGTATCAACCCCTAACACCTCTCCCTTAGCGATTTATTCAAGTAGTTAATATCCCCTTGTTTGTTTATGCCTTTTTCAGTTTCGACATTGCATGAACAACACACATGAATATAATAACGGAACAGAATCAGGAATAAATCGGTAAGGAAGAGGTGTTTGTGTGATGTCATTCCTCTCTCTCTCTCTCTCTCTCTCTCTCTCTCTCTCTCTCTCTCTCTCTCTCTCTCTCGTATCTATCTCTTACTCTTACCACCACCACTACTACCACCACCACCACTACCACCACTACTACTACTACTACTACAGTATTTTGCTCTAAGTAAATTATTAATAAGTAATTTTTATTGTTCGCATATATGGTGTGTGGAGTGGAAGACTGAGGGTGGAGGTGTGGAGAGGTGGTGTGGAGAAGTGAAAGACTGTGTGTGGTGTGAAGTGGAAGGTTGTGTGAGTGGAGAGGTGGAGGAGTATAAGGGTGGAGGGATGGAAGTGTGCAGAGGTGAAAGACTGTGAGTGTGGAGGTGTGAAGTGGAAGGCTGTGTGAGTGTGGAGAGGTGAAAGACTGTGTGTGTGTGTGGAGGTGTGAACTGGAAGGCTGTGTGTGTGTGTGTGTGGAGGTGTGAAGTAGAAGCTGTGTGTGTGTGTGTGTGGAGGTGTGAAGTGGAAGGTGTGTGTGTGTGTGTGTGTGTGTGGAGGTAGGCAGGTGGATGCAATCGAGTGAACTTTGTGGTGGACCTTCAGGGAGATCCACCCTCCCATACCCCCCACCCACCCACTGCCCCCTCCCTCTCCCCCAGCCCACCCCCCACCCACCCAAATGACCTTACCCCTACGCACCCACACCACCTCACCCCCCCACCCACACTCCTTACTTTCCTCCCCCATCTTCCATACCTGTCATCATTCCCCCTCCTTCCTCACCTCCCCATCTTTCCCCCTCCATCCTCTCCTCCCCACCTCCCCCTCCATCCTCTCCTCTCCTCCCCATCCATCACTTTTCATCTCCCCCCTCCCCTCCCCTCCCCTCCCCTCCCCAACCCAAGCAACGAGTTCTGTTCCCGTGCTGGTCAGATAAATAATAAAATAATAATAATAATAATAATAATAATAATAATCTTAGCCAGTCTATTCAACCTTAACTCGTGTGTGTGTGTGTGTGTGTGTGTGTGTGTGTGTGTGTGTGTGAGAGAGTAAAAAATATATGCAAAATAAATCGCTTCCTCAAAGGTGTTACGAAATACTTTAGGTACTAGGAAGCATAGCCAAGAAACCTAAGCTTACATTTATTATTATTATTATTATTATTACCCTATTATTATTATTATTATTATTATTATTATTATTATTACCCTATTATTATTTTGGTTACTATTATTATTATTATTTATTATTAAGGTATTATTATTATTATTATTGTCATTGTCAAACAAGGGAGCCAATTCAGCCTTGTTGACACCAATTTAAGGTCGCGAGAGGCTGTTAAGTGGAGGGGGAGGTGGAGGGGCAGGGGGGTGGTTTGGGGTGTGGAGGGGGGGTGGAGGAAGAGAGAGAGAGAGAGAGGGAGGGAGGGAGGAAGTTGAAGAGGATGTTTGAGATATGTGAGAGAGAGAGAGAGAGAGAGAGGATGTGAATGATAGGAGGGGAGGGGGAGTTGGATTGGGATGCGAGGGAGGGAGGTAGGAAGGAGGGAGGGGAGGGGAGGGGTGGAGGAGGGTAAAGGAAGAGTGAAAGTGATGGAAGGGAGGGGAAAGGAAAGGGAGAGGTGGAGGAGGAGGCGAGAGGGGTGTGGAGAGAGAGGGGGGGGGGAAAGACACAGCAGGGTGTGGGAAAATATGAAGGACTGAAGATAGTGAAGCAGGTGTGTGTGTGTGTGTGTGTGTGTGTGTGTGTGTGTGTGTGTGTGGCAGTAGGACAGGTTGTGTGTGTGTGTGTGTGTGTGTGTGTGTGTGTGTGGCAGTAGGACAGGTTGTGTGTGTGTGTGTGTGTGTGTGTGTGTGTGTGTGGCAGTAGGACAGGTTGTGTGTGTGTGTGTGTGTGTGTGTGTGTGTGTGTGTGTGTGGCAGTCGGAGATGTGTGTGTGTGTGTGTGTGTGTGTGTGTGTGTGTGGCAGTAGGACAGGTTGTGTGTGTGTGTGTGGCAGTAGGACAGGTTGTGTGTGTGTGTGTGGCAGTAGGACAGGTTGTGTGTGTGTGTGTGTGTGTGTGTGTGTGTGTGTGTGTGGCAGTAGGACAGGTTGTGTGTGTGTGTGTGGCAGTAGGACAGGTTGTGTGTGTGTGTGTGTGTGTGTGTCCTTAATCCTACCTCCATGGTGTGTGTGTGTGTGTGTGGCAGTAGGACAGGTTGTGTGTGAGGCAGTAGGGCAGGCGTGTGTGTGTGTGTGTGTGTGTGTGTGTGTGGCAGGTACGGTTACAGTCAAGAATTCCTGTTTGTTTGTACCATTGTTTGTTTTCATATAAGGTAGGGATGAGTCTCCTTGGTTACTAGTCAGATCAACCCTCCAGTCTGACTACACTTGGCCATCAACTGATCTGAAAAGGTTGGGGATGAGTTACACAGACACACACACATACACACACTCTCTCTCTCTCTGTCCAGTCGAGTACGTGACTGTGTGTGTGTGTGTGTGTGTGTGTGTGTGTGTGTGTAAGTAGCTTCGTCATGACTTCACGTGATATAAGTCACCACCACCAGCACGCATTTCCTTCCCATCCCATCCCATCCCATCCCATCCCTTCCCATCCCATCCCTTCCCTTCCCTTCCCTTCCCTTCCTTTCCCATCCCTTCCCTTCCTTTCCCATCCCTTCCCTTCCCTTCCCTTCCCATCCCATCCCTTCCCTTCCCTTCCCTTCCCTTCCCATCCCTTCCCATCCCATCCCTTCCCTTCCCATCCCATCCCTTCCCTTCCCATCCCTTAAATACAACACTACTCATCATTCACATACATTTTTCAACGTGGAAGGATAGATATAAATAGGTAGGTGGATAGATAGATAGTTTAATAGATACAAAGGCACCGTAGATAGATAGATATGTGGATAGATAGCCAGATATTAATAGAGAGAGAGAGAGAGAGAGAGAGTGTGTGCAGGCAAGGTTGTGTAAATACATTAGCCTAAGTGAGGAATGATACCTATTAAGTGTGTGTGTGTGTGTGTGTGTGTGTGTGTGTGTGTGTAAGAGAGAGAGAGAGAGTACTGGCAAGGTTGTGTAAATACAGTATGTGAAGCGCATTACCTGTTAAGTGTGTGTGTGTGTGTATGTGTGTGTGTTTGTATGCATATATGTGTGTGTGTGTGTGTGAGAGAGAGAGAGAGAGAGAGAGAGTACTGGCAAGTTTGTGTTAATACAGTATTGAGGCACGTTATCTATTATGTGTATGCATGTATGTTTGTGTATGCATGTGTGTGTGTATGTGTTAAACAGGTTCGTCCCAGCTGACTCTGCCTGTTGCCACCCGCCCCACCCCTCCTCTCTCTCTCTCTCTCTCTCTCATTGCCTTTACAGCGTGTATTCTCGTTCGTTAAGGACTCTCCCTAACACCTTTTCCTGAGCGATTTATTATTGGATATGGGTGGTTAGTATTCTTTAGTACGCTACTTATTCTGAGTGTGGCGATATTGGAAGGATTTATGTAACACAGAAGAAGACAGTAAGGTGTAATGAGCAAAGTAAATCGCTTAGGAAAAGGGGTTAGGTAGCATTATGCAGAGTATGGTGACATTGGAAGAATTAATGTACCCTTAACAGAAGAGGACATTAAGGTGTAACATAAATCGCATAGGAAAAGGTGTTAGGGAGCTTTATGCAGACTATGATGACATTGGAAGAATTTGTGTAACAGAAGAGGACAGGTGTAATTTTCCAAATAATTCGCTTAAGAAAAGGTGTTAGGGAGCTTTATGCAGAGTATGACAATATTGGAAGGATTTATGTAACACAGAAGAGGACAGCATGGTTTAATAAGCAAAGTAAATCGCTTAGGAAAAGGGGTTAGGGAGCTTTATGCAGACACTGGCTATATTGGAAGGATTTGTGGAACAGGACGTGTAATTAGCAAAATAAATCGCTTAGGAAAAGGTGTTAGGAAGCTTTATGGAGAGTATGGCGGTATTGGCCGGATTTATGTAACGAGTGTACAGTAAGGTGTAATAGACCAAGTAAATCGCTTAGGAAAAGGTGTTAGGGAGCTTTCATCTACATAAAAAGCTGTCGTGTATTCAGATCATGTAAAAATATTTGCTTATCAGAAGGAAGCTCCCTAACACCATTTCCTAAGCGATTTGTTTGCTTAATACCCCTTACTATCCCCTTCTGTTACATAAATCACTTCAATATCGCCATTAACGTACAAAATGATATTAACCAGTCATAGCCAAAAATGAATCGCTAAGGAAGAGGTGTTAGGGAGCTTCGTGCACATAAAGATACGGTAGCAGTGATAGGGAGGTGGAGAGGTGAAAGATAAGATAGTGAATGAATGAATGATTTGTGTATTATTATTATTATTATTATTATTATTATTATTATTATTATTATAGTATTATTATTATTATTATTATAGTATTATTATTATTATAGTATTATTATTATTATAGTATTATTATTATTATAGTATTATTATTATTATTACTATTATTATTATTATTATTATTGGTTTCATTATTATTATTACCGGTATTATTATTATTATTATTTTTACAATTATTATTATTGTTATTATTATTATTTAGTGGATTTTTCAACATTGTAACATTACGAGAAGATTGATTTTGAGAGAGAGAGAGAGAGAGAGAGAGAGAGAGAGAGCATATATTCTAGTAAATCTATTTTTGTCACCACCCAGTGTGTAGTTAAGATCAGTATATAAATGAATTATGAATTAGGCTGTAGCGTCAGAGATAGATAGACTCTTAGATAGATAGAAATAGATGGCTGATAGATAATGGCCCGATAGCATGTGTAGGTAGGATAGAACACGATAGATAGAAATAGATAGCTGATAGATAGAAATAGATAGCTGATAGATTGAAATAGCTGATAGATTGAAATAGCTGATAGATAGAAATAGATAGCTGATAGAAATAGATAGCTGATAGAAATAGATAGCTGATAGAAATAGATAGCTGATAGATAGAAATAGATAGCCGATAGATAGAAATAGATAGCTGATAGAAATAGATAACTGATAGATAGAAATAGATAGCCGATAGATAGAAATAGATAGCTGATAGATACTGGCGTGATAACATGTGTAGGTAGGATATAATACGTAAATAGCGGTGGTCCAAACATTCTCTCTACCGATTTATTTTTTTGATATTGGCATTCATATTTTGCCGTGTGTGTGTTTGGCGAATAATAATAATAATAATAATAATGGAAATATATAAAGTTAGGCGGGTGTGTAGGCCGGTGTTGCCAATCCAGCGATGTTGCCAGATTTACACAAAAGTTTGAATTTCTCCTCATTTTCGTAACGACTGTTTTTTTCAGTTCACGTTTAAAAAGAGTAATTTCGAGTTTTTTTGCTCAACTAGAAAAAGTACTTGAGAATTACTGAGAGAGAGAGAGAGAGAGAGAGAGAGAGAGAGTTTCCGTTGAAGTTCTCGTTAAGGAGTAATGGATTTTTAACTGAATAAGGAAAGTACTGAGAGAGAGAGAGAGAGAGGGGAGGTAGATAGGTACCTTAGGTTAATAGATAGATAGATAGATTTGAATCTGACCCGTATTCTCATTTGTTAAGGAAGCTCCCTAACACCTTTTCCTAAACGATTTATTTTGCTATTTCTCATTAAAAAAAAGTAATTTCCAGATTTTTAGTTCAAGAAAAAGTACTCCATGAAGCATTGCTGAGAGAGAGAGAGAGACATGTTCCGCTCTGGCTCCGTTGCGAGAGAGAGAGAGAGAGAGAGAGACATGTTCCGTTCAGGCTCCGTTGAGAGAGAGAGAGAGAGACATGTTCCGCTCTGGCTTCGTTGAGAGAGAGAGAGAGAGAGAGACAGTGTGACGTGTTCCGTTCTGGCTCCGTTGAGAGAGAGAGAGAGAGACAGTGTGACGTGTTCCGTTCTGGCTCCGTTGAGAGAGAGAGAGAGTGTGACGTGTTCCGCTCTGGCTTCGTTGAGAGAGAGAGAGAGAGAGACAGTGTGACGTGTTCCGTTCTGGCTCCGTTGAGAGAGAGAGAGAGAGAGAGAGACAGTGTGACGTGTTCCGTTCTGGCTTCGTTGAGAGAGAGAGAGAGAGACAGTGTGACGTGTTCCGCTCTGGCTCCGTTGAGAGAGAGAGAGAGACAGTGTGACGTGTTCCGCTCTGGCTCCGTTGAGAGAGAGAGAGAGAGAGTGTGACGTGTTCCGCTCTGGCTCCGTTGAGAGAGAGAGAGAGAGAGAGACAGTGTGACGTGTTCCGTTCTGGCTCCGTTGAGAGAGAGAGAGAGAGAGAGAGTGTGACGTGTTCCGTTCTGGCTCCGTTGAGAGAGAGAGAGAGAGAGAGACAGTGTGACGTGTTCCGTTCTGGCTCCGTTGAGAGAGAGAGAGAGAGACAGTGTGACGTGTTCCGTTCTGGCTCCGTTGAGAGAGAGAGAGAGAGAGAGACAGTGTGACGTGTTCCGCTCTGGCTCCGTTGAGAGAGAGAGAGAGAGAGAGAGAGAGAGAGAGAGAGAGAGAGACAGTGTGACGTGTTCCGCTCTGGCTTCGTTGAGAGAGAGAGAGAGAGAGAGAGTGTGACGTGTTCCGCTCTGGCTTCGTTGAGAGAGAGAGAGAGAGAGAGACAGTGTGACGTGTTCCGCTCTGGCTT
>NC_137036.1:1317500-1320000 GCF_032717465.1 Coenobita brevimanus | reverse complement strand
GACAGTCATATGGTCTGCCTTATGACACACGAACCGTCTATACTGAATCACACACCATTCATCACTACAATCATATCTTTTATCAGTGTTACTTGGCTCTCTGTGTAGGTGAGTGTTTGTGTGTGTGTGTGTGTGTGTGTGTGTTTTATTTCTGTGTGTGTGTGGCTGGGTGTTTATTCTTTCTGACAGGGAGAGTGTGTTTGCATTCCTGTTTGTTTGTGTGTCTGTCTGTTAGCTGGATTACTCCGGAACTAAAAGAAAAACACACTGAGGTGGTTTGGCCATGTGGAGAGGGTGGAGAGTGAGAGACTAACGAGGAGAGTGTATGTGAGGTGGAGGGGGGTAGAGGGAGGGGGAGGCCAAGGATGAGATGGAAGGATGATGTGATAGGAAGCGTTAGGAGAAACACACTGAGGTGGTTTGGCCATGTGGAGAGGATGGAGAGTGAAAGACTAACGAGGAGAGTGTGTGTGTGTGTGTGTGAGGTGGAGGGAGGGGGAGGCCAAGGATGAGATGGAGAGATGGAGTGGAGAGGTACATGAGAGGGGTGTGTGAGCTGGGAGCAGGGCAGCGAAATGGCGGGGGACAGGGTGACGGAGGCGATTTGTTTGTGGCCACCCCTTACGGAATTAAGACGTCTGGCAATAGATAGATAGATAGATAGCCCATGTCCCAGGGAACAATCGATTAACTCTTGGGACCGATCCGGGTAATATTACAAATTATTATTATTATTATTATTATTATTTATTATTATTATTATTATCATCATCATTATTATTATTATTAGTAGTAGTAGTAGTGAGTCTTTTTTCGGCTGACGTTTGGAAAGGTTGTATCTGTGACGGTGGTGTGTGTGTGTGTGTGTGAGAGAGAGAGAGAGAGAAAGGGAGAGTTGTTTGTGTGTGTGTGTCTGACCTCCCTTGGTGTGACCTGAGATGCATTCCTCCCTTCTTGTGACCTGATCTGATCATTCTCCCTTCCCTCCCTCCCTCCCTCCCTCTTTTCTCATACCGTAGTTATTTTCCTCAGCCCTTTCTTAAAATCACCCTACCTACCTACCTACCTTCCTACCTTCCTTCCTTCCTTCCTTCTTACCTGCCCACCTACCTACCTACCTTCCTACCTACCTTCTTCCTTCTTTCCTTCCTTCCTACCTACCTAACTTACTTTCCTTCCTTCCATCCGTCCTTCCTTCCTTCCTTCCTACCTACCTACATACCTTCCTACCTTCCTTCCTTCCTTCTTACCTACATACCTACCTACCTTCCTTCCTTCCTTCTTACCTACCTACATACCTACCTACCTTCCTTCCTTCCTTCCTTCTTACCTACATACCTACCTACCTTCCTTCCTTCCTTCTTACCTGCCCACCTTCTTCCTTATTACCTGCCCACCTACCTACATACCTACCTACCTACCTTCCTTCTTACCTGCCTACATACCTACCTACCTACCTGCCTTCCTTCCTGCCCACCTACCTACCTACCTACTTACCTACCTACCTCTTCACTTCCTCCATGCCTAACTATTCTTTCTCTGCCTATCCCATTCTCCACGTGCCATATTCTCTCTCTCTCTCTCTCTCTCTCATCTAGCCATTTCTACTCTGTTCCGAGAGGGAGGGAGGGAGGGAGGGAAAACACACACACACACACACACACACACACACACACACACACACACACAGGTCTTTTATTCTATGTATCTCATTTATTTATTAAGCTTACAAAAAGACTCCCTAACGCCTCTTCCGTAGCGATTTATTTTTGGTTATGGCTGGTTAATACCCTTACGTACGTTACTCGCTCAGTTTGACGATAGTGGAAGGATGTATGTAACACAGGAGGACAGTAAAATGTAATAAAATAAATCGCTTAGGAAATGGTGTTAGGGAGAACAGGAGCATGGGTGTATTTTTCAAGGTAGAGGTGGAAATTATATGGGGTCACTGGCAACCCCCCTACATTTCTCCTCCTCCTCCTCCTCCTCCTCCTTCACTCTCATTCTCCCTCCCTCTCATCCTCTCTCTCTCTCTCCCCCTCCCTCTCGTCCTCCTCCTCCTCCTTCTCCCCCTCCCCAGTCTCTCAAGGTGAGGGCCGCCATGAGTTAAGATTTACCTGTTAATTAGACAGGTGTGGATATTGGCGTTTTATGTCCGTAGACTTTATCGCGGCTTTGTGGATTATTATTATTGTTATTATTATTATTATTATTGTTATTATTATTATTATTATTGTTATTATTATTATTGTTATTGTTATTATTATTATTATTATTATTATTATTATTATTATTATTATTATTATTATTTTTATACAAGGAAGAAGGAACCCAAGGCCACATGTCCACAAGGTTGTACCCTCCAAGAAAAAAACAAAAACAGATTCGAATGATTAAATTATAATAGTCACGAAGAAGTGCTGTGGAAAGGAATGAGTAGGAGAAGGAAAGGTGTTAAGGGACATGCCGTAGTTACCCTTCCTGTGCTGTGTCTTTT
>NC_137036.1:1300000-1305000 GCF_032717465.1 Coenobita brevimanus | reverse complement strand
ACGAAGAAGTGCTGTGGGAAGGATGTAGAATAATATGCTAGTCACGAAGAAGTGCTGTGGGAAGGATGTAGAATATGCTAGTCACGAAGAAGTGCTATGGAAAGGATGTAGAATATGTTAGTCACGAAGAATTGCTATGGGAAGGATGTAGAATATGCTAGTCACAAAGAAGTGCTATGGGAAGGATGTAGAATAATGTGCTAGTCACGAAGAAGTGCTATGGGAAGGATGTAGAATATAATGCTAGCCACGAAGAAGTGCTATGGAAAGTTGCTATGCTTTGTTAGGTAAAGATGTGGTTGATAGATTAGAAGGTATTTGTGGTGTGGTGTTGTGTGGTGGTAGGGATTCTGTTGTGTGGTGTGTGTGTGTGTGTTGAGGATTGTGGTGTGGTGTGTGTGTGTGTGTTGAGGATTGTGGTGTGGTGTTGGAGTTGTGTAGTGTGGTGTTGTCTGTGGTGTGGTGTGGTGTTATGGATTGTGATGTTGTGGTGTTGTCTGTGGTGTGGTGTGGTGTGGTGTTATGGATTGTGATGTTGTGGTGCATTACTATCTGGTGTGGTGTGGTGTGTTGGAGTTCTGTGGTGTGGTGTGGTGTTATGGATTGTGATGCTGTAGTGTAGTGGTGTTATGTGGTGTGGTGTGGCGTTATGGAAGGTGATGCTGTAGTGTGGTGTTATCTGTGGTGTGGTGTGGTGTTACTGTGCTGCTTCTTGCACGTGCCTGCCACAGTGGGGTCGACGCCCCACCCCTCATAGCATGGGGACAAAGACGCTGGGTATGGTGCTGCGTGTGGGGGGCAGAGAGAGAGAGAGAGAGAGGGAGGGAGGAGGAGGTGTGAGAGAGAGAGAGAGAGGAGGAGGGGGGTGAGAGAGAGAGAGAGAGAGAGAGAGAGAGAGGAGGAGAGGGGTGAGAGAGAGAGAGAGAGGGGAGGAGGGGGGTGAGAGAGAGAGAGAGCGGGGGAGGGGAAGGAAGGTTGTGGGGAAGAGTGTGATGTGTGGAGGATGGGGGAGGGGGGGAAGGAATTGAGAGAGAAAGAGAGAGAGAAACTGAGATGGAGAGAGAATGGGGGGGTGAGGATAGTGGATGAGAGAGAGAGAGAGAGAGAGAGAGAGAGAGAGAGAGAGAGAATGGGGGGGTGAATAGTGATGGCTAGTAAGCAAGGTAAAGGTGTGTGTTTACCTGTCTCAAGTACCTTAATTAAACAGGTGTGTGCAGTGTGTTACCTTTGATTTTCACCCTAATTCTTGTATCTTAAGTTTTTGTGGGTTAAGGTGCACAGTGAATGGTGTTAAGAGCAAGCAGACGCGCCCATATACTTTGCGGGGCACGACGCACGATATCTGTAGTGAAGTGGATGAAAGTATAAGTCAGTTTTTCCACACACACACACACACACACACACACACACACACAATCACAGGCTGTGCTACGTGTATGTGTCGCCAAGTGTACATGGGGCCTGGAGAGAGGGGAGCAGACAGAGAAAGAGAGAGGGAGGAGATGAGAGAGAGAAGAGAGACTGAGTAGGAGAGGAGGGAGGGGTTGTAGGGAGGAAAGAGGAAAGGGGGAGAGGGGAGAGAAGTGTGTAGGGCAGAGTGACGAGGAGAAAAAGGGAAGGGAGAGGAGAGGAAGTGAAGGAAGAGGGGTTGCGATGCAGGTAGAGGAAAGGAGGGGAGAGGAGGAGAGGGGGAGGGGAGGGGAGGAGGGAGAGGGGAGGGGAGGAGGGAGAGGGGAGACGCAGACAGAAAGCAGAGTGACACAAAGGAAAGCAGACACCAGCAGACGTAATAATCCTTTAAGAATTGTAAAAGAGGAGATTACTGTGCTATCTGATTGTGTTGTAGGTAAAGACAGCAGTCAGGAGAGAGAGAGAGAGAGAGAGAGAGTAAGAGAGAGAGAGAGTCGGAAAGCAGTGGCAAGCAGAGAGGGGGAGGGGAAGGGACGGGTGTGTGGATGGAGTATTGATCGTGTGTGTGTGTGTGTGTGTGTGTGTGTGTGTGTGTGTGAGAGAGAGAGAGAGAGACATTTAAATCTACATTGTTGAGGTACCGCCCACCACACCCTCTACACCTTTCATGTACACCTTAGCACATGTACACCTAACCTTATGTACACCTTAGCACATGCACAACTAACCTTATGTACGCCTAACCTTGTGTACACCTTAGCACATGTACCCCTAACCTTATGTACATCTTAGCACATGCACAACTAATCATATGTACACCTTAGCACATGTACACCTTACCTTATGTACACCTAACCTTGTGTACACCTAAGCACATGTACACCTAGCCTTGTGGATACCTTAGCACATGTACACCTAACCTTATGTACAGTTTAGTACATTTTTGTATGCAAGGAAGAAGGAACCAAAGGCCAGGAGCCCACAAACCATTCCTTCCAAGAAAAAGAAACACACACACACACACACACACACACACACACACACACACACACACACACGATAACAGAGAGCCAAATTCAAGATCCGTTCATTTCGAGATGCCTGGACACACTGCGTTTGAAAGACTGGAGGTCATAGGCAGCAGGAAATACAGACAGAGGGAGACAGTTCCAGAGTTGACCTGTTGCATAAATGAAGGACTGGGAGTAACGGTTAACTCTTGCATTAGAGAGTTGGACAGAAAAGGGATGAGAGTTTGTTGCTAGACGGGTGCTACGCGCGCGTCGTAGAGGTGGAGGGATGCAAGCAGAGAGAGAGAGAGAGAGAGAGAGAGTTAAAGTGATGTGGGCAGAAGAGAAGGTGTTGGCAGAAATAGGTGACTGCCAACACTACCACCATCACCACTACTACTACTGCTACCAACATTACCACTACCATCATCATCACTACTACCATCACTACCACCATATCACCACAAAATATCACCACAGTCATCACCATCGCATCACCAGCCACTGTCATCTCTACCATCATCATCATCACCACGGTCATCACTACCATCATCATCATTACCAGCCACTGTCATCACTACCATCATCATCATCACCACGGTCATCACCACATTATCTGATTATTGTTTATAGTTGGTGGTGGTGGTGGTGGTGGTGGTGGTGATGATGATGATGATGATGATGATGGTGATGATGATGATAGATAGAGAGAGGGAGAGAGAGAAATATGAATGCGTATGTGTATGAGAGAATGCGTAGATGTAAGAGAGAGAGAGAGAGAGAGAGAGAGAGAGAGAGTGTGTGTGTGTGTGTGTGTGTGTGTGAGAGAGAGAGAGAGAGAGAGAGAGAGAGAGAATGTGTATGGGAGAATTTTGAGTTTGAGAAAATTGAAAATCCTTGTACAAGAAATTTTAATAATCTTTTGACATTATTATTATTATTATTATTATTATTATTACTACTACTACTACTACTACTACTGCTACTACTAATTGTTGTTATTATTATTACTACTACTACTACTATTACTCATTATTATTATTAATTACTACTACTACTACAATTACTCATTATTATTATTACTATTATTATAATTATCATTATTATTATTATTTATGAGTAGTGGAGGGATGGAGTGGAGAGGTATATGAGAGAGGGGGGTGTGAGCTGGGAGCAGGGCAGTGAACTGGCGGGGGACAGGGCGACATGGAGGCGATTTGTTTGTGGCCACCCCTTACGGGATTAAGGCGTCTGGCAATAGATAGATGGATAAACAGATAGAAGAGTAAATATGCCTAGGTAACAAGGGACTAGTTCCCTTAATTAGCTGGCCAGGTGAACAGGTGTGTGTGGAGGGAGAGGATAAAGGTGTGTTTCTCTCTCTCTCTCTCTGTCTGCTTAAAATTATTGGCAGAAAGACAAGTAGTAGAAGTAGTAGTAACAGTAATAGTAGTAGTAGTTGGAGAGAAGAGGAAAGGGAGGAATGAGAAAGGAGGGAGGAGTGAGAGAGAGAGAGAGAGAGAGGGAGGGGGGAGAGAAGAGGAAAGTGTGTGTGAGGGGGATGGTAAATATATAGAAGAGTTACCCCAATAGCTATATATAACCAGATCATACCTACACACACCTGCCATACCCCTCCCCTCCCCATCCCAATCCCATATCACCCCTCCATATCCCAATCCCGTATCACCCCTCCACCCCACCCCACACTACCTGTCAGGATCCCCCCTCCATTCCACTCCTCCACACGCCCCTCTCCCACTCCACCTCACAAACCCCACCCATACAGCTCCCCACTCCATTAACCCCACCCCATCCCCACACATTCACCCCACTTCCAACTTCCTCACCTGTTTCATTCCCTGCTGACCCCACCCGCCCCACCCTCTCCACATCCCCTCCCTGTTTTCTTCCCCACCCCACCCCACCCCCATCACGTTCCTACCCTATCAACACACTGCTTTCCACCCAACCTACCCCACTCATCCATCCCACCCTCTTGTGTATCCATAGTCATTTAGTACACCACTCCACCCATTCACCCCACCCCACCACACCCCACACCACCCTACCCCTATCCCACCCTGCCTTACCCCACCCCCATCCCACCTCGCACCTCCCTGCCTTACCCCACCCCACCCTTCCCTTCCCTTCTCTACCCTGCCCTACTGTATCCTATCCTACCCTACCCTACTTTACCCTACCCTACCACCCCCATCCCACCTCACAACACCTTGCCTCACCTCACCCCACCCTGCCTTACCCCACCCCACCCTGCCTTACCCCACCCCACCCTACCTTACTCCCACCCTTCCCTTGCCCTCCTGATCCTACCCTACCCTACCCCATCCCATCCCATCCCATCCCATCCCATCTCATCCCACCCCAACCCTATTCGTCACCTCACCATACCACCCACCCCCTCCCCACTGCACATGCCCATACCATTCACCACCCCACCCCACCCCCCTCGCCGCCCACCAGAGTGCCGGTGTGGTGGTGTGGTGTGTGGTGGTGTGGTGGGGCAGGCCTTGGCACCGCCCCAGTCCCGGTTTGCATAGGGCACCGTGTCCCTCTCGC
>NC_137036.1:1242500-1295000 GCF_032717465.1 Coenobita brevimanus | reverse complement strand
ATGGTTGTTAATATCCTTTTTGCACGTTATATATGCGCAGAGAACCAGGTGTATGACGTATGTTGAATCATCTTGCATTCTCGTCGGTTTAGAAGGCTCCCTAGCACCTGTTCCTTAGCGATTTATTTTTAGATTTGGTTCATACCCTTTTACACGTTATCTAGGCAGATTATGGCGATATGGGAAGGAGTTACGTAAGACGGAAAAGGAGTTAGGTGTAATAAGCAAACTAAATCGCATATGAAAATGTGTTAGGGAGGTTCCACCGAGAAGACGGGCCCAGGTGTGTCGTGCTGAGGATTATTTGACCTTGATGAGACTTGCATGTCGACAGTGTATATAAAAGAATGTTGATAAGTGAAAAGTAAAGTCAGTTAATCTCTTCTATAATGCTTCTATTTATCTATCTACTGCTAGGCGAATTTTGCTTGCATAGAGATCAATATATTTTTTAACCATCTCACTTTCACTTTTTAAATTAGACGAAGTTGCGTTCATTTAAGAATTGTAAATGTACGTTTGAATCCGTTAATTTTAGTATATCCTACCAGCAAATAATAATAATAATAATAATATAGGTTCAGTACAGTGTATAGTACTGTGAGGGGAAGTCTTCTAAAAAGGGTATCTGTCAGTCTTATGGTCAACACGATGCCATATATGATTTGAATTACTCGTATTTTTCAGTTCTTCAGTTTGGAGTGGTTTGTACCCGTTTGAGTAAATATAAAGACTACAAACAATATTATGCACGAATTTACTAATTAGATTTGTAAATAAGGAAACATTGCGTATTATCGTGTTACTGGTGTTTAATACAACTGTTATATCGAGTTGATTTAGTCTTACCAAACTAATTCGTATTCAAGTCAATTAGAAGGATTAGAGGCGTAAATTTATAAAGATTCTTAACTAATTACTATGATAAACGCGTAAATAAAGATACCACTATTGAATTAAACCGTTTTACGTTTCTGCTTTTTCTGTAAGCCATTTCTGAAGTGTATGCAAGAAGATTTACGCAAAACATAAGCATAGGATGGTTTATAATTACGATGGGGCATGTGGGTTCATTAGTGTGATACCCCATATGTGTACTGTAAAGGGACTATTGACCGCGACAGTTCGTGGGGCAGGTAGGAGCGTCTTGCATCATCGTACTTTCAAAATGAGCTACTTTTGCCTTTGCCCCGGTGTTACAGAAAACGGAATATAGGCTTGTGCTACTTTTAAATTGCACTAGTATTAATAAAAAAAAGAAACGGAAACTAGGCTTGTACGAATTTTGAAAGGGTTAACCATTTTACGTCAGCTTGCTAAAAATTGCTTCCTTCGTCTTGTACTTTAAACAGTTACTTTTGAATTTGACCCGGTATTATAGAAAACGGAAAATAGGCATGTGCTACCGGTACTTTTAAATTGCACCAGTACTATAAAAAAGCGGAAAATAGGCTTGTAATATTTCAGGCAGGGATTATTGTGGAATGTCTTTGCTATGGTAAGGATGAAGAGCAGTAGCATCGCCCTTTTGCGCCACCGAGCAACGGAAAATAAGCTGCAAACGGACGAAAATGTGGGCCAGGCGAAGGTGAAATGCTAATGGCTTTTTCTCTCTGTATTTTCGTCAGTTTACAGATTTATTTCCTGTAGCTCTGGCAAAATTGGGCAGTGCTATGGTTGTACAGAGAGAGAGAGAGTGATCCGTCATAGTACTTCCTCGTGACTAGCACCGCCTTCGAGTGCTAATCAATTGCTACATTTCACCAAACAAGAAATGCCAGTTTTACTCCGAGTTAAAGTGAACTGGATATAATTACAATTGAACTTGAAAAATTTGCATTTTGTGTCTGTGCATTTTGAGTTTAAGTGCATATAGAAGAACTGTAACCTTTTGAAATTTGCTTTGAGACGATACATCGGTTACAGGAACAAGTAAAGTTTGCAGTCGAGTATATTTGGAGTGATTATAACTTATATATATACCTTTTTTTAATACTCCATCTCGGTAGGCCGGTATAATACATGCATACAGTACTGTAATTATGGTACCGTTACAGTGCCAAGCTGTACACTGTAATTAGGTCAGGATGTTGAGAATTTTGTATTGAAAAACTGATGACTAAGGATTCAGAATGATGGTGATTTAAAATAGTAATAAACCAGTTATTACTATTTTTAATAATTGCATTGTTTTCTGTGGGGGTTTAGGATAATAAAAATAATTGTGGGCATAGTGTTGTTGTTGTTGGTATTATTATTATTATTATTACGTGTCAGCAATGGGTTGGTGGAGGGTTAGTGCCCCTCCCCGTAAAACTTCCCCAAAGACAAACGGCCACCCCTTATGGGATTATGACATCTGGCTGTTGATAGACAGATAGATAGATTTGATAAAAGCTTGTTAATTATAGGCAGTATTGTTAATAGTAGATAGATTTTTAAAAGCTTGTTAGTTATAGGCAAGATTGTCACTATGTGGTTGACCTGATGTTGTTTGTGTTTAAGTGGTTGACCTGACCTTGTTTGTGTTTCAGTGGTTGACCTGATCTACTGGCGCAATGTAAAGAAGACAGGCGTGGTGTTTGGGGGTATAATGGTGATCCTGCTGTCTCTGGCCTACCTGTCCCTCATCTCAGTGGTGTCGTACACATCCCTGGCGCTCCTCTCCGGCACCATTACATTCAGGGTGTACAAGAACATCATGCAGGCTGTACAGAAGTCACAGGATGGACACCCATTCAAGTACGTAGCACCCAGCATGGCTTTGGTCGCCACGCCAATCCTCTATGATGGTTTATTTTTGTATTGTAATAGTGGTAGGTAGTGGTGACCATCCACTTGCTTGATGTAGTGCTGCCTGCTTCATCCTTCACCTTTATCATTCTCTCTCTCTGTCCTCCTTTCTTCCTATTTCTCACCACCATCCACTTTCTTGATGTAGTGCTGCCTGTTCATCCTTCACCTTTATCATTCTCTCTCTCTGTCCTCCTTTCTTCCTATTTCTCACCACCATCCACTTTCTTGATGTAGTGCTGACTATGTCTTCCTGCACCTTTATCATTCTGTGTCTGCCTTCCTCTCATCCTATATCTCACCATCATCCACTCACTTGATGTAGTGCTGCCTACCTCTTCCCTCACCTTTATCATTCTGTGTCTGCCCTCCTGTCTTCCTGTATCTCATCATCATCCATGCACTTGATGTAGTGCTGCCTACTTCTTCCCTCACATTTATCATTCTCTGTCTGTGCTCCTCTCTTGCTGTTTCTCACCATCATTTGCTGTCTCCATGTAGTGCTGCCTACTTCACATACCTTTATCATTCTTTTTCTGTGTCTGCCCTCCTCGCTTTCTATTTCTTACCATCATCCACTCACTTGATGTAGTGCTACCCACCTCTTCCTTCACCTTTATCATTCTTTTTCTGTGCCTGTCCTCCTCTCTTCCTATTTCTCCCAACTTTCCTGTCACTTTTTATTACTCTTCTTTCCTTTTCAGGTGGCTTTACATTGAGTGACAAGCCTAATGGTTTCCTGTAAGCCAGGAAACCATTTACAGCACTGGGTGGTAACCATATAACCAACCCTTACGTGTTCCCTAAGTGTCAACAAGTGGGTTAGTGGAGGGTTAGTGCCCCTCCCCGTAAAACAACTAACTCAGACAGACAGCCTCCCCTTATGGGATTATGGCGACTGGCTATAGACAGATGTTCAAGCATGGCATTGCTTTTGTATGTTCTTTGAACAGTTGTTAAGGGGGGTAGGAATGAGTCTTCTTGGTTACTAGTCAGATTTATCCTACAGTCTGACCACATTTGACCATTAACTGAGCTGAAAGAGAGTATGGATTGTTGTCAGGCGAGATAAGACTGACTGTAGATGTGTATTTCCTTCATTAAGCAACGTTGGATCTGGTTAGTACTTGGATGGGTGACCGCCTGGGAACACCAGATGCTGTTGGCATCCCTACGTGTCAAGTGGGGTTGGTGGAGGATTAGTGCCCCTCCCTGTAAAACAATTAACTCTAAGCCATTGGCCACCCTGTCTGGGATACATGGCATCTGGCAATGAATGAATGAATGAAAAAATTTCTACAGCACATAATATTTTTACCAAGTTGAGCAAAGCCATCTAGGAGTCGCAAGAATGTACTCAGTAATTGTACTAAGTGATGTAGTGGTGTGGTAGGACGGTGTGACTAATGTCCCTTTCGTTACTTCCTGGGGACATCCTTGAAATGGACACTACTCTGCCGGAAGACAAGGTAGTAGTGATCTGTAGTCCAGTGCACGACTCTGAGGTTGTCATCATCGTACCCTCACAACCTACCCGTCAACAGTGCTTCTGATTTTGTGTGCAGTATGATGTGCATGTGATTCGTGTATAGTATGTTCATGTGCAATAATAGCCATGTATGATATATTGGTTGAGAGGTATATGAGGGAGGGGGGAGTGAGTTGCGGGGAGGGCAGTCAAATGGTGGGTGACAGAGTGACTTGGAGGTGTTTTGTCTGCAGCCACCCTTTGTGGGATTAGGGCGTTGGGCTATAGATAGGTAGATAATATATTCATGTATGATTCGTGTATAATGTGATACGAAATTGGACGCAATGTTGGCAGGGTACAATAATGACAACATCAGAGTCGTGCGCCACAACTATAAATTATATAACATGGTAGTACGATTTTTCTAATGTCTCTTTCATTAACCAGGGACATCCTTGAAATGGACACTAATTAGACAAAGTAGTAACGATCTAGTATTGCGATAGGACAGTAGTAATGATTTAGTAATGCGGTAGGACGGTTTTACTAATGTCTCTTTTGTGGGACATCCTCGAAATGGTCGCTAATCTGCCTAAGACAAAGTAGTAATGATCAGGTAATGTGGTGGGACAGTAATAACAATCTAGCAATATGGTAGGACAGTAGTAAAGATCTAGTAATGCAGTAGGACGGTTTTACTAATGTCCCTTTCGTTACTTCGCAGGGACATCCTTGAAATGGACACTAATCTGCCTGAAGACAAGGTACACGAGGCCACCGATGTCATTGTGAGACAGATCAACTCCACAGTCACCGAACTCAAGAGGCTCTTCCTTGTGGAGGACCTGGTGGACTCTGTTAAAGTAAGTGCAGGAGAGAGAGCATGGAAGGGAGTGAAGGAGAGAGAGCAAGGAAGGGCGTGTAGGAGAGAGAGAGAGCAAGGAAGGGCGTGCAGGAGAGAGAGAGAGAGAGAGAGCAAGGAAGGAAGGGGAAATGACAAAATGGAGGAGAGAGAGCAAGGAAGGAAGCAAGGGGGAGAGCATGTTAAAGTGTTGGAGAGAGAGAGAAAGGAAGAGGCTGAGGGAGGAGAGGGAAGAAGAATGGAAGAAGCAGATAGAAAGCAAAGAAGGAGAAAAAACAGGGAATGTGGGAGTGAGAGATGAATGCAACACAAGAAGGAAGAGAGAGAGAGAGTAATGAAAGAAGAGAGGGGGAGAGAGCAAGGAAAGTAGAAAGGAAGAGGCAGAGAGAGAGAGAGAACAGGGAAGGGGGAAATGTGAGAGTGGGAGGTGAATGCAGAACAAGAAGGAAGAGAGTGAGTAATGAAAGAGGAGGAGAGAGGGTAAGGAAGGGAAAGAGGAGTGAAAGTGAAAATAAGAAGAAAGGAGAGAGAGGGAAGGAAGGGAGAGGGAGAGCAGAGGTACACTTGTAAACACTAATATTGATACACTTGTTAACCAAGCACTTACGAAACACTTAGTATTCTGAGAAGTTGTTAAAGATGGTATCACTGTGGTTGGGAAGTGTTTGTGTACTGTTGTGTTCTTTACCATAGTGAATTGGTTTTCATGTCCACAGTCATGTCAGTTTCCTTGTTTACATTTTGTACGTAATCAACCGACCCTGTTAGTAAATTGCAAGTGTACAGCATTTTATCTTAATAGGAGTCATTGTAGAATGGAAATGTATCTGTCCTCTGTAACGCATATTGTATGTATTGTTTATAGAGGCTGTATCATGCATGTGTCAGCCTTGGTCATCTAATGGTGGTTCTTCCTGCTGCTAGTCTCTGGCAGCCTACCTATTCAGTTCCTAATTCCTGAGGTCACACACTTTGACCTCATCCTGGGTCTTTTTTGGTTTGCCTCTTGCAACTCAACCCCTGACATTCACACTCTCACCTTCTGCACCCAACTGTTATCCTCATCCTCTTCACATGCCCAGACTATCTCTGTCTGCCTCTCCTCAGCACAACACCAATACACTCCAGTCCCATCCATCCTCTTCACTCTTCCATCATAAACCTAGCCCCCCAGGCCTTGCATACAAGAATGTGCTGCACATCCATCCAATCATTGTCATTTCTGTATGTTTGAGTTTACAAATATCCTCATCCTTTACTGCCCAGGTGTCACTACCATGCAGCATCACACTCCTAACACATGCCGCATACAATGATCCCTTAGCACGGAGGGAGAGCCCTCTCAATGTCAGGAGAGGCAACAGCTCCCTGAACTTCTTCCAACCACTCCTCACTCTAGCCACAGAGCTAGCTCCAGCCCCACCTCCAGCACATAACATGTCTCCCAAATAACAAAACTCTTCCACACACTCAAGAGACTCACCAGCAAGTTCAATCCTTTCACGCCTGACAATCTCAACCTGCTCTCCCCAACACACCACACACATGAAATCAGCATTATCTCGCAGTCTACCTCTAATACCACTACATCTCTTATGCACCCACTTATCACAAACACTGCACAAGATGGAATTACATCCACCCTTGTGGCAAATTGCACATGGCCACTCTCCCTTTTCTTTGACAGCACCGCCACCAGCCCTAGTTACCATCACTTTTGTTTTATCTGCATTTACCCTTAAGCCCTTGTGCTCCATACCATCTCTCCTCTTCCTAAATCTTTCCTCCACCTCCCTTTCATTCTCTGCAATCAGCACCAAATCATCAGCATACAACATCTCCCACAGGAGTCCATTTCTGAAGTCATGTGAGAGGGCATCAAGTACCATGACAAACAGTACACCAGTCTTAATTCGAGTGATTCTTTTTCAGTTTGGCTGCTTGCTGTGGTGCCTGACCTACCTTGGTGCGTGGTTCAACGGCCTTACGCTGGTCATCCTGGCTGTGGTGGCCCTCTTCTCTCTGCCCAAGGTGTATGAACAGAACCAGGCACAGATTGACCAGTATGTTGGCCTCGTTCGCACACAGGTCAACGACATCATGTCCAAGTGAGTCAACGCTGCATTGCTAGTCTGATGGCCGTCACTAGTGTGTTCGTTTGTTTTAGATCCAACTGAGGCCAGAGTCATGTTTCATTGCAATCCTTTTCACTAAAACCAGCCTAAACCATTTACAGTGCTGGGTGGTAACCATATAGCCAACTCACACATACTCCCTGTGTCAACAAGTGGGTTGGTGGAGAGTTAGCGCCTCTCCCCGTAAAGCAACTAACTCGGAGACAAACATCCACCCTTTACGGGATCATGGCATCTGGCTATAGGTAGATAGATAGGCATCACACTTACCAGGCTTCCCTCTGTCAGTATTTCCTACTGCCTATGATCTCCAGTATTTCAAACGCAGTGTGTCCAGGCATCTCAAAATGAACAGAGGTTGGATGGTGAGGAATTGGAAAATGTGAGTACGTTTAAGTACTTGGGTAGTGTGATGAGTAAGGATGGAGGTTTGGAGGGTGAAGTGCTTGAAAGGGTACAGCAGGGAAGAAAGGTTGCTGGTTCCTTGAAAGCAGTGATAAGAAACAGGGAAGTGAGCATGGAAGTGAAAAAGTTACTACATGACAGTATTGTGATACCAACTCTAACGTATGGAAGTGAAGCTTGGACATTGTTGGAAGGACACAAGTCAAGAGTGAGAGCAGTGGAAATGAGTTATTTAAGAGGAGCCTGTGGAGTCACGTGGAGAGACAGGCTGACAAATGAGGATATAAAGGAGCATTGTGGTGTGGATGTGGATGTGATAGGAAGCGTTATGAGGAACACACTGAGGTGGTTTGGCCATGTGGAGAGGATGGAGGGTGAAAGACTGACGAAGAGAGTGTATGTGAGTGAGGTGGAGGGGGGAAGAGGGAGGGGGAGGTCGAGGATGAGATGGAGGGATGGGGTGGAGAGGTATATGAGAGAGGGGGGTGTGAGTTGGGAGCAGGGCAGTGAAATGGCGGGGGACAGGGTGATTTGTTTGTGGCCACCCCAAACGGGATTGAGGCGTCTGGCAATACATAGATAGATAGATAGATAGATTTTTATTTATTCATTTATTTTTTTAGAGGGACAATTTACAGGCTCTTGGTTCCTTCTTCCTTGCATTGAAAAAAATAATAATAATAATTAAAAAAATGTGAGGGCTTTTATTATATTTGTATAGCAGTGTCTTGCTGTGGGTGGCCATGTTGATACTGCAGATCCAGTATTCAGAAAGGGGAGGGGGAAGAATAGGCCAACTTACCTCTTAGTTGTTCAGTTTGGTCAGTGATCCTACCCGCCAATACCTTCTTGTTTAGTCAGTAAATGTGGATAATATAAGGTCCACAAACATCTGTCTATCTATCTATATATCAATGTATCTATCTGTCTTTCTATATATCCATCCATCTATAGCCAGATGCCATAATCATCATGCTGTATTTACTCACTTGGTCCAGGGGCACAGGTTTATAAAGGAAGATATCGTTCATGAATTCCTATTTTCTCTACAGTTGTTTTCCGCTGCTAAATCTTTGTCCGCATCTTTCAACTTGTTCAGTAACGTCAAATATTATTCTTTCCTTTACCTGATGATTTTTTAACTAATGCTGCTGCTGTACTGAATTGGAAAGTGTTATGTGGTAGCGTTTGGGGAAATACATTGAGGTGATTTGGCCATGTGGAGAGGATGGAGGGCAAGAGACTAACGAGGAGAGTATATGTGAGTGAGGTGGAGTGGGGGAGGCCAAGGATGAGATGGAGGGATGGAGTGGAGAGGTATATGAGAGAGGGGGGTGTGAGCTGGGAATAGGGCAGTGAAATGGCAGGGGACAGGGTGACATGGAGGCAGTTTGTTTGTGGCTACCTCTGATGGGATTCAGGCGTCTGGCAATAGGTAGAACAGAATTTCTGCTGACTCCAGTCAACCCCCGCAGTGCAAGGCTTGTATACATGATGGTTAAGGAATTAGGAACACCCCCTAACACCTCTTCCTCACCAATTTATTTTTTGTATACAAGTGGCTAATGTCATTTTGTATGTTATTTATAGAGTATAATGATGTTAAAATGGTTTAGGTATGACAGCAGGATGGGAAGATTTTGCTTGGAATTGACTGGCCCCAGACTAGTCTGTCTGTCTGTCTATTGCCAGAAGACTTAATCCCGTATGGGGTGGCCACAAACAAATCGCCTCCATGTCACCCTGTTCCCAGGCATTTCACTGCCTTGCTCCCAGCTCACACCCCCCTCTCTCATATACCTCTCCACCCCATCCCTCCATCTCATTTTTGGGTTAGTGATTTCTGAAATTGACTTGGCCAGACGTTTTCATTACTTGTTCTGGTATTTTCTTTGACAGCGTACCAGTTTTGATTTTCTGTGCTGTAGAGTAGCGGTGTTTGTTAGTTTTCTGTTAACTGTTCTGTAGCAGAGGCTTAGCTGGTGTGTATTATATCTGATTTTTCAGTGTGTTTCAAACTAAGTTGTAATATTTTTTTGTCTATCTGATACGTTTATGCGAAGCTACAGAACGTGGTGAATGTTTTTGGTGTATCAGATACCCTGAAGTGAGGGATAGCACCTTCAGCCTGCAGTCCACCAGGTTTACATTTCAGGTGAACTAGAGGCCACAACAAAACCACCTGCAGATAGTGATATATTGGATATATTATATTATGCAGGTATAGGTGTGCTTTGGGATGGCAAGGCAGGAGTATTCAGAGAGTACACTGGCTCAACTAGAAAAGTCTTTAGATGGGACCTGTAGGGGGGGGGGGGTTAATATAAATAAATAGAAGTCAGTTCACAAACCTCTGCATAAACAGAAAGGAGTTGATGTTTACTTATTGACAGAGTTAGGGAAATAAGAGAGGAAGTAGTTGGAGAAGAACAGGGAGACTTTAGGAAGGGAAGAGGTTGTGTAGATCAGATATTCATTCTTAGATCTTTAGTGGAAAAGTTTCTAGAGAAGGGAAAGAAGTTGTATGTGGCTTTCATGGATTTGGAGAAAGCATATGACAGGGTGGATAGACAAGGATTGTGGAAAGTATTAATATATGGAGTAGATGGGAAGTTGTTGAATGCTGTGAAGAGTATGTATGGTGGTGCGAAGGCTGCAGTGCGTGTGGATGGTGAACTGAGTGAATTTTTCTCTTTGAAGGTTGGGTTGAAACAGGGATGTGTCATGTCTCCATGGTTGTTCAATCTGTACATGGATGGGGTAATAAAAGAGGTACAAGGTAGGGCAGTGGATGTTGGAGTGGCCCTGGTGAGAGAGGGTAGTGTTTGGAAACTCCCTGTACTGTTGTTTGCAGATGATACTGTGTTGTTGAGTGAAGACGAAGGGGAGCTGCAAGGCTTGGTGGATGAGTTTGGGAGAGTGTGTAAGAAACGGAATCTAAAGGTGAATGTAGGGAAGAGTAAAGTTATGGTCTTTGAGAGAGGTGAAGTCAGTGAATGTACAGCGAGGTTGGATGATGAGGAAATGGAAAATGTGAGTACGTTTAGGTACTTGGGTAGTGTGATGAGTAAGGATGGAGGTTTGGAGGCTGAAGTGCTTGAAAGGGTGCAGCAGGGAAGAAAGGTTGCTGGTTCTTCGAAAGCAGTGATAAGAAACAGGGAAGTGAGCATGGAAGTGAAAAAGTTACTACATGACAGTATTATGATACCAACTCTAACGTATGGAAGTGAAGCTTGGACGTTGTTGGAAGGACACAAGTCAAGAGTGAGAGCAGTGGAAATGAGTTATTTAAGAGGAGCCTGTGGAGTCACATGGAGAGACAGGCTGACAATTGAGGATATAAAGGAGCGTTGTGGTGTGGATGTGGATGTGATAGGAAGCATTAGGAGGAATACACTGAGGTGGTTTGGCCATGTGGAGAGGATGGAGGGTGAGAGACTGACAAGGAGAGTGTCTGTGAGTGAGGTGGAGGGGGGGAGAGGGAGGGGGAGGCCGAGGATGAGATGGAGGGATGGATTGGAGAGGTATATGAGAGAGGGGGGTGAGTTGGGAGCAGGGCAGTGAAATGGCAGGGGACAGGGTGACGTGGAGGCGATTTGTTTGTGGCCACCTCGTACGGGATTGAGGCGTCTGGCAATAGATAGATAGACAGATAGAGTTGATGTACCTCCTGCTTGGGTAGCTCAGTGGAAGGTGATGACAGTGATAGACAAGGAGTGATATAGGTTTAACACTGACTTGATCTGACGTCACTGACCGAGTACGATACAAACCTTGGGATGAACTTGTTTGTACAGTGTTAATATAATGGAGTTACAGCGTCTCGATTCCAGACTTCTGAATGTATGAAAATGAATCTTTCACTTGATACAGTTGGTACATTAATTGGTGCAGCTGCATTAGTCTCCCTCCTAAAGGTGCCCCATGAGTTCATACCAAATGAGGAATGGTTTTGATATTTGTTTAGTTGTAGTGTTGTTGTATTTCATAAAGTTATCACCATATTCCAATCTGATGAATAATTGTACTTTCCCCAGGGTGAAGGCTGCTCTCCCTATTGGCAGCAAGGAGAAGGCCCAGTAAGAGTGAGAAATTCGTGTGTGATATTGTGAGTGCATCTGTGTTCGTGTGCCACATCGAACCACCGGTGCGTCCCAGCCTCAGCCTACTGCACCACCTCCAACATAAGCGTACATATTGTCGGTGGCTGGCATTCTCGTGAGTTAGGGAGATTTTCTTACACCTCTTCCTTAACTGTTTTATTTCTGTTGTTGATACAGTAATATCTTCTTGTGTGTTATTTATGCCATCTGTTTCAGTATAACAGATAAATAAATAACATGAAAGAGAATATAAGGTGTAATATGTAAATAAAATTGGTAGGGAAGAGGTGTTCGACGGCCTCGTTAACTGAGGAGAATCTCGGCCAGTGTGCAAGTGACCCTATTTGGGAACCAACTTTGTGTTGTGGCCAAGTGTGCACTGCTGCTCCCTTCTATCACGGTGTATTTTAAGCTGGGAATGTACTGTACTCTATTGTACTGCTGCCATTAATGTTTTGATAGTATGTCAACCTTGTTATTTAACAAAAATTTTATCTTAATATTACAGAGATTATGGAATTAGTGTAATTATAGAGCCTAAATAAACCCAGCAACTATTCATGTGAGGCTTAGGGAGGACTAAACCAATTGATGTGATTCAATGAGACATGTGTTAAGATGACATAGGTGTTGCCAGCTGGTAGTACTGAAGGATAGTGATGCTTGCTGCTGATGCTGATGCTCTACCTATGATCATCTCTTATAAAGATTCTCACCTTTGCTTGCTTGTCTTGGTGTAAGAGTTAGCATTACAGAGTCACTCTGTAATTTGCATGAGGAAGTTCCTTCAGGGGCAAAAGTCTTTTCCATATTCATGCTTGTGTTATGGAGATGGTTGATCGCCTGGCACTGAAATTCACCCTTCTGATGTTTTAGATCAGAGGGATGCATATCATTGCTGAGTCTCCTAACTGTCATTAGTGGATTGTACAACAGATCATGGGGTTTTAGTTTACAAAGATAATTTTCACTTCTTTATACATCTCCCATAACATAACAAATATGGGACCAGAGTTTTAAACCTTGAGTTTGTACGAGACACTGAGGGAAGCACGGGGGCAAAATTCACTGATTTACAGTAAGTTCCCTGCTGTGACTATGACTGATTTATGTAGGAGGAACAAGAGATGTGGGAAGGCTGTGTTTGCCTTTGGTTGTCCTTCCTGTGAAACAAATCGTAAGTTACAGGAGGGAATTAATTGTCTGTGAGTGCTGGCCCAGGACGGTACCCATGCCACACAACCAAGGGTGAGGAAGACTGTGTGACATACAACTCCTCTGTATAGTCATTGCATTATTGTTCTCTGTAGAATAATTCCCTTCTAATTTTAAACCAATAGAACTGTGAAAAGTGTATCAATGCAATCGTGTTTTAAGTTGATGAATAAACCCGTTTCATTTGCTTCAATATGGCTGTATTAAGGTTACTGTAGAATATTGCCAAAACGTGTGAAAGATCTGTCGGTCGTCTCGTCTTCTAAGATCTGTCTTCTTTAATTTATAGAATTGATGCTTTTGATTTTCCATAGACCTGATTTGTGCTGTTCTGACTGCATATACTTTTATAAAACAGTATAAGAGTAGTGATATGATTTTTTTTATATATTTAATCACCTGTAAAATCTATCTGTGTATGAGAAAACCTGCTTCCATTTTGATGTGTGTTCTCTTGTAACTTGTGAAGTGGGCGTCCACCCCTTCAGTGTGGTAATGAATTTTTATGTTATTCCTGCTGCCTCCAAATGATTTTATGCCACTCAGGAAATATCTTGAAGGCTTTTTATGAACCTCAGCGTTCACAGAAGTCGCTACTTAGCGGAATAAAATTGTGAGAAGACAGTAGGGATAAGATGAATTTGTCACTGCAGGGAAGTGGTTAACTAGTGTTGCTTGCCTAAGTTATTTACCACAAAGCTTCAATATATTAAAGCATCATTAACCCTTTCAGATTGATGATGATGATTGTATTTTATTCTTGTTCTCTCCACACGATTCCGAGTTAGATCTGAACTACAGTGGTTAGAGATTGCCTTCCCATTCAGTAAGAGAGGCCGTCCAAAGCTGATGGAAACTGTACAGGCGTAACAAGACAAAATTAGATGATGATGATGATGGAGTCTTCAATTCTGTAATGCCTTTTTACTTTGCTTCTCTTTTCTTATCCAACTCCTGTATTGAAGATCAGTGCTGGATCAGATTCACCCAATTTGAAATGTGTCTTTTAAGCTGAGTAAAATCATATGGAGACAGCAAGCATAAATTGTCAACTATATCATCATACTGAAGGGGTTAACATAGGCTCAGTGATTCAGAGCTTGATAGAGGTCACTGGTTTACTTCTTATATTTCTCTTAATGAAGTTTGGTTTGAAGAAGCATTTATGGAAATCATTTTATGTCTAATGTTTCTCCTAAAGGTAACTGTAAAGCTGCAACCAATACTTTTATTTATATTTGGGTAATGGGTAGAAAATATATATATATAAAAATACATAAAAAATATGTATCAGTTGAAAAGGTTTTCTAAATACCTTAAGTGTTCTTTCATATTGCATACTTTACTGTCACAAACAACAGTAAATTTGCTGTACTATCAAATAAAATATATGATTTACATCTTGATTCATTTGCAGATGATGTTGCCTCACTGTGCACCATCCAACTTAACTCTAGCCATGACATACAAATACTGTATTTTTATTACAAGTAGGTGGGGGTACTCATCACCCACTCACTCAATATAGTGCTGCTTTGGGTGTCTACCCTTTCCTCTCTTCCATCCTTCCTCTTGTTGTTCTTTCCTTCATTGGGAGCACGGTGGTAGGGTGTCAGGCTCGTAATCGTGAGGTTGCGAGTTTGCGCCCCGCCCGGTGGCTGCTGTGCTGGGAGGGGTAGCGCTCTCCTGTAACCCTAGCAGGGCTATATGATCTGATGAGGTCTAGCTCGGGGATTAATCCATCCATCCATCTTTCCTTCATTCTTTCCCTTTCATTTTGCCTAAGGGTGGCTTTACACTCCCTCTTCAGGCTTTCCTTCATTCTTTCCTCTTCCTTCTGCCTGTGGGTGACCCTACACTGAGGGATAAGCCAAATGGTTTCCTGTACACCAGGAAATCATTTACTACACTGGGTGGTAACCATATAACCAACTTATGGCACCTGGTGGTTTAGTGGGTAATTAAGGTGCTCCAATCGGATTGAGACAGTGCGGGTTTACATCCAAGGGATGGTTGGGGTTTATTGCTCATGTACTGCCACTCAGGGATGAGTGAGGCTGGTCACTCTTGTCTTAAATGTCGGGACCAACTTGCCTGGCCCGGGGCTCCTACACTCCTCATGGGGCAACACAGGACTGGATGATGGATGGATGGATTATTACAAGTAATGCTGAACAAGTTTACATTGATCAGGTGGTGGAGATGGACCACTTCACACGGCAGCACCAATATATCCAGGTGACTATGTAGATGAGGAGCCTACATGTGGTGGTGTGTACCCTGGGTAGGATGAGGCAGCTGTGGCATCCACTCATGAGCCAACTTCATATTTCCCTGCACCTTGCCACAGGAAGGACTCTGGTCTGACCCTAGTGAGGTGCTGACTAACAAAAGAAGGCATCGGTTCCTTACACGGCGTATGTCCTGTACCTGCAGGATGGCCCACTGAACCAGTTACTATTGATGACTCGGCTCAGCCAGACAGACTGGGGTTATGCAACAACTACAAACATTCCTTAACTCCTCCCTATCACCAAAAAGAACGATTGTGGACTGTGGCAGAGGGGCAGTTAAAGCCTACAGTCCACCAGGTTCATGTCTAAGTGAGCCTGGGGCCACGACAGTGATCAAGATAAGCCTTGGGCAAAGAAAAACATTAAAAACTATATGGTTTGCTTTCTGACTGAGACAAACTTTGTGTTATTCCAACTTACAACAGATGCTTTTGGTCCACAAACTTCACAGCTAAACGGCTAACTTGGAGGCAGCTTATATCATGATCGCTGAACTTTTTGTCACCTGGAGATCCGGTGGTTAGGACAGAATGCCTCAACTGGAGTGCTGGCCTTGTACTGGTGTGATCCACAACAGGAGACGGAGGTGGCAATGGAAGTAGGCTGGCCATCTATCCTTAACTGTACTGGACTAAGCTAACCTAGTCTTAGGTCCTTCACCTTCAAAGATGTAAAACAGGATTGCCTGTAACTAATATTTTATATCACATATGCAATACTCTATTTCAAAATGTTTTATTGATTTATACAAGTGTATTTTTACATTTTCTGGAAGTCAACCTAACATCTAATCATTTGTACCATTGGCTGTACATAACAATAATGAACTATATTACAAGATCAGTAAAGATCATTCGTATGACAAAGAAATAAAAGGAATACTGTACACTGCCTCACTCAGCTCATTGTTGTGGGTTTCATTTTGCTCTTGCTGTCTCATAATTATATTCAACTTAGTCTTTTTGGGCTGGAGGGTTAGATGAAGCCTTAACACGTCCCTTCAACACAAACGCCCTCACCTAAATTTAACCCAACACTCTGGCAGCAGCGATAATACAATGAAAATGATGTACTCGAAGTGAAGGAAGGCTATATAAACTCTAACACTAGTGAAAACCTATGAGATCATTTAATGGTTCAATTGGATTACCCGATTTTCATTTCTTGCTGCTGCCACACACTTGCTTGGCTTCAGAGAGCATTACAGTGGTGAAGCGGGTAATGAAGGCTATGGTTTGTATTCTCATTGGGTAAGGAAGCTCCCTAACACCTTTTCCTAAGTGACTTATTTTGCTTATTACACCTTACTGTCCTATTCTATGTTACATATATCCTAACACTGCCATACTGTGCATAAATAACAGGATATTTACCAGTCATATCCAAAAATAAATCTCTATGGAAGTGATGTCAGGCAGCCTCTGTACCCAATGGGAATACAGGCCTATACTGAACCCCCTCCAGTACAAAGTCTCTAAACTGATGACGTCCCATGTCGGCAGGAAAGAGAAAAATAGACAATTGATAAGGTCCACCACTTCAACATGACACCTCTCACTTTGCAAACAATCACAGAATACAGTACAGTGGAGTATAAGAGATGCCATGGTAGGGATGGGGTTAAAATGGCCTATGCTTGTCAGTTAAACATTCCTAACATTTGCAGTCAGTAGTTCCTTTACACCCTCTCAGCTTGCTATCCTATAATCATCATCTCCAATGCCTTGTCCTCTGCCCTTAATTGGGATGGGCATGACAGAACCATCTCCAGGCCACTTTATGCTAACATCTTGCTTCACTCACATCCTCCTCCTCCCTCACAATGACTCCTATGCAAGCATGTTGGAATCCTGCTTTTTAATTCTGACACCTCTACCCAGGGCCAAGCAGCATCCAGGTACACATGCAAAAGAACCACTGACTACAACTGAACATAGACAAGATACAGCTGCTCCTCTACTTAAAAATGTAACTGGGATCCAGGGTAGTTGAAAGTGATTGATATTCAAGGTAAAATATATACAAATCATTAGTGAATATATGTACACAGGCAGAAACTGAAATACCATTGTTTCAGCAACTTTATAAATGCTTCTCCAAAATAAAAAGAGAGTTTTCGAAAGTGTAAACATGGGAACAACTGTACGTGAGATACTGTATTGAGATTATCACAGAGATTATCTATAGAGGAAGAAAACTACGGAACACAAATGCCAGTCCGAAATACCTTGACTCTAACACAGGGACTCAATTGGGGGTGACCTTCTGTGCCTTGGAGAACTCAGCCAGCAGTGTTGTGAAGTGATCCAGAGAACAGTTGGTGCGGATGGCCTCAGGGTCGAAGTGGGTGCGACTGGCTTTGTACTTGGCACGTCTGAGTTGCTCCACCACCTTGTTGATTTTGCCAAGATCGTGACCTGCATATAAAACACACTATCAGGGCTGCCTTTATTATTATTATTATTGTTATACGTACGGTTCTAGTGCTGTATGGAAGTGTGTACATTATATACCCTTATCAAGACTCCTATGCTCCTTCTGCAATACTACGGCTGAACAATGAATGGATAGATAGTAGTAGCAGCAGTAATAATAATCCATGCATCCATCTAGTAGTAGTAGCAGTAGTAATAATAATAATAGAGTGATAACCATTGCTAGCCGTACCTTTTGGTGAGTGTCGGTGTAGGTTGAAATAGAACGCAGGCGATCTCAACACAGGCTGCTCCACCTTCAAACGTTTGGGTGATCTCTCTATATCAGTGTCCTCCAGTGACTGATAAGACTGACCCAGTGACTGATACGACTGACTCAGCGACTGGTATGACTGACCGTGTAGATCCTCCTCCTCTTCCTCCTCCTCCTCCGCCACCTCTGTGCTGTCCTCGTGTCCCTCCAGAAGCGTGTTCTCCTTATCCACGCTGACGTCACTGCTGGGGTAGTCTTTGCACCCCGCCTCACTCACTATTGTCTGAGGACAGGAAGAAAACACTGACTTGACGTGGATGTGTTGGAATAAAAGTACTCTGAGATGGTCTGCCCTTGTTGAGAGAATGAAGACAGAGAGACTGACTAGGAGTGTTGATATTGCTGCTTAAAACTCCTCTCTGTTTGGCCAAGCAGACCCATCAACCACAGGTAAGCAAGTGGTTCTGTGGTGCCGTCCAACCATGAAGAGATCCAGCACCCCATTATGTTCTTTTCCATGACAAGGTACAGAAAAATAATGAGGTGGTTTGGCTCCTGGGTGTATGCTGCAGCTGCTCCACCCAGGGTACACAGTGTCACAAGGAGACTGTGAGTGCGGGGGAGGGGAAGACTGAATATGAGGTTGAGGGAAAGAAGGGGATTAAGGACTGGAAGGAAAAGAGGGATAAAGTACAGTGAGAGGGGAACACTGAAGATGCTGTGGAGGAGAGGGAGACCAGGGATTGGGTGGGGAGCTATATGAATGAGGGTGGTGTGGGGTGGGGGGAGGGCTGCGTGAGGGTGGAAATCTGGGTGTGAAGTGATTGATTGTGGCCACACCCTCTAGGATTATGGCATCACACTTGACACATTAAAAGACAGGAACAGAGGTAGGTGACACTTGTTTGTATGAGGGTAGTTGTGTGTGTGTGTGTGTGTGTGTGTGTGTGTGTGTGTGTGTGTGTGTGTGTGTGTGTGTGTGTGTGTGTGTGTGTGTGTGTGTGTGTGTGTGTGTGTGTGTGTGTGTGTGTGTGTGTGTGTGTGTGTGTGTGTGTGTGTGTGTGTGTGTGTGTGTGTGTGTGTGTGTGTGTGTGTGTGTGTGTGTGTGTGTGTGTGTGTGTGTGTGTGTGTGTGTGTGTGTGTGTGTGTGTGTGTGTGTGTGTGTGTGTGTGTGTGTGTGTGTGTGTGTGTGTGTGTGTGTGTGTGTGTGTGTGTGTGTGTGTGTGTGTGTGTGTGTGTGTGTGTGTGTGTGTGTGTGTGTGTGTGTGTGTGTGTGTGTGTGTGTGTGTGTGTGTGTGTGTGTGTGTGTGTGTGTGTGTGTGTGTGTGTGTGTGTGTGTGTGTGTGTGTGTGTGTGTGTGTGTGTGTGTGTGTGTGTGTGTGTGTGTGTGTGTGTGTGTGTGTGTGTGTGTGTGTGTGTGTGTGTGTGTGTGTGTGTGTGTGTGTGTGTGTGTGTGTGTGTGTGTGTGTGTGTGTGTGTGTGTGTGTGTGTGTGTGTGTGTGTGTGTGTGTGTGTGTGTGTGTGTGTGTGTGTGTGTGTGTGTGTGTGTGTGTGTGTGTGTGTGTGTGTGTGTGTGTGTGTGTGTGTGTGTGTGTGTGTGTGTGTGTGTGTGTGTGTGTGTGTGTGTGTGTGTGTGTGTGTGTGTGTGTGTGTGTGTGTGTGTGTGTGCGTGCGTGCGTGCGTGCGTGCGCGCGCTCGAGGTGCTGCTTCATGACTTGAGTAAATCTATGGTAAAAGGATCATGAGTCACATCACACTACACCAAACCCAGCTGTACTGGATTGATGTACAGGAGAGTGGAATAAATGAAGAGAGACAGACACCAAGGAGGAGGTGGAGGGGGAGAGAGATAAAGGCCAGAGGAAGAACAAGAATGACAGTGGAGAAAGACAGAGACACCATGGATGAGGTACAGGGAGAGATATCAAGGCTAGATGGAGGGAGAGAGATATAAAGGCTAGATGGAGGGAGAGAGATATAAAGGCTAGATGGAGGGAGAGAGATATCAAGGCTAGATGGAGGGAGAGAGATATCAAGGCTAGATGGAGGGAGAGAGATATCAAGGCTAGATGGAGGGAGAGAGATATCAAGGCTAGATGGAGGGAGAGAGAGATATAAAGGCAAGATAGAGAATGAATATGAGTGGTATGCGGAGGGATGGCAGCCTAAATGCATGGGTACCAACAAAAAACGTACCTGTAGTAGACTGATAACTTTGTGTGAGAGGTGGAGGTTTGTGGCGTGGGTGAGCATATCCTGACAGAAGCACGGATCAAATATTTCATCACACCACACCGGACCCAGCTCCACCGCCACCTTGCCTCTGCTCTTGCTGCGGCACAAACATGACAGCAGCGAGTACGGTTGTTCTGCCGAGAAAAAAACAAAACAAACGATATTATTGCGCTTTCTGACACCTCCAATTTCTTTAGGTCTGGTTGGACAATTTTTGTCTTTTGGTTTGGTTAATTTTGAGTTTGTTCAGATGTCATTTTGCTGCCCTCCCCCCAGCCCACACCTCCCTCTCTCATATACCAGTACCTCTCCACTCCATCCCTCCATCTCCTCAGTCTCCCCCTCCCTCTCCCCCCCTCCACCTCACTCATACACTCTCCTTGTTAGTCTATCATTCTGCACCCTCTCCATCCCTCCATCTCATCCTCAGTCTCCACCTCCCTCTCCCCCATCCACCTCACTCACATACACTCCTTGTTAGTCTCTCTACACCCTCTCCACTCCATTCCTCCATCTCTTTCTCAGTCTTCCCCTCCCTCTCCCCTCCACCACTCTCTGTTAGTTTCATTCTCCACTCCATCTCTCCATCTCATCCTCAGCCTCCCCCTCCCTCTTGCCTCCTCCACCTCACTCACTCTCCTTGTTAGTCTCTCTGCCAGGCCACACATCAACTCACCGATGGGGTATACAGTCTCAGGGTAGAATGCCCTGTCCTCGCACATACAGCAGTGTATGATGCGTCGGATTTTGCGTACGCACTTATTGGCAGCGGACGGACCACGCACCACACGCACCACCACTGTGATGAAACTCTTCAGCGCCACACAGCACAACACCTCTATGCCCTTGTTGCATTTGGCTGCTGCTCTGTAAAGACATAAGGACATCATCACCATCTCCATGATGATGACAGAGGTAGAGATACACTTATGAGAGAGAGATATGGAGATATAAACAGAAGGATGAAGGTACTGTAAAGAGATACACACATGAGAGAGATATATAGGAAGATATAAACAGGATGATGCAGACAGAGATACACACATGAGAGAGATACAGGAAGAAATACATATAGTACACAGATACACAAACATCCCAACAGACGACCCTAAACCAACCTTACAACACTAGCCAGTACAAGTCTCGCTGCCAGCTCTTTTGCGTACGAAGTTTTAACGACGTAACCACCGTAATTCCTTAGGGTGACATCCGTGGCCTTTCCATACAGCGCAGCGTCATCAGTCGAAGTTACGACCAAGATGCCGTGTTTGGGAATGTTGCGAAAAGCCGCGTCGAGATATGGCACTGACGAACCATAGCAGTCCAGGAATCTGTTGGCAAGATGAGGTATTTTAGATAATTGTCAATCATCATCCATTACCATCATCAATCATCATCCATCCACTATCATCATGACCCCATAGAAGCAGAAGCCTACATGCAGTCAATGGGTCTTCTAGGCTAAGCACACCAGGCATGACCAACAACAAACACAACAACTACAGGGATTTTGTGGAACTTTAGAAGGCCAGGATTCTGTTGGCAAATGTCATTATTACAACACAGTTTATTATTCCTTCTTACAGTGGACACAGCACCCATCTACCTACACACACACCACTCTTCTGTCCAACTCTTTAATTTGGAAGCAACTGATACTCTGTCCTTCATCTATGCAATTAGTAATTTCTGCAACTGTCTTCCTTAACCTGTCTTTCCCCCTTCCAAACACCTATAATCACATAAATGCAGAGTCTAGTCATCTCGTGCTGAACAATATCGATGTTGGCTCTACTTTTTCTTGATGACAGCAATTTCCATATGTAAGCTGCAAGCCTTTGTTTTTAATTCTTTCCCATTAAAAAAAAAAAAAAGACAATTTCCCACCTAAGGATGGCTGAGTCCAGAGTTAACGTGGAAGCTCTAACAGACAAATTATTTATGTAGGACACTACACACTTAAAAGGGTATATTATGGTACTCCTTTTAATCCTGCAGGGTATAAAGCTGTTGTCCTGACTCTTGCTACTGCCACATCACTTTATTCAGCCTTGGAAAGATCTCTTGTAGTGATGGTCTTCAAAACAACATTAGCTTTAGACAGCGCTCTTGCAATGATGGGCATAAAAACTATCTATCTATTTATCTATTGCCAGACACCTTAATCCTGTAAGGGGTGGCCACAGACAAATCGCCTCCATGTCACCCTGTCCTCTGCCATTTCCCTGCCCTGCTCCCAGCCCACATCCCCCTTTCTCATATACCTCTCCACTCCATCCCTCCATATCATCCTCAGTCTCCCCATCCTTCTCCACCCCTCCACCTCACCCACATACGCTCTCCTCATTAGTCTCGCTCTCCATCCTCTCCACACGGCCATACAAAATACAAAAAGCTAATAATACGGCACATGAATTAGCACAAAAGTCTCCTGTCTCTCTGCCCACAAACCCCATAATTCCTGAACCATCTATCTATCTATCTATTGCCAGACGCCTTAATCCCATAAGGGGTGGCCACAAACAAACTGCCTCCATGTCGCCCTGTCCCCCGCCATTTCACTGCCCTGCTCCCAACTCATCCCACCCTCTCTCATATACCTCTCCACTCCATCCCTCCACCTCATCCTTGGCCTCCCCCTCCCTCTCTCCCCCTCCACTTACTCACATACTGGTGCACTCTCCTAAACCAACTTACACAAAATCAAAAGGTCTCTGATGCAGGAGTACGCTGACATCTTCTGTGGTCACTTCTACTTGTAAATTATTTGATGCAGCGTTCTCTTTTATCCTCTGTGATGCTGCTGGTAACTGGTCATTGATTACAACTGAAGCCTGTGACAGAAGACATAGAGAATAAGTGTACTTTAGTTAACAAGTGGATTGTTGAAGGGTTAGTGCCCCTCCCTGTAAAACAACTAACTCAAAGACAAAGACAGATAGATAGACAGGCAGATACTGTACTGTAAACAGACTGACAAACAGACAGACAGATGGACAGACAGATACATGAACCTTGCAAGTTGATTTTGTTGAATTTTCTGTTATGGTGTTTTTTCCTCTACATTTATTTTTCCACATTCACCCAACCACCTGACAAACATCCCAATAAATATGACTTATAACACAGCCACTATGATTCTCCACAAATTATTTCAGCAGCCGGGTCTTAACAGCCAATGCCATTCTTCACTGGTGACACAAATGAAAGCAATATTGCGATGGGTAGTGTATGTATGAATCATAATGTAAGATCAACTGTGGATGTGATTCCCTCTACTGCATGACCCATAAGCTATGTATGTACAGCCAGACATCATAATCTCTTAAGGAGTGGCCATTTGTCTTTGAGTTACAGTATCGGTGGTTGATTTACAGTCTGGATTTAGCACCATGTGATTTCTATCTTTTAACCACAGTAAAAGCATATTTATGGACATCACTATGGTTCTAATTAAAAATAATAATAATAATAAAATAAAATAAAATGAACGCTGACAACAGACTGAAGAAAAAGTACTGGCAAGTTAAATAATCATGATGGCTTTGTAAAGTCTGACCTCACACTGGGTGACTGGGTGTGGAAAAACTACATGGAATAAGAGCATTTTGTTGGAAAGTGTTCGTATTTAACAGCATTTACCTCGGTACATGCAATGCTGACTTAGGAGGGTGCATGCATTACTTTTCACTGCATTGTGAATAATTACAGTAAATGTTTCATGTGGTTTCCTACAGGCAATGTGGCCATTAAACTTTTCCTTTGTTCACTTTACCATGCTTACAGTGGGTTGGCAATTTACCTTTGGTACCTGTCGAGCCCATGCCAGTCCTGCTACCCCCGTGGCACCCAGGGCATCCAGACACCTGACCTGGTCGTTGGTGCAGTGACCTGACTCAGTGTACGCTGCCAAGGCACAGATTACCACAGACCTGTACACCACAAACACATTACTTATCACCACCACTGTTGTTCTGGTGGCATTGGCAATAGCTACACATCAACCTGAAAGACAACACACTGCACCTGCCCTACTGGAATCCACATTACTCCATTCAGGGTACAGTGTGTGGGATATCTGTACCTGCACACTGGTGGTACAGGGATATGCCAGTGTCAATGTGTGAAAGCATCTCTACGCCTGCATCAGAGGAGCCTAACTAAAGTACACATGTCTACCTTCCTGAAGATATCCTAACATAAACACGAGAAGACTGCCTTAACTCTCCGTACACTTACAACACACACTACCACCAGGCTTTACACACACACAAACATGCTAGTTACAAGGATCACTGTGCTGCACTTCTTTACCTTCATACACAAAGGCATCATCAGAATTCCCAGATGTAATGCAGAATATTGCAACTTTTTCCATACCTGTGATGTGAATCTGGGCCGCTGACAAATGGGATTTAGAGATGGCATTGAAATTGCTACAGGAAATTTCTCTGCAGCTTACTGAGGTCTTAAATGTCAAAATAAATGAAAAAAACAAAAAAAGAAACAGGATATTTATAATGAAATCTGTATTATCACAAGTAATGGTTGGTGTACATTCCCATAGCGTCTTCTGACTTCAGAAACCTTCATCACAAGCAGAGATGGTGAAATATTAAGTGATCTTTTATTATCTTTGAGAAACATACCAAACCTCTCACAACTTCAGAATATCAGCCAAGAGAAGAAAGTGGGAATTAGGAGTGAAACGTTCAGCAACTTACCATCCCCGGAAAGCTGGGGTAAATGTTCACCTCGATAAAGTCAGCCAAGAGCCCCAATGACCCTCAAGCTATGAGGTGTTTTGATTACTGTATAAGAACTTAGTCCGATCAGCCCCTCGTGTCCGATAAATGCATTTGGGTACACTGAAGTTTATTATATTGAGGTTTTACTGTATCTGACAACCTAAAGTCTGTTATATTGAGGTTTTACTGTATCTGACAACCTAAAGTCCATTGTATCGAGGTTTTACTGTATCTGACAACCTAAAGTCCGTTATATCGAGGTTTTACTGTATCTGACAAACTGAAGTGCGTTATATCGAGGTTTTACTGTATCTGACAACCTAAAGTCCGTTATATCGAGGTTTTACTGTATCTGACAAACTGAAGTGCGTTATATCGAGGTTTTACTGTATCTGACAAACTGAAGTGCGTTATATCGAGGTTTTACTGTATCTGACAACCTAAAGTCCGTTATATCGAGGTTTTACTGTATCTGACAAACTGAAGTGCGTTATATCGAGGTTTTACTGTATCTGACAAACTGAAGTGCGTTATATCGAGGTTTTACTGTATCTGACAAACTGAAGTGCGTTATATCGAGGTTTTACTGTATCTGACAAACTGAAGTGCGTTATATCGAGGTTTTACTGTATCTGACAAACTGAAGTGCGTTATATCGAGGTTTCACTGTATCTGACAAACTGAAGTGCGTTATATCGAGGTTTCACTGTATCTGACAAACTGAAGTGCGTTATATCGAGGTTTCACTGTATCTGACAAACTGAAGTGCATTATATCGAGGTTTTACTGTATCTGACTGAAACTGTTTTTGCCACAAGTTGTCATCGTTTTAGGGGACAGGGAGGGTGCTGGGCAAATTTTTGGAAATACACACAAGTAACGGACACTGAAATTAATATGCTGATTGTTGAATTTAAGCAATTCTACGCAATTTTTCTTATAATCATTCATCACACATGATTATTTTTTTTATTTTTAATATTTTTTAATTGCCAGACGCCATAATCCCGTAAGGGGTGGCCATTTGACTCAAGTTACATGCTCCCTACTTGTGAACAAGTGGGTTGGTGGAGGGTTAGTGCCCCTCCCCTTAAAACAAATAACTCAAAGTCATGTGGCCACCCCTTAAGGGATTATGGCGTCTGGCAATAGATAGATAGATAGATATTTGTTTTATGGGAAGGGGCACTAAACCTCCACCAACCCGCTTGTTGACACGTAGGGAGCACGTACGGTTTGGTTATATGGTTACCACCCAGCGTTACAGTACATAAATAAGGAGATGGGAGGGGGGGGTCTCCAGCTCCTATCTTCATCTTTCATTCCATCTAACTTAACCTAATCTATCTTAACCTAAACTAATTAAATTTTGTTTGGACGTAAATTCAATAACAGATGGGGCCATGAACTGAACGGTACATTTTTACAAGTGGACAATACACCCCCCAGGTAGTGCAATATATTTTTCTGGCAGTTTTTGATGCGATTTGAATGTTTCTGACCTTCATTTTTGTCGGAAATGCCCCTCACCGAACACAATAAAACTAACCCAACCAAACCCAACATACCTAACCTATCTTAGGGGAGTAATAATCAATTTCCGAATGGGGTAAGGGGGGTTATTTGTCATCCTTAGGGACTATACTATATGATAATGGTGCTAATATTCCAAAACTGCATATTGTCCACTTGTAAAATAATACCAAGTGAACTACCCTCACTCCCACTCCTTATCCACTTCTAAAAAGTGCATTTGCAACAGATACACAAGAAAAATGAAAACTGCATAAACTAAATAATGAACACATGAATTTCACTCTATGTTGGCTGGGTGTAATTCAGAAATAATACTGTGAGCTGAAGGATGTTTGAATAACCAGGCAGTGGAGGTGCTGGCAATGCTGGGCCATATTATTTTTTTATTCATTTGTTTTCCTTGTTCTATTAAACAGAAAAAAAAATCTGCCAGCACGTGAAGGCTTCCTTGGACACTACCAGCTAAGCAGTCAACCTATTACAAGACCACCATTGTTAGCCACTATGCATTTGCTAGGAGTGGTGTTCCCAGCTGCATATAACCTACTAATAACTAAGCAGAATTAAATTAAACAAGATATCGTCGCTGTCACGAGGTCAAACCCAGTGGACAATCCTAACAACTACTAAAATCAGTCAGCATACCTGTTTAATATCATCTCGGAATTGAACATCACCTCATTCTTCTTAGGAGCCTGGATGGTTCCTTTGATGTTGATTCTCACGCCATGCTCCTCAATTTCCTCGGTCATGGTCACAAACTCGTCTATTTCCTGCCTCCTCACTTCAAAATTGTTGTTGATGGTTTTGTTATGACGGAGAAGGCAGGCTTGGACACCATTGCCAAGGTTATAATTACATACCGCTAAACTTGCTCGGATGTCCTGCTAAAGTGTCTCTCAGGAAAGAAATGCCTAAAAAATCGCGAGAAACGTTAAAGAAGTCTCTATAATATCCCTAGAGCATCATTACAACCTTGTGAAAATACCTACAATATGGCTTAATTCTAAGATATCCCTAGAGCATCACTACAACCTTGTGAAAATACCTATAATATGGCTTAATTCTAGGATATCCCTAGAGCATCACTACAACCTTGTGAAAATACCTATAATATGGCTTAATTTCTTGTAGTTAGATGCCAAATATCATGGCTAAATGAAGTGAGGAATTCAAGATGTAACGGGAATAATGCTAAGTTGGCAACTTGGTCCCCAATTTAAAAGTGTCGTACTACCCACAAAATTGTTGCATTATTTAGTATATATCGTCCCTTCATGTTCTTCATTATAGAGTCTTAGTCAAACTATTTTAATCTCAATAAACTTTTCCATATGCGTGTGTAGTGAAGTGAATGTTTATTTAGTTAATGGGAGTGAATGAAGCTATCACAACAGTACTGTGATAATTTTTTGGTTATTACTTTAATTCTTTAGGTCATAGGTCAAAAATATTGATATTGTTAGCTTTTTTTCTTCATTTCAGCTTAGCAAAGGAATTTATAACAAAGTCTGATATGTTGACAAGTTGGGATTATGTTTTGGAGGGTCCAGGGAAGTGTGCGTCTGAGGATTGTTTGTTTCTCTCCTATTTATTGGTGAGTAATGTGCCAGTTATGTTATTTACAGTGTTGAGATAGACTGCAGCAAACAGGGTTTAATGTGAATTATGTACTAGTACCTATCAAATCTCTGATATAGTATTAAGAAGCTGTGTTATGTTAACTTCAGAGCCAGAGGAAGTGTAAACCGTGAATATTTACGGTCGTATTTGTTGGTCAGTGCTTCTAACATCCCCTGGGTGACTTTTTCTGAAATTAAAAAAAAGGAGCAGTAATGTCAGCCACTGTCTTTTCCCATGGGCTACACTTGTATAAATTTTCCATTGGCAGTTCAGGGCAAAAAAATCAGCAACTCTTACTGACATTGCAGCATAGCCGACATTTGGAAACCTGGAACAGTCGTAACTACAACGTAAACAAAATGATGACCCAGCACATCATTCTTTCTACAGATCCATAATACTATTTAGCACGCCATCCATGATAATTTAACACCTAATTTTCAACAAATTCATTCATGTCCCCCTCTTGCTCCCTCTCAAAACGGTTTCATAGCACTCCACAACCACCACATTAACCAGGCTTACACAACACCTATCTGGCAGTAACAACACAAGACACACATCGTACTCTTCTTCCAGTATTCCCCCGACTCAAATTAATCTTCAAAATCAAACCCAAGCATGAAGAACATCACCAAACGCCGTTCTACCATCTACTTAGTCAAACACATATTACAGTACACGCCATATCAAGAACACGAAACTTCTCAAACGGAGCTCCACATGGCTCCGTTTTTTCCATCTGTCTGTCTCTAGCCGGACGCCTTAATCCCATAAGGGGTGGCCAAACAAATCACTTCTGTTTCGCTCTGTCCTCTGCTATTTCGCTGCCCACCCCCCAGCTCATACACCCCTCTCACATATCTCTACTCCATCCCTCGGTCTCCTCCTCCCTCTCCCCCCCTCCACTTCACTCACATACACTCTCCTCATTAGTCTCTAGTTCTCCATCCTCTCCACACGGCCAAACCACCTCAGTGTATTTCTTTGACGCTGCTTATGACATCCGCATCCGTGTAACACCACAACGCTCCTTCACTGCCTCATTTGTCAGCCTGTCTCTCCGTGTAGCTCCACATGCTCCTCTCAGATACCGGTAACTCACTTGCACTGCTGTCACTCTATACTTTTGTCCCTCCAACAAGGTCTAAGCTTCACTTCCACGCGTTAGAGTTTTTATCACAATACTGTCATGCAGTAACTTTTTTACTTGCATGCTTACTTCCCTATTTCTTATCACTTCTTTCAGTGAACCAGCAACCTTTCTTCCTTGTACCCTTTCAAGCACTTCACCCTCCAAACTTCCATCCTTACTCATCACACTACCCAAGTACTTAAACGTACTTACATTTTCCAGTTCCTCCTCATCCAGCCTCACTGTACATTCACTGACTTTCATTTCGCTCAAAGACCATAACTTTACTCTTCCCTACATTCACCTTTAGATTCTGTTTCTTACACACTCTCCCAAACTCATTTACCAAGCCTTGGAGATCCCCTTCGTCTTCACTTAAAAACACATCATCTGCAAACCACGGAGTTTCCAAACACTGCCCTCTTATTAGGTCCACTCCAGCATCCGCTGCCCTACCTTGTCACTCTTATAACCTCATCCATATACAGATTGAACAACCATGGGGACGTGACACATCCCTGTTTCAACCCAACCTTCAAATAGAAAAATTCACTCAGTTCACCATCCACACGCACTGCAGCCTTAGCACCACCATACATACTCTTCACAGCGTTCAACAACTTCCCATCTACTCCATATATTTTTAATACTTTCCACAATCCTTGTCTATCCACCCTGTCATATGCTTTCTCCAAATCCATTAAGGCCACATACAACTTCTTTCCCTTCTCTAGGAACTTTTCCACTAAAGCTCTAAGGATGAATATCTGATCTACACAACCTCTTCCCTTCCTAAAACCTCCCTGTTCTCCAACTAAATCTTTTCTCCAGGTAAATCCTTTCTTTCACCTTCGCTTTTCAACCTAAATGTATATGATATTCCCACACCCCAACCACCCAGTCGCCTCATCGCAGACTGCATAACCAAAGCATCCACACACATATCGCCGAGACATAAGGCCAACCATCCCTCCAGCCAACTCCAGCACCACACTTCTCCCCAGTGACAAACATGAGCACAGGTACCACGCTTAAGAATGTACGTGAGCCACACACACCCTGCAAACAGATCTTGGAGTAACATATGACTGCTTAGCTCTGGATTAAGCCATACACACTCTCCACTAAGATCTTGCAGTAACATACGAATGCTTAAATCTGGGTTGTCACACACACACACACACACACACACACACACACACACACACACACACACACACACACACACACACAGGCTGGATGCTACGTGATGTGTCGAAGAGTTAAGCAGACCATTTTATTTAATTTTCAAGGAATCCTTAGGTCAAGGTAAACTACCTCATGTTTGGAAGAAAGCAAACAATGTTCCCTTATTCAAGAAAGGGAATAGACAAAATCCACTCAACTACCGAGCAGTATCACTGACCAGTGTTGTAAGCAAGGTAATGGAAAAGCTGATAAGAAAAGTTTGGGTAAACCATGAATGGAGTAATACATGGCAAATGGAATTCAATGTGCACAAGTTTGGTAAAAGTGGAAAAAGACCTGATTGGGATTATACGTTAGGAAATAAAACCCTATATACATCAGAAAGAGAGAAGGACCTAGGTGTGATTATCAATACCGGTAACAGACTATCTCCGGCTGACCACATCAGTGAGAAGGTACGGAACATGTATACACTGCTTGCAAATATGAGAATAGCATTCACATACATAAATGAAGACATGCTAAGAAGGATAATAACATCATTCATCAGACCAACCCTGGAATATGCATCAGTAGTCTGGAGTCCTCATCTCAAAAAGCATATAGACAAGATTGAAAAAGTTCAAAGGGCCGCTACAAGATGGATACCAAGCTTAAGGGACCTAAGCTACGAAGAAAGACTAAATAAACTGAATCTACCAACACTACAGGAGAGAAGGAAAAGAGGTGACATGATAATGCTATATAAATGCATATCAGGAAAGGAGAAAATAGACATAAATGATTACTTAACATTTGGGGAAGCATCAGCAAGAGGACACTGCAAAAAACTGCATAAGAAGAGAGGTGATAAAGACGTAAGGAAATTCAGTGTCCCAAATAGGGCAGTTGATCAATGGAATGCACTACCGAATGAAATAGTGTGTGCCAAAACAATTCACAAATTTAAGGATATGTACGATAAATATGGTTTAAGACACGGGACAATACGAGCTTGACTCATTCCTGTAAAGATACAATTAGGTAAGAACACACACACACACACACACACACACACACACACACACACACACACACACACAAACAAACAAACAAACAAACAGCAGCGTGAACTCAGGACAAATGATACAAGATATACACTCTATTTTATCAGAATACTTCTTTCTATAAATCCACCAATATTATCTCTATTATGACAGGGTAAAGTCCAGATTTGATCCAGTCATGCGAGAGTATTTTTCTTCAAGTTTAAAATGATGGTGGTAGTAGTGGAGCAAGTTACATATTATAGTAGTAGTATGGTTTGGTGCTGACATAGGCTTATTTGAACGTAAACCTAATTGCCTGGGTTTGCCTCTGCAGTTTACCGTTTTTCACAGTTAGACATCCTTCTTTTCGGGGGATAGGGAGGGAGTGGAGGGACATCTGTATATCCTAGTTTACCCTTTCACATTCCACCATCTTCCTTTTCGGGGATAGGGTGGGAGCTGAGTGATATCTGTATATCCGGGTAGTGGAGCCGCTTCGTTATATCAGTGTTTTGATGTGATGTCCCACTTATGATGTTAAGTTGTCCTACTCATGATGTCAGGATGTCCCACTCAAGCCGTATTCCAGCTTTTTTTTTTTTTTATGCGAGGAAGAAGGAACCAAAGGCCATGAGCCCGCAGTAACAGTTCCCTCAAAGAGAAAAACAAAATACAATAGAGAGCCAAATTCAAGATCCGATCATTTTGAGATGCCTGGACACACTGCGTTTGAAAGTCTGGAGATCATAGGCAGCAGGAAATACAGACAGAGGGAGACAGTTCCAGAACTGACCTGTTGCATAAATGAAAGACTGGGAGTAACGGTTAACTCTTGCATTAGAGAGTTGGACAGAAAAGGGATGAGAGTTTGCTGCCAGACGGGTGCTACGCGCCCGTCGTAGAGGTGGAGGAATGCAAGCAGACAGTTCAGAGGAGCAGTGACCATTAAAGTAGCGATAGAAAAGAAATAACGATGCAACAGTGCGGTGAAGAGACAGAGGTTGAAGGGAGTCATTAAGAGGAGGAGAGTTAATGAGACGAAAAGCCTTTGACTCCACCCTATTGAGAAGGGCTGTATGTGGGGAGCCTCCCCACACATGAGAGTTGTACTCCACACAGGGGCGGATAAAACCCCTGTATAGAGTCAACAATTGTGCAGGGGTAAAGAAAGAGTGGAGTCGGCTTAGCACACCCAATCTCTTGGAAGCAGATTTTACAAGAGATGTAATATGATCTTTCCAAGATAAGTCCCGAGTAAATGAAACCCCAAGTATGCTCAAGGATGATGCAGGATTAAGCTGAATATTATTAAACATTAGTGGGTATACTTGTGGAAGATTTTGTCGGGTTGATAGGTGTAAGAACTGAGTCTTAGATGCATTAAAAACAACCAGATTATTTTTACCCCAGACAGAGATACGAGCCAAGTCAGACATTACGTGTGCCATAGCCTGATCCCTTGTTTGTTGAAGCAACTGTTGAGATGGGCGTTGCGGGAACCGAATGGAAAGGTGAAGGGTGGAGTCATCAGCGTATAAGTGGATAGGGTTAGATGTACAGTTTAGAAGATCATTGATGAATAAAAGGAAGAGAGTTGGTGATAGGACAGAGCCCTGAGGAACACCACTGTTGATAGATCTAGGAGAAGAACGATGGCCGTCTACAACAGCGGCTATAGAACGACCAGAAAGGAAGCTAGCGATGAAGGCACAGATAGAAGGATAGAAACCGTAGGAGGGCAGTTTGAAAATTAAAGATTTATGCCATACTCGATCGAAAGCCTTTGAGATGTCAAGTGCAATGGCAAAGCTTTCGCCAAAGTCCCGAAAGGAGGATGACCAGGAGTCTGAAAGGTAGGTGAGAAGATCGCCAGTGGAGCGTCCCTGACGGAACCCATACTGACGATCGGAAAGAAGGTTGTGATAGGAAAGATGCCTTAAAATTTTTCTATTGAGAATTGACTGGAAAACTTTTGAAATACAGGACGTTAAAGCAATTGGACGATAGTTGGAGGGTTGGGAGTGGTCACCCTTCTTTGGGACTGGCTGAATGAGAGCAAACTTCCAGCAAGAAGGAAAGGTACAAGTTGACAGACAAAGGCGAAAGAGTTTGCCTAGGCAGGGTGTAAGCACAGAAGCACAGTTCTTGAGAACAACAGGAGGGACCCCATCAGGCCCATATGCCTTGTTAGTACTGAGGCCAGTGATGGCAGAAAATACATCCAATGAAGAAATTTTAATGTCAGCCATGAGGAAGTCAGAGGGGGGAAGTGATGGAGGAACAGCACCGGAATCGTCTAAGGTGGAATTGGAGGAGAAAGTCTGTGCGAAGAGATCTGCTTTATCAGTAAAAGAAATAGCTACAGAACCATCAGAGTAGAAAAGAGGAGGGAAGGATGATGAGGTAAAGTCGTTAGAAAGATTTTTTGGCAAGGTGCCAGAAGGAGCGGGAAGAATTCGAGTTGGAGAGTTGAGAGCATTTAGTATGGATGAAATTATTTTTAGTAGAGCGAAGAATAGACTTAGCACGATTCCGGGCAGAAACGTAAAGATGATGTGATTCAGGGGTGGGTTGGCTCCGGTACCTTTTGTAGGCCCTCTCCTTGTTGCGGACAGCATTAGAACAAGCGTGATTAAACCAAGGCTTTCTTGCATTAGTCAAAGGATATGAGAATGGAATGTATGCTTCCATGCCCGAGAGAATAACCTCTGTAATGCGCGAGGCACACTCAGATGGCTCACGGCCACGGAAGCAATAATCATTCCAGGGAAAATCAAAGAAGTACTGCCTGAGGGCCTCCCAGTCCGCGGCTCCAAAATGCCACAGGCGACGTTTCCCTGGAGGGTCCACAGGCCGTACCGGAGTGATAGGACAGGTTAAGGTAATAAGGTTGTGATCGGAGGAGACCAACGGAGAGAAAAGATTAACAGAGTAAGCAGAAGGATTAGTTGTAAGGAAGAGGTCAAGTATGTTGGAGCTCTCTCCAAGGCGGTCAGGGATACGGGTAGGGTGCTGTCAGAGGAGGCTTCGTAACACCTTTTCCTCAGTGATTTATTTTCCATATTATACCCTCAACATTCTTTTGCATTTGTCTCCTTAATATCGACATAGTTTGTATCAAGAACAAGAGGAGATTAAAATGCTATCTGTCTATCTATTGCCGGACACCTCAGTCCCGTAAGGCAGGGGTTTCCAGCCTTTTCTAATTCTCGCCCCCCCCCCCCCGAATGCCACGTTCCTTGCGCCCCCTTCCTCAAATATTGTATGTTACTGGCATAGTTGGCACATGTCAATAAATATCATAGATTCTTAATCTTTGAAATTGTTTATATATTCAGATAACTAGATTTCTTATTCATATCTGAAATATTTTCTTCATATTTAGAAATTACTGAATTCCATCATAATTCATAGTTTTCAAATATAATTACCCTCTTTATCAAGCCTTCGCGCCTCCCCAGACAGCCCTCGTGCCCCCCTAGGGGGGTGCGCCCCACAGGTTGGAAACCACTGCCGTAAGGGGTGGTCAAGCAAATCACTTCCATATCACCCTGTCCCCCGCCATTTCGCTGCCCTCCCCCCAGCTCACACACCCCTCTTTCATGTACCTCTCCATCCCTCCATCTCATCCTTGGCTTCCCTCTCCCTCTCCCCCCATCCACCCCACACACTCTCCTCGTTAGTCTCTCACTCCATCTTCACATGGCTAAAGCACCTAGCTCCACTCCATCACTCCATCTCATCCTTGGCCTCCCCTTCTGTCTCCCCCATCCACCTCACACACACTCCTCGTTAGTCTCTCGCTCTCCATCCTCTCTACATGGCCAGACTATTAGATTAACTAGATTAAGATGCAAGGTTGAATAAATCGCGAAGGAGAAAGTGTTACCAAGCCTCCATAAACCACTTTAAGAGACAAACCGACCATCACTGTCTCTTGCACATACTTAGCGTGTCAAAATATATGGTTTAATGTGTTTATTTATTTATGTTTTTCAAATTCAAAAATTCTCCCTCTTCTTGTTGGCGTGGGTCGTATGCAGATGTACCTTCATGTTATTTATTTTATTTTTATGCTTTTTATTTATCTCATTTATTTCTATATTTATTCATTTACCATTTTTATATATTTTTTCATCTATTTATCTCTGTCTTTATTAATTTATATCTCTTTATTCATTTATCGTTATTCATTTATCTATTCATTTAATTCATATCTATCAATGTATTCATTTTTCCTACTTATCCATTCATTCATTTATATATTTATTCATTTAGCCATATATTTATTCATTTATCTATTTTTTCATCTATTCATTCATTTATCGATTCATTCATTTATCTGTTTATTCATTCATTCATTAATCTCTTTTTTCATCTATTTATTCACTATGTATTCATTCATTTATCTACTTATTGATTCATATGTCTATTCATTCATTTATTCATTCATTCATTTACCTATATATTCATTCATTTATCTATTCCTCCATCTATTTATTCATTCATTTATCTATTTATTCATTTATCTATCTATTCATTCATTTATCTGTTTATTCATTTACCTATTTACTTATTCATTTATCAATTTTTCCATCTATTTATTCATTTATTTATATACTCATTCACTTATTCATTTATTTATCTATTTATTCAATCATTTACCAGTTTATTCACTCATCTATTTATTTATTCATTTACCTATTTATTCACTCATCTATTTATTTATTTATCTATTTATTCATTTATTTATCTCTTTATTCACTCATCTGTTTATTCATTTATCTATTTATTCATTTATTTATCTATTTATTCACTCATCTGTTTATTCATTTATTTATCTATTTATTCATTTATTTATCTCTTTATTCACTCATCTGTTTATTCATTTATTTATCTATTTATTCATTCATTTATCTATTTATTCACTCATCTGTTTATTCATTTATCTATTTATTCATTCATCTGTTTATTCATTCATTTATCTATTTATTCACTCATCCATTTATTCATTTATTTATCTTTATTCATTTATCTATTAATTCACTCATCTCTTCATTCATTTATCTATTTCTCCATTATTCACATATCTATTTATTCAGTCATCTATGTATTCATCTATTTATTCATTCATTTATCTATTTATTCACTCATCTGTTTATTCATTCATTTATCTATTCAGCTATTTATTCATTCATTTATCTATTTATTCACACAGCTATTTATTCATTCATTTATCTATTTATTCACACAGCTATGTATTCATTCATTTATCTATTTATTCACACAGCTATTTATTCATTCATTTATCTATTTATTCACACAGCTATGTATTCATTCATTTATCTATTTATTCACACAGCTATTTATTCATTCATTTATCTATTTATTCACTCAGCTATGTATTCATTCATTTATCTATTCATCTATCTATTTTGCCAGGGTCGTATTCATCTAAGGTTTATATTATTACATCTCAAAATAAACCTTCTTTTTGACAATGGTTGGCGTCTAGAGTTTTTCGGTTCAGATAAAAACTTCATTGATTTTTTTTGCCAGTGGTTTTATATGATTGTAAGGTTATGAATGCCCGATTCTCTCTCTCTCTCTCTCTCTCTCTCTCGGTCGTGTCAGGCCAAGATGTACAGTATTGTATCTCATGTCCAAATGACCCTTCTTTTTGGCATTTCTCTCTCTCTCTCTCTCTCTCTCTCTCTCTCTCTCTCTCTCTCACTACGGGGTCTTTTTGCAGTTACGGAAGGTGGGTCTCAGCATCATGGAGGTCCTGATCAGCGAATAGCCAATCCCCCGCCAGGGACTCCAGCTGATGCCGCTTACGTCAGAGCCCTGGTCGCCTTCTAACGGCCGCCCGTTGAGGTTGCTGGTGGCGCAGTACTCGTTATTTCCGTACCACCAACCGCCCTTCATCCTGCAAAAAGGTAAGGTGGAATAGTTTGTCTTCATATTTTGATTACCCAGCCGTCTTTCATCCTGCAAAAAGGTAAGGTGGAATAGTTTGTACTCTGTGTTTGCTTAACCAATCGTCTTTCATCCTGCAAAAAGCTAAAGTTTGTCCAGTTTCTTTGCTTAACCAGTCGTCTTTCATCCTGCAAAAAGGTAAGGTGGAATAGTTTGGCTTCATATTTTGATTAACCAGCCGTCTTTCATCCTGCAAAAAGGTAAGGTGGAATAATTTGTACTCTGTGTTTGCTTAACCAACCGCCTTTCATCCTGTAAAAAGGTAAGGTGGAAGAGTTTGTTCACCTTCATTATTTAAAACCGCCATGCCGCCATCTTGAACGCTGGGATGTAGCGAGAATAACGCTGTGATATAATACACCCTCTCCTTTCGTCCAGGGAAAATATATAGGAAAGAAAAGGGAACTATACTGTTTGTTGATTTGGAAAAGGCCTTTGACAGAGTCCCTAGAGAGGTGGTGAAGTGGGCAATGAGAAAGCTTGGGATGGAGGAGTGGCTGGTTAGGATGGTTATGGCCATGTATGTGGGTGCTCACACCCAGGTAAGAGTGAATGGAGATTTGAGTGATGAGTTTTCCGTGAACGTTGGTGTGCATCAGAGGTCAGTCTCGAGTCTTATGTTGTTTATCATGGTACTTGAAGCCCTCTCACGTGATTTCAGAAACGGACTCTCATGGAAGATGTTATATGCTGATGATTTGGTGTTGATTGCAGAGAATGAAAGGGAGGCGGAGGAAAGATTTAGGAAGTGGAGAGATGGTATGGAGCACAAGGGCTTAAGGGTAAATGCAGATAAAACAAAAGTGATGGTATCTAGGGCTGGTGGCAGTACTGTCAGAGAAGAGGGAGAGTGGCCATGTGCAATTTGCCACAAGGGTGTGGAAAGTAATTCCATCTTGTGCAGTGTTTGTGATAAATGGGTGCACAAGAGATGTAGTGGTATTAGAGGTAGACTGCGAGACAATGCTGATTTCATGTGTGTGGTGTGTCGGGGAGAGCAGGTGGAGATTGTCAGGCGTGAAAGGATTGAACTTGCTGGTGAGTCTCTTGAGTGTGTGGAAGAGTTTTGTTATTTGGGAGACATGTTATGTGCTGGAGGTGGGGCTGGAATGAGTGGTTGGAAGAAGTTCGGGGAGCTGTTGCCTCTCCTGACACTGAGAGGACTCTCCCTCCGTGCTGTGGGATCTTTGTATGTGGCATGTGTTAGGAGTGTAATGCTGTGTGGTAGTGAGACCTGGGCAGTAAAGCAAGAGGATAGTCACAGGCTTAGATGTACAGAGATGACAATGATTGGATGGATGTGCAGTGTGTCCTTGAATGCGAGGCCTGGGGTGAGGGGGCTAGGTTTACAATGGAAGAGTTAATAGGTAGGATGGGACTGGAGTGTATTGGTGTTGTGATGAGGAGGGGTAGATTGAGATGGTTTGGGAGGAAGGATGGGACTGGAGTGTATTGATGTTGTGATGAGGAGGGGTAGACTGAGATGGTTTGGGAGGAAGGATGGGACTGGAGTGTATTGGTGCTATGATGAGGGGTAGATTGAGATGGTTTGGGCATGTGGAGAGGATGGAGGATGACAACTGGCTGCATAAGATGAGAAGTGTGAACGTTGGGGGTATGGCTGTGGGAGGCAGACCGAAAAAACCTGGGACAGAGTCATTGAGTGTGACCCCAGGGATAAGGGACTGAAGAGGGAGGCTGCCAGAGATCGAGCAGCATGGAGAGCCGCCTTTAGATGACGAAAACAGACTAATACGAGTACAGGCAAGCGTGAGAAGAGGTTAACACTAGAATATGATTTTTTAAGATGACCAAAAATTTCTCTCTCTCTCTCTCTCTCTCTCTCTCTCTCTCTCTCTTTCTAATGCTAATGTTGTACCCATTGATGTGGTGTTGTAATTCACTGTGCGATTGTAGTTTGTCAGTACTGCTTTTCATCTTCGTCATTCATTCAGACATGCACTGAACATACATGTGGAGAGAATGGAGAATGAAAGACTGACTAAGAGGGTGTATGTAGGTGAAGTGGAGGCAGGGAGAGGGAGGGGGAGACCGAGGATGAGGTGGAGGGATAGAGTTGAGAGGTGAATGAGGGAGGGGGGAGTGCGTTGTGGGGAGGGCAGTCAAATGGTGGGGGACAGAGCGACTTGGAGGCGTTTTGTCTGCGGTCACCATTTGCGGGATTGGGGCGTCGGGCTATAGATAGGTAGATAGACTTAACATGGCCCACATTCTTAGTTAAGGAAGCTCCCCAACACCTCTTCCTAAGCGATTTATTTTGCTAATTACACATTGCCGTCATCTTCTGTGTGACTTAATTGATTCTATTTCGCATAAACAGCATATAAAACGATATTACCCTGCCGTATCTAAAACTAAATCGGTGAGGAGGAAATGTTAGGGAGACTGAAACTGGTTAAAGGCGGTTCAGTTCTCGAGTAATGAAATAATGCGTAATAAAATAATAATAATAATAATAAAACACATAATAATACATTTCACTTGGACGCAAATCACATCGTTCGCTCAGTCAGGCCATGTCGATTTGCCAGTATTAAAAATGACTGACATAATCTATCTATCTATCTATCTATCTGTCTGTCTGTCTGTCTATCTGTCTGTCCATCTGTCTGTCTATCTCTCTGTCTATCTATCTATCGCCAGACGCCATAATCCCGTAAGGGGTGGCCGTTTGTCTTTGAGTTAGTTGTTTTACGGGGAGGGGCACTAACCCTCCACCAACCCACTTGCTGACACGTAGGGAACACGTATGGGTTGGTTATATGGTTACCACCCAGCGTTGTAAATGGTTTCCTGGCTTACAGGAAACCATTAGGCTTGTCATTCACTGCAAAGTCACTTGAAAAGGAAAGAAGAGTAATAAAAAGTGCCAGGAAAGATGGGAGAAATAGGAAGAGAGGACAGACACAGAAAAAGAATGATAAAGGTGAAGGAAGAAGTAGGCAGCACTACATCAAGTGAGTGGATGATGGTGAGAAATAGGAAGAAAGGAGGGCAGACACAGAAAAAGAATGATAAACGTGAAGGAAGAAGCAGGCAGCACTACATCAGTTTTTTTTTTTTTTTATGCGAGGAAGAAGGAACCAAAGGCCATGAGCCCACAATAAGAGTTCCCTCCAAGAGAAAAACAAAATACAAGAGAGAGCCAAATTCAAGATCCATTCATTTCGAGATGCCTGGACACGCTGCGTTTGAAAGACTGGAGATCGTAGGGAGCAGGAAATATAGACAGAGGGAGACAGTTCCAGAGTTGACCTGTTGCATAAATGAAGGACTGGGAGTAACGGTTAACTCTTGCATTAGAGAGTTGGACAGAAAAGCGATGAGAGTTTGTTGCTAGACGGGTGCTACGCACCCGTCGTAGAGGTGGAGGAATGCATGCAGACAGTTCAGAGGAGCAGTGACCATTGAAGTAGCGATAGAAAAGAGATAAAGATGCAACAGTGCAGTGAAGAGACAGAGGTTGAAGGGAGTCAGTAACAGGAGGAGAGTTAATGAGACGAAAAGCCTTTGACTCCACCCTATTGAGAAGAGCTGTATATGGGGAGCCTCCCCACACATGAGAGTTGTACTCCACACAGGGGCGGATAAAACCCCTGTATAGAGTCAACAATTGTGCAGGGGTAAAGAAGGAACAGGGTCGGCTTAGCACACCTAATCTCTTGGAAGCAGATTATACAAGAGATGCAATATGATCTTTCCAAGATAAGTCCCGAGTAAATGAAACCCCAAGCATGTTCAAGGATGATGCAGGATTAAGCTGGATATTATTAAACATTAGTGGGTATACCTGTGGAAGATTTTGTCGGGTTGATAGGTGTAAGAACTAAGTCTTAGATGCATTAAAAACAACCAGATTATTTTTACCCCAGTCAGAGATACGAGCCAAGTCAGACATTAGGTGTGCCATAGCCTCATCCCTTGTTTGTTGAAGCAACTGTTGAGATGGACATTGCGGGAACCGAATGGAAAGGTGAAGGGTGGAGTCATCAGCGTATGAGTGGATAGGGTTGGATGTACAGCTTAGAAGGTAATTGATGAATAAAAGGAAGAGAGTTGGTGATAGGACAGAGCCCTGAGGAACACCACTGTTGATAGATCTAGGAGAAGAACGATGGCCGTCTACAACAGCGGCTATAGAACGACCAGAAAGGAAGCTAGAGATGAAGGCACAGGTATAAGGATAGAAACCGTAAGATGGCAGTTTGGAAATTAAAGATTTATGCCATACTCGATCGAAAGCCTTTGAGATGTCAAGTACAATGGCAAAGCTTTCGCCAAAGTCCCGAAAGGAGGATGACCAGGAGTCTGAAAGGTAGGTGAGAAGATCGCCAGTGGAGCGTCCCTGACGGAACCCGTACTGACGATCAGAAAGAAGGTTGTGATAGGAAAGATGCCTTAAAATTTTTCTATTGAGAATTGACTGGAAAACTTTTGAAATACAGGACGTTAAAGCAATTGGACGATAGTTGGAGGGTTGGGAGTGGTCACCCTTCTTTGGGACTGGCTGAATGAGAGCAAACTTCCAGCAAGAAGGAAAGGTACAAGTTGACAGACAAAGGCGAAAGAGTTTGCCTAGGCAGGGTGTAAGCACAGAAGCACAGTTCTTGAGAATAACAGGAGGGACCCCATCAGGCCCATATGCCTTGTTAGTACTGAGGCCAGTGATGGCAGAAAATACATCAACTGAAGAAATTTTAATGTCAGCCATGAGGAAGTCAGAGGGGGGAAGTGATGGAGGAACAGCACCGGAATCGTCTAAGGTGGAATTGGAGGAGAAAGTCTGAGCGAAGAGATCTGCTTTATCAGTAGAAGAGATAGCTACAGAACCATCAGAGTAGAAAAGAGGAGGGAAGGATGATGAGGTAAAGTTGTTAGAAAGGTTTTTGGCAAGGTGCCAGAAGGAGCGGGAAGAGTTCGAGTTGGAAAGTTGAGAGCATTTAGTACGGATGAAATTATTTTTAGCAGAGCGAAGAACAGACTTAGCACGATTCCGGGCAGAAACGTAAAGATGATGTGATTCAGGGGTGGGTTGGCTCCGGTACCTTTTGTAGGCCCTCTCCTTGTTGCGGACAGCATTAGAACAAGCGTGATTAAACCAAGGCTTTCTTGCGTTAGTCAAAGGATATGAGAAAGGAATGTATGCTTCCATGCCCGAGAGAATAACCTCTGTAATGCGCAAGGCACACTCAGATGGCTCACGGCCACGGAAGCAATAATCATTCCAGGGAAAATCAAAGAAGTACTGCCTGAGGGCCTCCCAGTCCGCGGCTCCAAAATGCCACAGACGACGTTTCCCTGGAGGGTCCACAGGCCGTACCGGAGTGATAGGACAGGTTAAGGTAATAAGGTTGTGATCGGAGGAGCCCAACGGAGAGAAAAGATTAACAGAGTAAGCAGAAGGATTTGTTGTGAGGAAGAGGTCAAGTATGTTGGAGCTCTCTCCAAGGCGGTCAGGGATACGGGTAGGGTGCTGTACAAGCTGCTCTAGGTCATTAAGTATAGAAAAGATGTAGGCTTGTGAGTGGATGGTGGTGAGAAATAGGAAGAGAGGACGGCAGACACAGAAAAACAGTGATAAAGGTGAAGGAGGGAGTAGGCAGCACTACATCAAGTGAGTGGATGGTGATCACTACCACTTACCATTAATATATGGATAAATAACAGCCTTTTTTGGATATGTAAAGCGATTGGTCTGCTAAGATTAGCGAATACGTACATGTTAGCGAATACGTACATGTTAGGATATACTTACATGTTAGGGTATACTTACATGTTAGCGAATACGTACATGTTAGGGTATACTTACATGTTAGGGTATACTTACATGTTAGCACAGTTATAGTTGTAGGTGGCATCGTAGTGTGTAGTGAAGGGCTGGTTGTTATGCACGGCCCCCAGCCCGTCTCCAGCCGTGCCTGAGTACCTACAGAGGGACGTGCATCAAAGGAGAAAGTGGCTGGGATCAATTATTAAAGGGAATTATTATACACACTTCAGGGGTAACAGTTCCAGCCCGACTTGGACCCTGTGTGTTGGTATAATCTTGTACCAGGATTATATTTAACTCAAGAATTATACACACAGCCAGGATTATATTGAAACAGAATTATACACACAAAAGTAACAGTTCCAGCCCGACTTGGACCCTGTATCTGTGTGTATAATTTTGTACCAGGATTATATGTAAAAGAATCTACTCCAAATTTGATATGTGACGTTGTGAACTAGATATCCTATTGTGTTTATACGTCTACTAAAATGACTGCCAAGGACGGGTTTGCTGTGTCTTGGCACCGCTTCTTGTTTTGAGATATTTTGCAGCGCGCGCGCGCACGCACGCACGCACACACACACACACACACACACACACACACACACACACACACACACACACACACACACACACACACACACACACACACACACACACACACACACACACACACACACAACAATTAGATAAGAACATATAAACAAACTCAGACTCATACACACTCATATAAACAAACTCAGACACATACACACACACACACACACACACACACACAGCACCCACCTGTCGACATAGAGCCAGTAGTGTTGGTCTCGTGGGCCCACATTAAAAACAGCATATTTGGCCCACCTGTGTTCCCCATCGCAGGCCGTCATGTCAATCCTGGGGCAAAGTCCGGGATTGTTTTAGTATCTGCGTCGCTATAATCTATCTATCTATCTATCTATCTGTCTATCTGTCAGTCTGTCCATCTATCTTTAGCCAGAAGCCATAATCTCATAAGGGGTGGCCGTTTGTGTTTACGTTTGTTGTTTTACTGGGAGGGGCACTAACCCTCCACCAACCCACTTGTTGACACGTAGGGAACACGTATGAGTTGGTTATATGGTTACCACCCAGCGTTGTAAATGGTTTCCTGGCTTACAGGAAACCATTAGGCTTGTCACTTAATGTAAAGCCACCTGAAAAGGAAAGAAGAGTAATAAAAAGTGACAGGAAAGTTGGGAGAAATAGGAAGAGAGGAGGACAGGCACAGAAAAAGAACGATAAAGATGAAGGGAGATGTAGGCAACACTACATCAAGTGAGTGGAGGATGGTCACCACTACGTACTGTAATAAAAATAATGAAATACTTAGATAACCTTAATTCTTGAAGTGCGTGAGAAGTGAGGGTGTGCAAGTGGTCCAGTCCCAACCAAAACTCGCAGTCGGGGCAGCCAAAGCCGAGGCGGTACTCCAGCAGGGCTCGGTTAAACTCCACACGCTGGGTAACGTTCCACCGCCTCTGAAACACCGTCCAGCCGCCCCCGTCAGTGGTCTGGTCGCAGTACACTTGGAGGGGCAGGTGGGGGCGGGTCGGGTCTGGGTATATCACACGTACACCCTGGCCAGTGTCCCCTGTTGTAGTGATTACAGTTTCAAAGGTAGAGAGTCTATCAGTCTCACGTATACAGGTAGCAAATACTTGAATAATAGTAATAATAATAACGATAATAATAATAATAATAATAAATAATAATAATAATAATGATAACTGGAAGACTGTAAAATTGTACGAGGACAATTTTGATAAAGAAAAATTTGCCACAGCCATTGCCCATCAGAAGCCGAACTATATAGGAAGCTTCAGGTCAAGGTCACCACATCTTGTGCGTGTCACCCTAGGTCATCACAGTCCATACGTCCGCCAAGTGTAGTGGTTCTGGCTTTTATCCCTCATGGAAAATCAGGTGACATTCGGATTATCCAGAAAAGTCCCGATTATTTATCCCAGGCTGTCTCAGAGAATAATCAAGCCATTGGAACCACACTCCTTTCCGCACTGCGTCTGCCTTAGGGCTATATTGCAGTAAAATTTCTGCTTGCTGGCTTAAAGTGGCTTGTGAGACAGCGTGGCGGAAAGCGTTTCTGTGCTGTACCGTACATTGTGAATAATATCTGGTGGTGCAGTGGATGGATTGTCATCATATTTGGCCACAAGTATACCGCCAGGTGACTCATTAACCTGACAAAATTGCAAGGCTTTAGGACAAACAGCCTCTTAGTAATGGGTGTTTGTATTTACACTTGTGCCGAAACAATAATTACAATATGGACAACAGCAGTACTTCCCACACTAAGAACTTCTGTAATAATAATAATAATAATAATAATAAGACTACTACTAACCTTGGTCCAGCAGGTCCTGGCAGTGTCTGGGTCTGGAGGTTTGGTCACAGTGGTTCAAACTCTCCTTCAGGGCCGTCATGGCGTCGCGAGTGTCCTGTAGGGGGGTGGGATTTAGTGCTGTAGGTGGGCAGCTCTCTCTCTCTCTCTCTCACACACACACACACACACACACACACACACACACACACACACACACCAGTAACTTCATTCCCACTACTCTAACCCTCGACTCTTCGTTCTTATAGTACAACAAATGAGTGGATGGTACTTTTACAATACCTTACTTCCTACTGCCACTGCCACACCCACGCCCACACCAGCAGACAGTCAGCGTTATCAGTGTCTATCCTGCATCATTTATTCATTTCCTACTGCCACTGCCACACCCACGCCCACACCAGCAGACAGTCAGCGTTATCAGTGTCTATCCTGCATCATTTATTCATTTCCTACTGCCACTGCCACACCCACGCCCACACCAGCAGACAGTCAGCGTTATCAGTGTCTATCCTGCATCATTTATTCATTTCCTACTGCCACTGCCACACCCACGCCCACACCAGCAGACAGTCAGCGTTATCAGTGTCTATCCTGCATCATTTATTCATTTCCTACTGCCACTGCCACACCCACGCCCACACCAGCAGACAGTCAGCGTTATCATTGTCTATCCTGCATCATTTATTCATTTCCTACTGCCACTGCCACGCCCACGCCCACACCAGCAGACAGTCAGCGTTATCAGTGTCTATCCTGCATCATTTATTCATTTCCTACTGCCACTGCCACACCCACGCCCACACCAGCAGACAGTCAGCGTTATCAGTGTCTATCCTGCATCATTTATTCATTTCCTACTGCCACTGCCACACCCACGCCCACACCAGCAGACAGTCAGCGTTATCAGTGTCTATCCTGCATCATTTATTCATTTCCTACTGCCACTGCCACACCCACGCCCACACCAGCAGACAGTCAGCGTTATCAGTGTCTATCCTGCATCATTTATTCATTTCCTACTGCCACTGCCACACCCACGCCCACACCAGCAGACAGTCAGCGTTATCAGTGTCTATCCTGCATCATTTATTCATTTCCTACTGCCACTGCCACACCCACGCCCACACCAGCAGCGTGAGCCATCCCACAATACATATCACCACTTGAGTATTAGTGCAGCTCTATATATGAACGACCTTGTATAAAGCTCTAACAGTAATTCAAAACTAAATCTATCTTTCTATTGCCAGACACCTTAATCCCTTAAGGGTTGGCCACAAACAAATCTCCTCCATGTCGCCCTGTCCCCCGCCATTTCACTGTCTTGCGCCACCTCACACACCCCTTTCTCATATACCTTTCTATTCCATCCCTCCATCTCATCCTTGTCCTCCCCTTCCCTCTCCCCCCGTGCACCTCACTCACATACACTCTCCTCGTCAGTCTCTCACTCTCCATTCTCTCCACATGGCTGCCTTGCTCCCAGCTCACCCCCCCTCTCTCATATATCTCCACTCCATCCCTTCCTCTCATCCTTGGCCTCCCCTTCCCTCTCCCCAATCCACCTCACTCACATACACTCTCCTCGTCAGTCTCTCACTCTCCATCCTCTCCACATGGCCAGACTAAATCACCTTTATAAATTCAATAAGACTCGTCAGCGCCTTGGAGCGACAGTCGGCCGTTGGTGTTGCTGTTGTCCCGCTGCCGAGATGGTCACAGCGGCTGGCAGACAAAATGGCCGCCCACACCAGAATCGGGACTGTCCACGGCCACATACTCCCTGCTGCGGTGATTTTGATTATGATTATGGACGAGAGAATTTGGTAACTTAAATAATTACGAACGAGCGAGCGAAGCGAGCGTGTTGATTTTGATTTATGATTATTGACGAGAGAATTTTGTAACTGACTACGAATGAGTGAGCGAAGCGAGCGTGCGTTGATTTTGATTTTTGGTTATTGACGAGGGAATTTTGTAACTGTGACTACGAACGATAAAAGTAGGAGAAATACACTGAGGTGGTTTGGACATGTGGAGTGAGTGGAGAATGAAAGACTGACTAAGAGGGTGTATGTAGGTGAAGTGGAGGGAGGGAGGGAGGAGAAGACCGAGGATGAGGTGGAGGGATGGAGCTGAGAGGTATATGAGGGAGGGGGGAGTGAGTTGGGGGGAGGGCAGGCAAATTGTGGGTGACAGAGCGACTTGGAGGCGTATTGTCTGCGGCCACCCTTTGCGGGATTAGGGCATCGGGCTATAGATAGATAGATAGATAGACCACGAACGAGTGAGCGAAGCGAGCGAGCGATGTTTACCCCCAGTTACGTTTGGATATGAGCGTCCCTGCCCAAGCTGACCATCACACGAAGTAGAAGGCAATAACTTTACTTCTACGTGAGGCAGAGTTAAAATTCTTCCCGCTTGTGATATATTAATTCAGTTTATTTCGTTATACACTAAAACTCACCAAAAAAGGCGTAGGAATCCCTTAGAATTTCGAGTTTTCCAAGGGAGTGTTTGGCTGTAATCGGTAAACGTCTCGATTACGAATTCAAATTTTAAAAGATTTTCCGTTGTAACACTGCTCTCTCTCTCTCTCTCTCTCTCTCTCTCTCTCTCTCTCTCTCTCTCTCTCTCATAAACTCTTGCAATTAAATATCGGTGGTTCAGCCTTTGATTTTATATCGGGAAAATTGTGCTATCAGGGTGCTCGCTCGCTCGTTACGCTCACAAAACACACAATACTAGTTTATTGTTATTACACCAGGCCTTAGAGAGAGAGAGAGAGAGAGAGAGAGCACCTTACCGGAAGTCAAATTTTTGTCCTAACTTTGACATCCTTCAGTCTACACACACACACACACACACACACACACACACACACACACACACACACACACACACCGCTCGCTGGTGCAGTGGTAACGTTCCCGCTTGCCAACTGGTGGACGGGAGTTCGCGCCTCGCTCAGGTTGCGAAAAGTTTCACTGACGAAGTGGGTGGTTACTGTCCCCCTTGAGCAAGGGGACGGGTGTGTGCGTGTGTGAAGGCCACAGCCTTGCCCTTAGATCGGACTATATGAGCTCTCAGCTCCCTTCCGGGAGGGTAAAAGCTGACGATCACGACCATCAAGTGATCCTGACCGACCCGGTGAATTACACACACACACACACACACACACACACACACACACACACACACACACACACACACACACACACACACACACACAGATGGAATGCGGCGGGGCATTTCCGTAGAGTTTCGTACTTTATTATTATTTTTATTATTATTATTATTGTCTAGTGGTAGCTGGGGGCGCTCACCATCCACTAACTCGATGTAGTGCTGCTTTCGAGTGACTGCCTTTTCCTCTCCTCCATCCTTCTTTCCGTCCTCTTCTGTCTTTCTTCATTCTTTCCTCTTCCTTCTGCCTGTGGGTGACTTTACACTCCCTCTTCTGTCTTTCTTTCCTTCATTCTTTCCTCTTCCTTCTGCCTGTGGGTCACTTTACACTCCCTCTTCTGTCTTTCTTTCCTTCATTCTTTCCTCTTCCTTCTGCCTGTGGGTGACTCTACACTGAGTGACAAGCCAAATGGTTTCCTGTACACCAGGAAACCATTTACTACGCTGGGTGGTAACCATATAACCAAATTTTGGCACCTGGTGGTTTAGTGGGTAATTAAGGCGCTCCAATCGGATTGAGCCGGTGTAGGTTTATATCCAAGGGATGGTTGGGGTTGATTGCTCACGTAATGCCACTCAGGGATGAGTGAGGCTGGTCACTCTCATCTTAAATGTCAGGACCAACTTGCCTAGCCCCGGGCTGCTACGGTTCTCAAGGGGCAACACAGGATAAGATGATGATGATGATGATGATTGTTGTTGTTATTATTATTATTATTATTATTATTATGACAACTACTACTTTGACCACGACTACTACGACTTCTAGTACTCTTACTACTACTACTACCACCACCACCACCACCACCACCACCACCATTACTACTACTACTACTACTGCTACTACTACTACTACTACTACTACTACTCTTTCCCTTATAACCCGCTAAACAGGAAGGTCATAACATTTCTTTAATTAAGGAGCAATTAACGTGTCGCCTAACTTGGTGGACAAGGTGAGGTCAAACACTAGACTCACAAAGGGCTGAAAGAGGTGAAATACGCCTGCCATTCTTTATTATGTGTCGATTTGTTGGTATTTATCTATCTATCTATCTATCTATCTCTGTTTATCTATATCTATCTCTGTCTGTCTATCTATCTGTCTATCTATGCATCTGTCTATCATTCTCTTGTCAGACGCCTTAATCCCGTAAGGGGTGGCCACCAACAAATCGCCTCCATGTCGCCCTGTCCACTGCTATTTCGATGCCCCCTCCCAGCTCACACCCCCCTCTCTCATATACCTCCCCACTCATCCCTCCACTTCATCCTCGGTCTCCCCGTCCCTCTTCCCCACTCCACCTCACTCACATGCACTCTCCTCGTTAGTCTCTCGCTCTCCATCCTCTCCACATAGCCAGACCAATGAAATGTGTGTGTGTGTGTGTGTGTGTGTGTGTGTGTGTGTGTGTGTGTGTGTGTGTGTGTGTGTGTGTGTGTGTGTGTGCAGGACAAAACACAAAGTTAAAAAAAAATTATGTGGATTTTAGATTGTCATTCTTTTTAGGTCCATAGCCGGGGGGGGGGTCGACGGTTGGACGCCCCCCTTCACCTTCCTAATTCACTTTTTCACTGTTTTTTTTCTGTATCTATAGCCCGACTCCCTAATCCCGCAAAGGATGGCCACAGACAAAACGCCTCCAAGTCGCTCTGTCACCCACCATTTGACTGCCCTCCCCGCAACTCACTCTCCGCTCCCTCACATACCTCTCAACGCCATCCCTCCACCTCCTCCTCGGTCTGTTTTTGTAATAGTGGTAAAAGGGTCACTGTCCGTTTGTTCAGAAGCTTTGTGCTGCTTCTCAACGTCTCATCCATACACCCAGACCCCCATAGCAAACACGCAGAGCACCTTTGTCCAGCCTACTGCTATGGAAATTCAAATTAAGCAGAGAAAGACCCCCCTTCTCTTCGAAAACTCTGGCTACGAACGTGTTAGAGTTGATTTCTGTAATAGTTAATAAGGCAGCGCAATTAAGCTTGGTAATTACGGAAAATGTGACGTGTTCAGGTGTCAAGTTACCAGCGTCAGCGACTGGAGTGGCAATACAAATTTTTCAAATGGAAGGGACGCGGTGGTTTGAACGTTCGGCGCGGCGAGGTTACAACTGTCTCTTACATCGGTTTGTGCAGACACCACCACCTGCGCTCTCTCTCTCTCTCTCTCTCTCTCTCTCTCTCGTCCATGATTTCTTATTCAAACATCGCTGTTCAGAAAAATCCCTATGTAAACGAAACCGATGATACAAGGCGGCCGAACACGCTCCTCCTCAAAAGTCGTAAATCCCATTGTGACGAAGGCGGTTGTGGATGAAATTTAAGCAAGAAATAATTGAACGAAGGTTTAAATTGACAAAGTTAAATATTTGGCGTTTGTTTTAATAATATTCGGGTTGGTACGTGACACCTGAAAGACAGAAGTTGTGTTATAATGCCGAGATAAGAAAGTCCGAATCGGAATTTATAAAACTTTGCCGTGAGTTGCGTATAAGAGGATTTGTTTTCATTTTCATATTAATTTTAAAAAACTATATGGTACTTTAAATTTAAACAAGGGTAAGTACGTTAAATATACAAATAAACGTAATTATAATGATTGCCTTACTGGGCGTATTATTTATCGAAAAAATTAGGTAAGATCTTTTGTGTATAAGCGATCTGCAGGCCTGACACATACTGTTAAGAAATATTGGAGTGAATTAAATCATTTCAAGGAGTAATTTAGAGATCATTTTGATAATATGATATTCGTTATGCAGAGTTTACTAAAAATCCACAAAGCTTGGCAACATGTTATAAAAAAAACACACTAATGGCATCGCACCAGTCCTGAGTGAGACAGTCGGAACGTGTATTCAATATGGACGGTGTGTGTTAGTGTCAAAGTGGTGATATGTGAAGATGTGTGTGAAGTGGAGAGGTATATGAGAGAGGGAAGTGTGAGTTGGAGGGAGGGCAGGCCAATAGCAGAGGACAGGGCAACATAGAGGCGATTTATTTGTGGCCACATCTTACAGAATTAAGTACTAAGAATATATGGAGTAGATGGGAAGTTGTTGAATGCTGTGAAGAGTTTGTATGATGGTGCTAAGGCTGCAGTGCGTGTGGATGGTGAACTAAGTGAATTTTTCCCTTTGAAGGTTGGGTTGAAACAGGGATGTGTCATGTCTCCATGGTTGTTCAATCTGTACATGGATGGGGTAATAAAAGAGGTACAAGGTAGGGCAGTGGATGTTGGAGTGGCCCTGGTGAGAGAGGGCAGTGTTTGGAAACTCCCTGTACTGTTGTTTGCAGATGATACTGTGTTATTGAGTGAAGACGAAGGGGAGCTGCAAGGCTTGGTGAATGAGTTTGGGAGAGTGTGTAAGAAACGGAATCTAAAGGTGAATGTTGGGAAGAGTAAAGTGATGGTCTTTGAGAGAAGTGAAGTCAGTGAATGTACAGCGAGGCTGGATGATGAGGAAATGGAAAATGTAATTGCGCTTAAGTACTTGGGTAGTGTGCTGAGTAAGGATGGAGGTTTGGAGGGTGAAGTGCTTGAAAGGGTATTGCAGGGAAGAAAGGTTGCTGGTTCCTTGAAAGCAGTGATAAGAAGCAGGGAAGTGAGCATGGAAGTGAAAAAGTTATTACATGACAGTATTGTGATACCAACTCTAACGTATGGAAGTGAAGCTTGGACCTTGTTAG
>NC_137036.1:1020000-1237500 GCF_032717465.1 Coenobita brevimanus | reverse complement strand
TTACTGTTCATCTTCTGTTACAAAATATAGATCAATACAAATAATTAAAACTCAATAAGTAGGTTTATGAAAGGTTAGGTGGTAGAGGGAGGCCTTCACGCGGTAACACTGATATAGCTGGTCGGGTGCGCTGCCTGGTTATACACACGTCCCTCAACTCCCTTTCTATCTCCTGAAAGGACCATGGTGGACTGCAGGATGGGGGGGAACTTCAGCCTGCAGTCTACTGGGTTAAAGTGCATAGAAGCGTGAGATTACAGTTGCTACAAACCCACAAGTAATGACCGTTGAAAATCAGTCTATCTAACTATCTATTGCCAGACGCCATAACCCATAAGGGGTGGCCGTTTGTCTTTGAGTTAGTTGTTTTACGGGGAGGGGCACTAACCCTCCACCAACCCACTTGTTGACACGTAGGGAACACGTATGGGTTGGTTATATGGTTACCACCCAGCGTTATAAATGGTTTCCTGGCTTACAGGAAACCATTAGGCTTGTCACTCAATGTAAAGCCACCTGAAAAGGAAAGAAGAGCAATAAAAAGTGACAGGAAAGATGGGAGAAATAGGAAGAGAGGAGGACAGGCACAGAAAAAGAATGATAAAGGTGAAGGAAGAGGTGAGTAGCACTACATCAAGTGAGTGGATGATGGTGAGATATAGGAAGAGAGGAGGGCAGACACAGAAAAAGAACGATACAGGTGAAGGAAGAAGTAGGCAGCACTACATCAAGCGAGTGGATGATGGTGAGATATAGGAAGAGAGGAGGGCAGACACAGAAAAAGAACGATACAGGTGAAGGAAGAAGTAGGCAGCACTACATCAAGTGAGTGGATGATGGTGAGAAATAGGAAGAGAGGAGGGCAGACACAGAAAAAGAATGATAAAGGTGAAGGAAGAAGTAGGCAGCACTACATCAAGCGAGTGGATGATGGTGAGAAATAGGAAGAGAGGAGGGCAGACACAGAAAAAGAACGATACAGGTGAAGGAAGAAGTAGGCAGCACTACATCAAGTGAGTGGATGATGTTCGCCACCACCTACCACATGTAAGAGAGAGAGAGAGAGAGTATAAATTTAAATCTAACGTACCTGATCTTTCGTATCCACGCCACCACCTTCTCACAACCGCCCATTTTTTCAAACATGAGGGTCTGTGTGTTTAAAAAGCCACGGACGAACCCTGGCCAGTCCGAACCCAAATTAAATTCTTTGGTCCACTCCGTTTTGAGGAAGGGAAACTCCTCCAGCAGGTCGTGAGGCAGCCTGGAGGGAGCGTGGAGGTAAACAAAGTAGCAGAGCAGAAAAGGTGAATTCGGTGTCGTCATCTTCGTCATTCTTATTATTATTATCGTCATTATTTTCATCATCATCGTCATTGTCATCATCATTATTGCCGTTATTATTGTCATCGTCATCATTATTGTCATTATTCTCATCGTCATCATTATTGTCATCATTATCATCATTATTATTGTCATCATCGTCGTCGTCATCAACAATAACTGCTACTACTACTACTACTACCATCATCAGTTAATTTTACATAGTATATTTTAACACTAAATCGGTGAGGCACATCCGTTACGAAAAAACTCCAGGGCACTAGAATACATTAAAATCACCTGGCTTGTAGGAGGTAGGAGGCGGCGTGTAGTCTGGCCAACTCACGCATCACCAAGGACGCCTGTGCTGCACCGACCCCCACAGCGCGGTCCTCCATCCTATAGCCACACACGCGTAGGTTCTCGAGGAAGATGAACTCCTTCCCTCTCTCCAAGGAATGATGGAAGCACGTGGGGAAACACAGGGGCCTCTCTCCTATCTGCCTCAGGACTTCATTCAGTGAGGGAAGGACCTGTGGGGAATGTGGACTGTGAGTTTTGGTAGGGTTGGGGCGCCTTCACGTGGTGGCACCGATATAACGGTGCTGAAACTGCCCTAGTTCTCTCCCTATCCCCCAAATGTGCACTGAGTTTTGGTAGGGTTGGGACGCCTTCACGTGGTGACACTGATATAACGGTGCTGAAACTACCTTAGCTCTCTCCTTATCCCCCAAATGTGTACTGTGAGATTTGGTAGGGTTGGGACGCCTTCACGTGGTGGCACTGATATAACTGGGTGCTGGAACTGCCCTAGCTCTCTCCCTATCCCTCAGAAGGAGCATGGTGGACTGCAGAATGAGGGTAGCTTCAGCCTGCAGTCCACTGGGTTCACGTTTAGTTAAGCGTGGGGTTGCAACTACTGTAGGCTTCTACTACTACTACCGCTGCTGCTTCTCCCTTCCCTCCCTCCTCCTCTACCCCCTCCCTCACCCCCACTGTCTCCCCCCTCCCCTCACCCCATCCCAGCTCCCTGACTGTAACCTGTCCACAAGAAATGGGCCAATTTTTGCAGACAGTCAACCCCGGAGTACTTGCTTCCTATGTCCGCAAGTGTACAGAGAGAGAGAGAGAGAGAGAGAGAGAGAGAGAGAGTTATCCCAAAGTCTGAACGAATGCATAGCGCAAAGAGAGAGAGAGAGAGAGTTATCCCAAAGTCTGAACGAATGCATAGCGCAAAGAGAGAGAGAGAGAGAGAGAGAGAGAGAGAGTTATCCCAAAGTCTGAACGAATGCATAGCGCAGAGAGAGAGAGAGAGAGAGAGAGAGAGAGAGAGAGTTATCCCAAAGTCTGAACGAATGCAGAGAGAGAGAGAGAGAGAGAGAGAGAGAGAGAGAGAATCATCCCAGTCTGAACGAATACATAACGGAGAGAGAGAGAGAGAGAGAGAGAGAGAGAGAGAGAGAATCATCCCAGTCTGAACGAATACATAACGGAGAGAGAGAGAGAGAGAGAGAGAGAATCATCCCAGTCTGAACGAATACATAACGGAGAGAGAGAGAGAGAGAGAGAGAGAGAGAGAGTTTCCCACAGTCTGAACGAATACATAGGGGTAAAATCGAAACTATCTGAAACAGGCATCAGTAAATATATGATGTTTCACAGTGTTTCGCCGTATGTTAATATTCTTCACACGAAACTCGAAATATTTCGTGTATTATTTTCTGTGACTATATTTGAAGATGTAATATTATCTATCTGTCCATCTATCTAGCCAGACGCCCGTAAAGGGGTGGTTAGAAACAAATCGCCTCCATGTCACACTGTCCCCCGCCATTTCGCTGCCCTCCCCCCAGCGCATACCTATACCTCTCCACTCCATCCCACCATCTCATCCTGTGCCTCCTCCTCCATCTCACTCACATACATTCTCCTCGTCAGTCTCTCACCCTCCATCCTCTCCACATGGCCAAACCACCTCAGTGTGTTCCTCATAACGCTTCCTATCACATCCACATCCACACCACAACGTTCCTTTATATCCTCATTCGTCAGCCTGTCTCTCCATGTGACTCCACAGGCTCCTCTTAAATAACTCATTTCCACTGCTCTCACTCTTGACTTGTGTCCTTCCAACAACGTCCAAGCTTCACTTCCGTACGTTAGAGTTGGTATCACAATACTGTCATGTAGTAACTTTTTCACTTCCATGCTCACTTCCCTGTTTCTTATCACTGCTAGATAGATAGATATAGTTACATAGACAGTAGGCACATTGACAGATAGACACAGATAGGTAGATAGTTGGACAGATAGATATAGATATTGGCAGACACACAGACAGTTGGAGAAAGATATAGACTGACAGATACATAAACAGACAGATAGATAGACATATAGATAGATAGATAGATAAGGAATGTTGGCAATACAACGTTAAGCCACCGAGCCATTGTGTAGAAGCTGCTAGATAGATAGATAGATAGATACATAGATAGATAGGCACATTAACAGACAGACAGATAGATAGATACATACATATATATAGTTACATAGACGGAGAGACAGATGGAGACAGACAGATAGATAGACAGACACAGATATAGTAACATAGACAGACAGATAGACAGATGGAGACAGATAGACAAATAAACAGAGACAGATAGATAGACAGATAGATAAGGAATGTTGGCAATACAGCGTTAAGCCACCTAACCTTTGTGTAGAAGTGCTAGATAGATAGATAGATAGATAGATAGATAGGCACATTGATAGACAGACAGACAGATAGATAAGGAGTGTTGGTTATACAGCATTAAATCACCCAACCTTTGTGTAGAAGTTGCACTCGTTGACAAAGATCAGGTGGTAAAATTCATCAGCGTCAGCACCACGCGGCGTATTATATTTAACCACATAACACACTTCATTCTGTTCTCCAAGTTCTCCCTGTTCTCCAAGTCCTCCCAGTTCTCCTCCTCCACGTCGTCCTTGAAGGTGGTACTTGGCCCTGATGTTCCTGATCGTTGAAGTGTGACCGTCGAATTTTGAGGTGGTACTTTCAGAGGTCCAGGATGTCAACACTGCCTGGCCGCCCTTGTCCTTCGTCAGAGCCGCTTGGATGTCTCTCTCCCTGATGCTGACGTCACACACTGCACGTAAATAAAGTAGAATGATAAATGAATAAATACATGAATAAATAATAATGAAAAATATCTGCCTATCCACTACACGAGTCAAAGGCCAAAAATAAAGGAAATTAATATATACCTTATGTTGATTTAACCACAACACTTTAGATAGATAGGTAAATGAGAATCAAAGTCTGTCAACAACACTAGTCTGTCCACTTGTACCTTTCCTTCTTGCAGGAAGTTTGCTCTCATTCAGCCAGTCCCAAAGAAGGGTGACCATTCCCAACCCTCCAACTATCGTCCAATTGTTTTAACATCCTGTATCTCAAAAGTTTGCGAGTCAGTTCTTAATAGAAAATTTTTAAAGCATCTTTCCTATCACAACCTTCCTTCTGATCGTCAGTATGGGTTCCGTCAGGGATGCTCCACAGGCGATCTTCTCACCTACCTTTCAGACTCCTGGTACCATTCCTCCTATTCTTCCACTACGTCCAGTTTCTTTCCCATCCTGGCTTCTGCCTCCTGCTGTGGTCTGCCCTTCTTTTCTCCCTTGTTCAAAGTCTTTCCTTCCCTCAGATATCCTTCGCTTCCTTTTTCTCTAACCTATGTCCTGTCACTCTTCTGCTACGCATATCTTTACTGACGGCTCTTAATTTTGTCATGGTGTTGGGTTTGCCGTTGTGTTCCCAGACTCCTCAGTACACTTCCCTCCATTGCCAGTGTCTTACTGCAGAGCTGTATGCTATTCTTTTTGCTCTGAAATGTCTTCTGAGGTTCGCTTCTTCCACCTTTGTTACATTTTCCGATTCTCTCGGTGTGCTCACTTCGTTACACACCACGCCATCTTCTCATCCTCAAGTCACCCATATTCAGGAGTGGCTGTTCCGTCTTTGTGTTAAGAAAAAGTTGGTTCGCTGCCGCTGGGTTCCTGGCCATATTGGTATTACAGGTCATGAACAGGCTGACTCGTTGGTGCGCTTTGCTGCTTCCTCCTCTAGGTCCTGCCTCTGCTTCATGCCGGCTTTTGATTGTTTCCCTCTCCTAACCCGCCTCTTCCGTGATCGTTGGCAGTCCTCATGGCACCAACAGGTTCACAACAAACTTCATAGAGTTAAACCCTCTGTTCTTCCCCGGCACACATCAACCCACCCCAATCGTCGATGGGAAACAATCCCTGCTCGTCTTCGCTCAGGTCATACCCGCCTAGCTCAGTCATTTGATGCGTCATGACCCTCAGCACACCTGCTCGCACTATGCTTGCCCTATGACTATCCATCATCATCTTGATTGCCAGTCTACATTCCAACAACGTCTTGCAGCGTTCCCCTTCCTTTCCTCACTCCGTCGGTCCCCACAACTTACTGATTTCCTAGGTGACTCTCGCACTGTGTCTTTTTCCAATATTATCACTTTTCTTACTGCACTTCATGTCACGCGTTTAATATAATTATTTACCCCGCTTCCTTTTATCGTAGTGCTGTTTAGCCATCTTTTGGCTTGGTGCTAGTTTTTTTTTTTTTTTTTTCATTATTCCTTCCTTCCTGCCATCAGCATCTCACCACACACTCCAGTTCCTGGGGCTTTCCCCATGTTAACTTTATTCATTGCTTCCACAACTTCCATCCTACTGATTTCTTCCTCTCTGCTCACTTCCCTCCTTCTCCCAGCCATATCCCAGCCACTTATACTCGCATTACTTCCATTCTTTATGTTCAACAATACCTTAAAGTGTTCTCTCCATCTGTTCACTTTTTCTCCCGTCTCCAATAGTAATCTACCATTTTTATCTTTCACTCCCCAAATAACTTCTTTGGCACCCTGTCTAACTCTCTTTACCTCTTTCCAGAACATTTTCCTACATTCCCTCCACTTTACACTCAACTTCCTTCCAAATTCCTCGTCCACTCTCTTCTTACTCTTTCTTACTAATCTTTTCACCTCTCTCTTCCTCTCTACATATAACACGCTCTTCTGTCTCTCAGCTTCTTCCACGCTCCTGTTTCTCATCCACTCACTATATGCTTTCTTCTTTTGCGCCACAGCCTGTCTCACCTCTTCATTCCACCATGCTGTTCTCTGCCCCCCTTTCGTCTTCTCCTCACCCCATACACCACCTCACATGCTGCACAGATTTCTTCTGTGTTTGCACACACCTTCCACGTCCCCCATCTGCTCCAAGTCATATTTACCCAATCGCTCCTCTACTTCTCTCTTGTATTCTGCCTCTTTTCCATCCTCTTGTGACCTTTCCACCCTCCTTGTATGAACTAGTTTCTCCTGTCCTTCCCTTCCTCTATTCCTTCACTTCAATTCAACTTTGACTTTCACCACCACCAAGTGGTGATCATCAGTCCACTCCCCCAACCTCTATGTGTTCTTGCATTCATTACACACCTCATTCTATCATCCACACATATAATCATTGCCTTCCGTTCATTCAGTTCACCACCCACCCTTCTCATTCCTCGCCACGTAGGCCTATAGCCTACCTGTGGATCATTTTGTGCCTGAAATGGGTATTGGCTATCACCAACCCCCTCCCGGCACAAATGTCCACTAACACACTGCCATTCTCATCCACTTCTGCAGGCACACCCCACTCACCAACGTATAAATCATATAAATACGATAGTGCCAATTAAAATGTTGAAATTGAGCTCGCTGCTTTTTACTATCGTTACCCATATAATTCAGTTTTCTTTGACAACTTAGGTCGGTATGTTTTCTACGGTACGGTACGTAATACTAAAATGTTTTGATTGATTGACTTGCTTATTGAAGTATACAGAGTACATATACATCTAAATAGCCTTAGTTGTATTAAGTAGTCGCATTGATGGCTTTAATATTATATACATCAGTGTACGTTAATTCTGACGAACTATTGTAAGGACGGGAACGTATTTATAATGTATGATAATATTCTGAATGATTTGCTTGGGATTATTCTTATTATTCCATCACATTCTTGATTGATAGGTGATAATTTAAAAACCAAAGAGAAACAGTTAATTGCACCACTTACTGCTTGGGGTGGTGGTGAAGGGACAGCGGCAGCAGGATAAGTGGGAACGCTGGCTGTCTTACTTTGCTGACGTCATGCTGACGCGTACTGCTGATCGTACCCAACAAGGACAAATGTTGTACCAGGGATAAAAAACAGTACCTACATACATACATTGCCAGACGCCATGTATCCCAAACGGGGTGGCCAAGGGTTTAGAGTTAATTGTTTTACAGGGAGGGGCTCTTTGTCATAATTACCATCATCACCTAATCCCGTTTTGCTCCACCTAAACAGGAGTGAAGGGGCCCTGGGATAGGCTACTCAATCCCAGCATTTAACCAGATGGGTGTTGACGACCATCATCCACTCACATGATGTAGTGCTACCTACTTCATCCTTCACCTTTATCACTTTTTCTGTCTGTCCTCCTCTCTTCCTATTTCTCCCATCTTTTCTGTCACTTTTTATTACTCATCTTTCCTTTTCAGGTGGCTTATTATTGAGTGGCAAGCCTAATGGTTTCCTGTAAGCCAGGAAACCATTTATAACGTTGGGTGGTAACCATATAACCAACCCATAGTGTTCCCTACATGTCAACAAGTGGGTTGGCAGAGGATTAGTGCCTTTCCCATAAAACCACTACTGTGAGACAAACGGCCACCCCTTACGGGATTGTGGCATCTGGCTAGAGACAGGTAGACAGACTCAAGGTCCACCGTACTCAGTGGACCTTGAACAGACTAACCCCTGAGGCTGAGTGGCATCACGTGAGCAATAAACCCCAATCAACCTCCAGATGGAACCCACATACAGACGCCCGGTTGGAGCGTCGTAACCCACTAAACCCTACCATCGTACCTCAAATAAATCTATTATTGCAGGAAGGCCACATCTAACCCCTCCAGTTCGAAAAGATCTCTAGCGAATGAGTCTCGAGCGCTGCTTGCTATAAAAAAAAAAAAAATTGTGTAGCGGGTCAGGTATGTAGTGAGCTGTTTTGCCAAGGTGGACTTATATGCAATACTCATAATGGCAATGATAACCTGGGAGAGTGAGGAGTATACTGATAATCACTATCACAGTATCATACATTTACAATTAGTTCACAGGGTAAAATTACAGAATACTTGCGCTGGAACAAGGTACATGAGTAACACATGACTACGATTACGTAGCAGGGGGTGTTCTCGGCAGTCAGTGAGTGTAGATAGTCCTAGGTGCGTAAGTGATAGTAAGTGCTGTGTGTGTGTGTGTGTGTGTGTGTGTGTGTGTGTGTGTGTTCCTGGCCCAGTAGGTGAGGGCAGGAGGGAGAGCTGTTGTTTCGTCGGGGTCAGGACCAGTGTGCCATAGTGGTGTGTTGGTCCGGGTAAGAAGTGGACCTGAGTGCCACAGGGAACGCCTCAGGCGCTATGCACCTGCCGCCCAAGCCAGGCCCTGGTGCCTTGTGCACACGAGCTGGGTCGTGTGTGACTGGGTACCAGCACCCCTGGTTGTAGGTAGTTGCAAGGCGCACCACTGACTGCCTCGTAGTGTGGCTTGCAGGTTTATTCTGCGTCTGATTGGGTCTGGCACTCTCCACCCTCATTGTGTTGCTTAGTGGTTTTTAGCAGGGTGCTGGGGTCACGTGCTGGTGCCGGGTGCAAAGTGTGTAGGTTGTGTGGTGTACAGTATGTACAGTGCAGTGTGGATGTTGTGTGGTGCACAGTATGTGTATTGCAAAGTGTGGATGTTGAGTGGTGCACAGTGCGTACAGTGCAGTGTGGAAGTTGATTGGTGCACAGTATGTACAGAGCGAAGTGTGGAGGTTGTGTGGTGCACAATATGTGCTCTACAGATCTCTACTGTACCTAGTAAAATAGTTTGGTGGCGGCAAGAACATAATGAAAAGTAGGCAGTAGCGAACATCTTTTCCTAAGCGATTTACATTACTTATTGCTCTATACTGTCCTCTTCTGTGTTTCGCAAATTCATCCGATATCACTATAATCTACATAAATAATGTACTTTACCAGTAAAATGCTTTTGTCGGAGAGGTGCGAGCGAGGCTATTTAAATCCGAATTAGGCATTGAAGTGTGGCCTTACACCCCGAGGCTGCCTACAGTATACTGATGGCTATCTACCTACCAAGTTTACACCCCGAGGCTGCCTACAGTATACTGATGGCTATCTACCTACCAAGTGTCATGTCTTCACCACAAACTGCCTGGCTTGTGGTTCTCTTTTGAAGATTTTCGACATGGTGCATTTGGCGCGTGTCACGTGCCGCATGCACCGCCGGGGTGTGATGAGACCTGTCAAAAACCAGTCTTAAAGAATTGGCCATCATATGGTGCAAACCACGCAGTGATCGGGCATGTGGTTGCTGAGATATAAGCTTAATTCTCAAAATCTTTACGGTCGGGCCGGGCATGGAATAAAATTATACCACCCATGTCCAGAAATAAATCACTAAGGATGACGTGTTAGGGCACTTCCTTAAGTGACGAGAATACGAGCCCTAATGTGTTGCGGGGACGGCTCAGTGAGGGTTATCAGTGCCATCCTGCATCATTTATTCACTTCCTAGTCCCACACCCACACCCACACCACCAGACTGAACCTTCCTCAGCACATAACGTTACATTCGGATTATCCTGTGTTTTTCACCACACTATGTAAAGGTTTATGTCAAGGTTTTGAACTGATGGGATACTAGACAGCATTCATTAGTTATCCTGTATGAAAGGCCTTTTCTATGTTGAATGAAGTCTTCTGGAATGCTAATTAGAGAGCAGGAAAAAAAGACGCACCACAGAGCAGTCTAGCTCTCTGATCTCGAAAACGTATAAAGCTAAATCTTTGAATATTACACATCTGACAGCCGAAGGATGGGACAAAATGTTACATCGAAAAACTGTAGACAAATATTTTCTGCAGAGCGGCAGAATCGTTGTCGCTCTGCTGTAGCTGTTTCTCTATTTTCTTCAAGTGTGTGGCAAGACCCAACCCATCTTCTTTTACAACAATGAAGAATGCAGTCGATCAAAAACTACATCGTCCTAAAGAAGATAATAGGCCCATTTCTACCGCAATGATTGTTTTGAATTTAAATGTTTGGCGTCGCTCTTGGTGTGGGAAAAAAACTTCTTCATTAGTTGAAAATATGATAGGCTACTGCAAGCAAAGGGACATGTTGATGTCTCATATGCCTTTTCTGCCATCAAACATCAGTAAAACTTGTAAATTTAATCATACATGGCAAAAACTTGAGAAACGGTTGCTGATAAAGTTTAGTTTGGCGTCCGAAAGAGGACAGCACAAGTATTGTATAGTTGTCAACTAAGCGCTTTCTTCGCTACATCTAGCAATGTTTTTCATTGGCGCGATATTCTCGTAATAATAGGAAGCTTATTAATACCTCTTTCCTTTGTGATTTATTTTCTTTCATGATATGTAGCCATTTTTAATATCGACCTATATTGCAAGAATAACATAAAGAATAACATGATCATTTGTGTGTTAACTCGGGAAAAGATGCGACGAAAACACGGGCCTGTTGTATTTGATTGGAAGTTGATTGATTGATTACTATATATTGTTGTAAAGGTATACAGAGTACTTATACAACAAAGAAGGTGGTGGGTCTTACCACGTAACATCTCCTTCAGCAAACCACCGACTGCTTCACGCCCGCAAATATTATAGCTATAGTACAAATTATAAAATGAAATGGAGTTTATAAGATACATTGCATACAGGAGAGAGAAGTAGCATCAGGCAGTATAGAAGCATGTCACAGCAGCATTTACCCGAGCTTAAGAAGTTTTGTTCTGGAAGTATACGAAGTACATACACAGCTTAAGGTGGTGAGTCTCGGCATACACCTTTAGCAAGTGGTGAAATACAAATTGAAATAGGTTAATAAGGTGTGGTTATTACATGGTATATACGGTAACAATATAGTGTACCTATAGGCTGCTTTGCCCAAAAGAAGGGAAGTAACCGAGACAGGACAGCACACTCCCAATTTACTGACACACACACACACACACACACACACACACACACACACGGAAAAAGAGGACTTGATGTACCTTCAGTGCTAGATCTAATATTTACAAGGCAAGAAAATGATACTGACAGTTTAATATATCACCCTCCACTCGGCAAAAGCGATCATGCAGTACTAAATTATAACTTCAGGATAGCATATGACATAGTAAACAGCAATGATAGTTACAAAAAGAGCCTAAACTATAAAAAGGGAAATGATCAAGACCTAAAGAAGTATTTCTTAGAAGTTGATTGGGAAAATGAGCTTAGAGGACAAGATTTAAATGCTGTATATAAAAAATTTTGTGAATTTTATGAAATAGGAGTCCAGAAGTACATCCCACAGCACAAAGAAGCAGATAAGAAAATACAGAAATGGTTCAATACAGAATGTAAAAAAAAAAAAAAAAAAAAGATTTGTTGTGGAATAGATACAGAAGACACAATAGTGAAAGGACGTATAATAATTACAAACAGGCAAGAAACGACTATACAAGAATAAGGAGGGAAGCCCAAAAACAGTTTGAGGAGGATATAATAAATAAAAGTAGTGATCAACCAAAGCTGTTTTACAGCTATATCAGAAGCAAAACTAAAGTAAAAGATATAATACAATCCATTACGGACGAGGGAATCACTTATACGCAAGAGAAAGATATTTGTGAAGCACTAAATAAGAATTTCCAATTAGTTTTTACAGAAGAAAAAAATTTTGAGTGGGACTATGTGGAACACGCATGTCCACACATACTACCAGATATACAAATAGCAGAAAAAGTAATACAGGAGGAGTTAAGTAGATTAGACAGAGGAAAAGCAAGTGGCCCTGATGAAATTTCATGTTGGGTATTACGAGAATGTGCAAAGGAGTTATGTAAACCATTATTTTTAATTTTCAAGAAATCTTTGAGTCAAGGGAAACTACCTGATATTTGGAAAAAAGCAAATATAGTCCCCTTATTCAAGAAAGGAAATAGACAAAATCCACTCAACTACCGACCAGTATCACTGACCAGTGTTGTAAGCAAGGTATTAGAAAAACTTATAAGAAAAGCTTGGGTAAATCATCTAGAAGAACACAGTATGATAACAGAAAGACAGTTTGGTTTCAGAAAAGGAAAATCATGTGTTACTAATTTGTTGAGCTACTATGACAGAGTAACAAACACAGTACAGGAAAGGGAAGGATGGGTGGACAGTATCTATTTAGATTTCAAGAAAGCTTTTGACACAGTACCACACCAAAGACTTTTATGGAAGCTGTACCATCAAGGAGGAATTCGAGGCAAACTGTTTTGTTGGATGCAAGACTTTCTCATAAAAAGAGAAATGAGGACAGTACTAAGAGGAAACTACTCATCATGGAAAGAAGTGACTAGTGGAGTACCACAGGGTTCAGTGCTGGCACCAATCATGTTTTTAGTGTATATAAATGATATAAACAGTAACGCTGGAAATGAGAGCTATCTGAATATGTTTGCAGATGATGCAAAAATACAAAGGAGAATTACTAACACAGACTCTTGTAAAGAGCTGCAAGAAGAATTAAATAAACTTCATGAATGGAGTAGTACATGGCAAATGGAATTCAATGTGGACAAGTGTCATGTAATCAAGTTTGGTAAAAGTGGAAAAAGACCTGATTGGGATTATAAGTTAGGAAATAAAACCCTATACACATCAGAAAGAGAGAAAGACCTAGGTGTGATTATCAATAATAGATTATCTCCGGCTGACCACATCAGCGAGAAGGTACGGAACATGTATACACTGCTTGCAAATATGAGAATAGCATTCACATACATAAATGAAGACATGCTAAGAAGGATAATAAGATCATTCATTAGACCAACCCTGGAATATGCATCAGTAGTCTGGAGTCCTCATCTCAAAAAGCACGTAGACAAGATTGAAAAAGTTCAAAGGGCCGCTACAAGATGGATACCAAGCTTAAGGGACCTAAGCTACGAAGAAAGACTAAATAAACTGAATCTACCAACACTACAGGAGAGAAGGAAAAGAGGTGACATGATAATGCTATATAAATGCATATCAGGAAAGGAGAAAATAGACATAAATGATTACTTAACATATGGAGAAGCATCAGCAAGAGGACACTGCAAAAAATTGCAGAAGAAGAGAGGTGATAAAGACGTAAGGAAATTCAGTTTCCCAAACAGAGCAATTGATCAATGGAGTGCACTACCGAATGAAATAGTGTGTGCCAAAACAATTCACAAATTTAAGGATATGTACGATAAATATGGTTTAAAGACACGGGACAGTACGAGCTTGACTCATTCCTGTAAAGATACAATTAGGTAAGTACACACACACACACACACATTTACTTGTACTTAGCCCCAAGGGGAGAAGGGACAGACCCTCACAACTGCGCATTGCAATCTGTGACATCCGCAGCAGGGCCCGACAAACCCATCCCCTTACCTGCACCTGACCTGATCACTAGACCAAATACGGGAAAATATCCCGTCGGGGCCGCGTCACCATTTATTCATTCACTCCTATCACAGCTACTCTTCCATGTTCAATAGACATCCCTCTCGCATCCAGCGCTTTCATCACACTGTCCATCCATCCTGTTCGTGGTCTTCCTCTCAGCCTTACACCTCTCACATCAGATCCATTCTTTTTCACCAGTCGTTCTTCATCCATTCTCTCCATAAGCCCAAACTATCCCAACACCCTCTGTTCAACTCGTTCAGCCATCTCTCGTATAACACCAGATCTTCGCACTTCATTTTCTCACTTGATCCATACGCGCCACTCCACACATACTCCTCAGACACCTCATCTCCATTACAGTCAAACTTTTCCTCTCTGCTACACCCATATTCCATGTTTCAGCCCCATATAATGCAGTGGGTATCACTACACCCTCATACAGCCGTTTCTTTACGTCCATTCTGAGTGAACGACATCTAAACACTTTTCATTCCTCCCAGCACCTTTCCTACTTCATTCTTTCTAAACTGCACCTCTGCATCTATTCTTCCATCCACAGCAACATGTTACCCTAAATACTTAACACTCTACCTCCTCAACTAACTCACCATTCAGAACTACATTCATCCTCCTACCATCTACCAACCTCGCACACTTCAACACTTTACTCTTATTCTCATTTACTCTCCATTTCTTCCTTTCACACACCATTCCAAACTCCTCTACCAACTGTCTCCCGTCACTTCTCCGGATCAGCCACCAGTGCAGTAACAAGAAAACAATGGAATATTATAAAAGCAGTCACGCATGACATCTATATCGATATTAAACGAGGTTGAGGTCCCATATACTAAATAAACCGTTAAGAGGTGGTATGAGGCTCTTACCTTTTAGGCTACACCTTATTTTACTGATGAAGATAAAAGCAGAGGACGTACCACGAATCCCTATGTCAGTTTCAATAGTCTGGTCCTTTGCTGTTTATATTATCAATCAATCAATCATTTCCTGTGGCACCCCACGGGATGCATAGGGCCTCGATGAACTCTCTCCACCAATATTTGTCTCTTGCCTTCTCCTTCAGGTCCCACCAACACTCCTCTCCTGCTTCTTTTTTCATTGTCCTCAACCAGGTTTCCTTCGGCCTACCTCTACCTCTTCTTCCTCTAGCAGTCCACTCCGGCACATCCTGTATTAAACTGCCTTCTTTTCTGTATATGTGCCCCAACCACTTCCAGCGAGACAGTCTCACATATTCATTAACTGGTTCCACTCTCGTAATATCCCTTACTCTTTCATTTGTAACTCTGTCTTGCCACTTTACCCCAAGAATCATTCTCAGTATTTTATTCTCAAATTATCTTAATACTTCTGGTATCAGTATAATCTATATCGGTATCATGTACTAGCCCCAGGTTAACTTCAAACGTAAGCCCCAGTTTCTGCCGGCTGAAGCTGCTTTTGTCTGTCAATCCACCATCCACCTGTCGGGGGATAGGAAGGGTCCGGGGATTATGTTGAAAGCTCAGAACAGTAGAACCGCCTACTTATATCAGTGCCACCGCATGAAGGGGTCTTTCTCCAGCACTGCATCAGTAACACGCAAGAGGATATATAATTAGGCTGGATATTCTGTTAACTAATCTAGCGCATTTTTAACACGAATGTAGCAATATTTGTGAATACATTGCAACCCTGACATCAACAGCACCACACAAACACAGCTGACCGCCAAACCGCACGGCCTAGTTTTATCACATTTCCACATTTATTGTACCGTAAGTAGATAAATGAGAGCCAGCCCATGTATTATAATTAGCCGCCTAGATTCCCTGCCTTCATGGGAATATCAAAACTATCACCTAGCCTCGATACGTACTTCATGGCGGGATCAAAATTTTATCGAACTGTTGTTGGATGCTGGCCAAAATCAAAGTGGTCAGTTTAAATGTTTATATACAGTTTATTATATCCCACAAAGGACAGGAAGCCATTAATTTCTCTTTGTAGCATCACCCATATTTCAGGTTTTTACAGAAATTATGCAGATTGTTAGTGGCGAGGCAGTAGACCATTTATTTAGGTTCTATTTAGTTTATTTTCTATGTAGCTTGTACGTAGGAGACGCAAGAGTAGTAAAAAATAAATATTGGTTAGCATTACCCTTAAATATAGTCCAAAGTTGAGTATTTTGAGTGCAGAAATAAAAAAAATACAACCCTTGGCCTTTTGATATCAGGTTATGTGTTACAGCAGCAGTTCTGTATGTGCATTATCTTTTAGTAACCGTTCTGTTGCAAAGTGGAATAATTTCTCTTGGAATATTGTTTGTTTAATTGAGAATGACGTCTTAGGGCAGTCAAATGGTGGGTGACAGAGTGACTTGGAGGCGTTTTGTCTGCGGCCACCGTTTGCGGGATTAGGGCGTCGGGCTATAGATAGAGACGTCTTAGGGTGCGGCCACACTTGCTCGAAACATGATCAACGAGATGAAATGAAACACTGGGTTAGAGGTCTTGTAGTATTTGAATCTGAATGTCTGATGGACCCCTGAGCCTCGTTTCCTCATGACAGTCACATGTTCGGGGGCAAGTGTGTCTGGCCTGTGACACGACTGCTGTACTACCCCATTGTAAAACCTGTTAGTTAGAGGAGTAATTTATAATGGGATCTATTATCATTTCAACCGCTAACAGAATTACAATTTTTTTTATCCCTTTTTATCGGTATTTTAGACAATTCTTCCAGTAAGACACTTTACTTCCATGACATTTTCATTGCAAATTATTTTTATTTTACTCCTGAAGGTTAGGTTAGGTTAAGTTAGGTTAGGTTAAGTTAGGTTGTCAGGTTAGGTTAAGTTAGGTTGTTAGGTTAGGTTAAGTTAGGTTAGGTTAAGTTAAGTTAGGTTGTTAGGTTAGGTTAAGTTAGGTTGTTAGGTTAGGTTAGGTTAAGTTAGGTTAGGTTAGGTTAGGTTGTTAGGTTAGGTTAGGTTAGGTTAAGTTAGGTTAGGTTAAGTTAAGTTAGGTTGTTAGGTTAGGTTAGGTTAGGTTGTTAGGTTAGGTTAGGTTAGGTTAAGTTAGGTTAGGTTAGGTTAGGTTGTTAGGTTAGGTTAGGTTAGGTTAAGTTAGGTTCAAGAGTAAAATAAAAATAATTTGCGACAAAGATGCCATAGAAGAAAAGCGTCTGAGGATTGTCTAAAACACCGGAAAAAGGTTCAAACTCTTGTAATTCTGTCAGGGGTTGAAATGATAATTTTGCCTTTGTAATGATTTTGACAGTGAAGCACCTCAATTGAAATGGAGGTCAGTGTTGAAAAATCTATCTATCTACAGCCAAATGCCTTAATCCTGTAAGGGGTGGCCACAAACAAATCACCTCCATGTCGCCCTGTCTCCTGCTGTTTTGGTGCTGTCCCCCTGTCTTGCACCACCCTGTTTCATATACCTCTTCACTCCATCCCTCAGTCTCATCTTTGGTCTCCCCCTCCCTCTACACACAAACACTCTCGTCTCAAAATGAATAGATCTTGAATTTGGCTCCCTGTTATCTTTTGTTTTTTTCTTGGAGGGAACAATGATGCATGCTTCTGGCCTTTGGTTCCTTCTTCCTTGCATTAAAGAGAGAGAGAGAGAAAAAAAAAGTCACCATGATGATAAAGGTTAACGTATTGCATCGTTTTCAGAAAGATGAGTGAGTCACGGATGGAATACCGGCTGAAGAACACGCCGAGTGACTGCATACAGAGTGTCAAGTTTGGGCCGTCCTCGTCACAGTTCCTGCTGGTGGCGTCGTGGGATAAGAGCGTGCGGCTGTTTGATGTTGTTAATAATAATATGAGGCTCCAGTATCAGCACACCGGCCCTGTGCTGGACTGCTGTTTTCAGGTATAGTACACTGGCTATGGTGGGGGTACAGCTAAGAGTATACTGTATATGTTTAGCAACTTTCCATCTTGTGCAGTGTCTGTGATAAGTGGGTGCGTAAGAGATGTAGTGGTATTAGAGGTAGACTGTGAGATAATGCTGATTTCATGTGTGTGGTGTGTCGGGGAGAGCAGGTGGAGATTGTCAAGTGTGAAAGGACTGAACTTGCTGGTGAATCTCTTGAGTATGTGGATGAGTTTTGTTATTTAGGAGACATGATATGTGCTGGAGGTGGGGCTGGAGCAGCTCTGTGGCTAGAGTGAGGAGTGGTTGGAAGAAGTTCAGGGAGCTGTTCCCTCTCCTGACACAAGAGCTCTCCTTTGATGCAAAGAGAGCTTTGTATGCAGCATGTGTTAGGAGTATAATGCTGTGTGGTAGTGAGACCTGGGCAGTAAAGGAAGGTGATATTCTCAGGCTCAGATATGCAGAAATGATAGTGATTAAGTGGAAGTGTAGTGCGTCCTTGAATGCGAGGCCTGGGGGGGCCAGGGTTACGGTGTAAGAGTTGAGGGGAAGGCTGGGACTGGAGTGTATTGGTGCTGTGATGAGGAGGGGTAGATTGAGATGGTTTGGGAGGAAGGATGGGACTGGAGTGTATTGGTGTTGTGATGAGGAGGGGTAGATTGAGATGGTTTGGGAGGAAGGATGGGACTGGAGTGTATTGGTGTTGTGATGAGGAGGGGTAGATTGAGATGGTTTGGGAGGAAGGATGGGACTGGAGTGTATTGGTGTTGTGATGAGGAGGGGTAGATTGAGATGGTTTGGGAGGAAGGATGGGACTGGAGTGTATTGGTGCTGTGATGAGGAGGGGTAGATTGAGATGGTTTGGGAGGAAGGATGGGACTGGAGTGTATTGGTGTTGTGATGAGGAGGGGTAGATTGAGATGGTTTGGGAGGAAGGATGGGACTGGAGTGTATTGGTGTTGTGATGAGGAGGGGTAGATTGAGATGGTTTGGGAGGAAGGATGGGACTGGAGTGTATTGGTGCTGTGATGAGGAGGGGTAGATTGAGATGGTTTGGGAGGAAGGATGGGACTGGAGTGTATTGGTGTTGTGATGAGGAGGGGTAGATTGAGATGGTTTGGGCATGAGGAGATGATGGAGGATGGCTGTTGGATATGGAAGGTGAGAAATGTGAGCATCTGGGGTAGGGTGGTCAGGGGCAGATTGAAAAAGACCTGGGACAAGGTCATAGAGTGTGACCTCAGGGATAAGGTACTGTGTGGGGAGACTGTTAGAGATGAGCAGCATGGAGAGGCGGCATTAGGTGACCAAGGCCGATGCATGCACGTTTGTTGAAGCCTTAATAAATATGATAAATGAAATGGTATACAGTAAACACAGTAGCCAGGAAAATCTATCTATCTATTACCAGATGCCTTAATCCCGTAAGGGGTGGCCACAGACAAATCGCCTCCATGTCGCCCTGTCCCCTGCCATTTCACTGCCCTGCTCCCAGCTCACACACCCCCTCTCTCATATACCTCTCTACTCCATCCCTCCATCTCATTCTTGGCCTCCCCCTTCTTCTACCCACCTCGTCCTCACTCACATACACTCCCCTCGTCAGTTTTCACTCTCCATCCTCTCCACATGTCCAGGAAAATATCTATCTATCTCTTTATTGCCAGACGCCTCAATCCTGTTTGGGGTGGCCACAAACAAATCGCCTCCAAGTCGCCCTGTCCCCCGCCATTTCACTGCCCTGCTCCCAACTCACACCCCCCTCTCATATACCTCTCCACCCCATCCCTCCATCTCACCCTCGGCCTCCCCCTCCCTCTTACCCCCTCCACCTCATTCACATACACTCTCTTTGTCAGTCTTTCACCCTCCATCCTCTCCACATGGCCAAACCACCTCAGTGTGTTCCTCATAACACTTCCTATCACATCCACATCCACACCACAATGCTCCTTTATATCCTTATTCGTCAGCCTGTCTCTCCATGTGACTCCACAGGCTCCTCTTAAATAACTCATTTCCACTGCTCTCACTCTTGACTTGTGTCCTTCCAACAACGTCCAAGCTTCACTTCCGTACGTTAGAGTTGGTATCACAATGCAGTACTGTCATGTAGTAACTTTTTCACTTCCATGCTCACTTCCCCGTTTCTTATCACTGCATTCAAGGAACCAGCAACCTTTCTTCCCTGCTGTACCCTTTCAAGCACTTCACCCTCCAAACCTCCATCCTTACTCATCACACTACCCAAGTACTTAAACGTACTCACATTTTCCAATTCCTTACCATCCAACCTCGCTGTACATTCACTGACTTCACCTCTCTCAAAGACCATCACTTTACTCTTCCCTACATTCACCTTTAGATTCCGTTTCTTACTCACTCTCCCAAACTCATCCACCAAGCCTTGCAGCTCCCCTTCGTCTTCACTCAACAACACAGTATCATCTGCAAACAGCAGTACAGGGAGTTTCCAAACACTATCCTCTCTCACCCGGGCCACTCCAACATCCACCACCCAACCTTGTACCTCTTTTATATATGTAAGTGTTCCCCAGGAGGTCAGCTTCAGCCTGCAGTCCACTGGGTTCCTCTCGAGATAAGCTTGGTACCACTATAACAGCAGCAGAGACATACCATACTGTTTTTTCTCTAAGTTGGCCCAGATTTTCATCCTTTTGCAGGTTACTTTACATAGTTATGTGGCAGAAAGAGGATATTCTGCCACTCTACATGCTTTCCCTGGCATTTCTTTGTGACTAGCAACATAATCTTGTGTCATTATATTCTTACAGCTTGGTTTAAGATGGAGAGATGGGAATTTTAGACCAAGTTAGAGTATAATTAGTGTGGGAATCCATTGGCATTTGCTGGCCAGCCTATGCCACACCCCTCGATGCACTGTAACCCTTCATCTGCTGAATTTCAGGCTGAACATATCCAATCTTACGTTGCCCCATGAGGAGTGTAGGAGCCCGGGGCTAGGCAAGTTGGTCTTGACATTTAAGGTGAGAGTGACCAGCCTCACTCATCCCTGAGTGGCATTACATGAGCAATAAACCCCAACCACACCTTGGATATAAACCCGCACAAGCTCAATCCGATTGGTTCGCCTTAATTACGCACTAAACCACCAGGTGCCAAAATTTGGTTATATGGTTACCACCCAGCATAGTAAATGGTTTCCTGGTGTACAGGAAACCATTTGGCTTGTCACTCAGTGTTGAGTCACCCACAGGCAGAAGGAAGAGGAAAGAATGAAAGAAAGAAAGACAGAAGAGGACGGAAGAAAAGAAGGATGGAGGAGAGGAAAGGGCAGACACCTGAGAGCAGCACTGCATCAAATGAGTGGATGGTGAGCGCCCCTGCCTACCACTGATAACCATTTATTATTTTTAACAATTAACTACCTCAAGTAACCATTTCTATTGTTAGTGATGCACCAGGGAGTTTTATTTGGGATAATATCAGACATTTGTGTGTGCTTTGGCCATGTGAAGAGGACGGAGAGGGAGAGACTAACGAGAAGAGTGTATGTGGGTAAAGTGGAAGGAGGGAGAGGGAGACCGAGGATGAGTTGGAGGGGATGGAAAGCAAGAGACTAATGAGAAGAGTGTATGTGAGTGATGTGGAGGGGGGGAGAGGGAAGGAGAGACCGACGATGAGATGGAGTGGAGATGTATATGAGAGAGGGGGATGAGTTGGGGGGAGGGCATCGAAATGACAGGGACAGGGTGACATGGAGGTGATTTGTTTGTGGCCTCCCCATGCAAAATTAAGACATCTGGCAATAGGTAGACAGAGTTTGAGTTTCTTTACCTAGAGTGTGACCTCAGGGACAAAAGACTGAATAAAGAGGCTGCCAGAGATCAAGCAGTCAAGGTTAGTGGTGAGTGTGTTGCTGTTGTAAGGCTTCCCATGGCCCTTGTTTGATGGTTTCCTCACTTTATATGGACAGCTTTGCCTGCATGAGAGAGAGAGAGAGGAGGAAGGTAGAAAAGATGAGAGAGAAATAGAGAAGGAAGAGAGAGAGAGAGTTTGGCTATGTTGTTGTCAAAGAGAGAGAGAGAGGGAAGGGAGGAGGGAGAAGAAAGAAAAAGTAAGAGAGAAATAGAGGAGGAAGAGAGAGAGAGTGTGGTTATGTTGTCATATGAGAGAGAGAGAGAAATAGGGGAGGGAAAGAGAGGGAAGGGAGGAGAAGATAGAAAAAGTGAATGAGAAATTGAGAGAAAAGAGAGAGAGAGAGAGATTAGTTATAGCATTGTCATTGAGAGAGAGAGAGAGAGAGAGGAGGAAGATAGAAAAAGGTGAGAGATATAGAGAAAGAGAGAGAGAGACTGGTCATATCATCATATAAGAGAGAGAGAGAGAAATAGGAGAGGGAAGGGAGGAGGAGGAAGAAAGAAAAAGTAAGAGAGAAGTAGGAAAGGAAGAGAGAGAGAGAGATTGCTTTTTTCATTGTCATATAAATCAATAAACTTTCCCAAACCAGATCCATTTTATTTTTACCCATTTTAAATGAGTTTGGAAATTTAGTAACGCCTCGGTTTTTAGTGATTTAGTTTGTGTATTGTACCTGCCATGATATCTTCTGTCTATCTATTGCCAGACTCCTTAACCCTTTAACCGCGGGTGTCATTCCAGAATGACGTTGCAAAAACTGGACCAAACCGCGGGTGTCATTCTCGAATGTTTGTGAATATTTTGAATACCCCGCGTTTTTTCCGTGCGCCAATTGTTTCAAGGGAGAGTAGCTATTAAGTTCTTTCACTCCAGCCGACCCCCACCTCCCTCTTCCCCCCCCTGGGGCCCCACCTCCCACCCCCTGGGCCCCCCACCCCACCCCTGACCAAGCGCGCATCAGTATCTGTCCAGCTGTGTGAGTGACAACACATGTTGATGTGGCAGTGAAGTGCAGGCAATTACAGTGCCTTTACCTGTCTCAGTGAACACAGAGTGGGTGTTTATCGTATGTGCAGTGTTCATATATGTTTATAGTATTATTATCAGAATGTGATTGGCATTTGGTAATGGTGTGTGAGCGAAAAATAGTGATTACAACACCGCTGATGTGGCAGTGAAGTGCAGGCAATTACAGTGCCTTTTACCTGCCTCAGTGAACACAGAGTGGGTGTTTATCGTATGTGCAGTGTTCATATATGTTTATAGTATTATTATCAGAATGAGGTTGGCATTTGGTAATGGTGTGTGAGCGAAAAATAGTGATTACAACACCGCTGATGTGGCAGTGATTTGCAGGTAATTACAGTGCCTTTTACCTGCCTCAGTGAACACAGAGTGGGTGTTTATCGTATGTGCAGTGTTCATATATGTTTATAGTATTATTATCAGAATGAGGTTGGCATTTGGTAATGGTGTATGAGCGAAGGTAATGATGTGTGAGCGAAAAATAGTGATTTTACACCCCTCACTTCTAACGGCACTGCCCGTCCTGTGAAAGTCAACAAAGTCATGAAACCTACATCAATGGAAAGCTGAAGGTTAGTACTTTCTAATGGTACCTTATTTTTTTCTCTAGCTTTATTCTGTGCAGAGTTATTAAGGTTTAAAGGTTTGTTTACATTTGGCTGAAACCCCCGCGGGAGAGGACAGTCAGACCAAAACAATACCCGCGGTTAAAGGGTTAATGCCATATGGGGTGGCCACAGACAAATTGCCTCCATGTTGCCCTGTCCCTTGCCATTTCACAGCCCTGCTCCCAGCTCACACACCCCTCTCTCATATGTACCTCTCCACTCCAACCCTCCATCTTCTTGTGTATTATCTTTTTGTATGTTATTGATGCAAATTGATGTGGATACTGAAGTGTTAGAAATAACATCATCATTGTCATCATCATCGTCATCAGTCATCTATCATCATCATCATTATTCATCATCATTCATCAGTGGATGTTGGAATGGCCCCAATGAGAGAGGATAGTGTTTGGAAACTCCCTGTACTGTTGTTTGCAGATGATACTGTGTTGTTGAATGAAGACGAAGGGGAGCTGCAAGGCTTGGTAGTTGAGTTTGGGAGAGTGTGTAAGAAACGGAATCTAAAGGTGAATGTAGGGAAGAGTAAAGTGATGGTCTTTGAGAGAGGTGAAGTCAGAGAATGTACAGCGAGGTTGGAGGATGAGGAAATGGAAAATGTGAGTACGTTTAAGTACTTGGGTAGTGTGATGAGTAAGGATGGAAGTTTGGAGGGTGAAGTGCTTGAAAGGGTACAGCAGGGAAGAAAGGTTGCTGGTTCTTTGAAAGCAGTGGTAAGAAACAGGGAAGTGAGCATGGAAGTGAAAAAGTTACTACATGACAGTATTGTGATACCAACTCTAACGTACGGAAGTGAAGCTTGGACCTTGTTGGAAGGACACAAGTCAAGAGTGAGAGCAGTGGAAATGAGTTGAGAGGAGCCTGTGGAGTCACATGGAGAGACAGGCTGACAAATGATGATGTGAAGGAGCATTGTGGTGTGAATGTGGATGTGATGGGAAACGTTAGGAGAAACACATTGCGGTGGTTTGGCCACGTAGAGAGGATGGAGAGTGAAAGACTGATGAGGAGAATGTATATGAGTGAGGTGGAGTTGCAGCACAAACAAATTGCCACTGCCATTAGGGGTGGCCACAAACAAATCACCTCCATGTCACCCTGTCCCCTGTCATTTCACTGTCCTTCCTCCAGCTCACACCCCTCCCTCTGTCACATACCTCTCCATTGCATCCCTCCACCTAATCTTCGGCCTCCTCCTCCCTCTCCCCGCTCCCTACCAGCCTATAACATTACATAATCTGTCACCAACCCTCAACAGGATGGCCTTCCACACGAAATTTGATATTTTGAAAGTTCACATGTTTTATTTATTTATTTATTTATTTTTGTTTGTGATTGTAGGGTTCTTTTTAGTTTGGTTTCAGTTTGTTATTGTATTATCTTTGTAGAGTCTTAACCTAGTTCATTTTAGGTAGTGGAGACCATCATCCACTCACTTGATATAGTGCTCCCTACTTCTTCCTTCACCTTTATCATTCTTTTTCAGTGTCTGTCCTCCTCTCTTCCTATTTCTCCCATCTCTCTTGTCACTTTTTATTACTTTTCTTTCCATTTCAGGTGGCTTTACACTGAGTGACAAGCCTAATGGTTTCCTGTAAGCTAGGAAACTATTTACAACGCTGGGTGGTAACCATATAACCAACCCATACGTGTTCCCTACGTGTCAACAAGTGGGTTGGCGGAGGGTTAGTGCCCCTCCCCGTAAAACAACTAACTCAAATGGCCACCCCTAATGGGATTATGATGTCTGGCTGTACCATACCCCACCGAACGTTGGCCAAACCTCGGTTTAATGATGGGTTTTGATTTTTTAAAGCAATTTTGATTATATTTTAGACTAAAATTGTGTGTTTAGGTTGATTTATAAACAGTTTTTAGGCTTGGATTAATGTGTTTTAGTCATAGGTGGGGTGAACATTGTTATTTTGGGGTACAGTTTACTATGCTTGATTTTTTCCAGACATATTTGACCACTTTCAGATTTCATTTGTTGGTTTTAGTGAGTTACTTACAGGTGTTAGGCATAGGTTAGCCTCTATTACAGCTGTTAGGTCATTTAGATTGGCTTTACACTTGTTTTTGGACTCATTTGGGTGGGTTTAGGACTTGGTTGGGGGGGGGGGAACTCAAGGCTCAGAAACACATCCGTATACTTTACATGTTAAATCTACCCTGATATATGATACCCTGCCTAACGATGGGTTTTTACCTAACCAATTGCATCGTTATACCGGGGTATGCCTGTATCTTGCCGCCATGTGGGGTGTTAATCATCATCATCATCATCCAGACCTCCTTTCCCACTCAAGGGCAGGGTGAGGAGTAGTAATGTCCAGTCAGCCCGAATTTGCCCAGTCCAATGGGCAACGCTTCCATTCACTCATCATTCAAGCCCCTGGAATCCTGGCAATATCGGATACTTCAAAAACTTTCACCACAATCTGTAGCTTTACATAAACACATATGGGGTGTATACATTAAAGAAAAGAATTCCCTCAACAGGATGCCGTACACGCCTACAGTGGTGGGCTAGACGGCCAGCTGAAGACCTTCGACCTCAACACCAACACAGAGACAGTGGTTGGCTCCCACGAAGCTCCCATAAGGTCAGTTTGGATCTCATAGGCTTTAGTGATAGAGTTTTAAGCTCGCTGAAAATTTCATTAGGAGAAACACGTTGAGATGGTTTGGCCATGTGGAGAGGATGGAGAGTGAGAGAATGATGAAGAGAGTGTATGTGAGTGAGGTGGAGGGGGGAGAGGGAGGGGGAGGCCAAGGATGAGATGGAGGGATGGAGTGGAGAGGTATATGTGAGAGGGGGGGTGTAAGCTGGGGGCAGGGCAGTGAAATGGTTGGGGACAGGGTGACATGGAGGCAGTTTGTTTGTGGCCACCCCTTATGTGATTATGGCGTCAGGCAATAAATATATCGATTGATGAAAATTGCTGACAAACTGTGTATTGAAGATGCATTGATACCTATAATACTGATATGCCAATTCCTCCCAGTTTTCTCTATCACATGGAAATAGGTTATATTTGCACAGTCTAAGACACAACTATCTTGCCAAAGTTTGACGAATATACAGCGGAAAAACTGAACCATTTGAAACATTCACTGGTAGAGATGGGGTTTTCATTGTACAGTATTTTGCCAGGTGTATATTTTCTTTAGAGAGAACTGGGAAGATAGCTAAGTTGTGCTTTAGATTGTACATCCTTCTGTCTATCTACTTATCTATCTATTGCCAGACGCCTTAATCCCATAACAGTTGGCCATACACAAATCCCCTCCATGTTGCCGTCCCCCGCCATTTCACTACCCTGGTTGCAGTTCACACCCGCCTCTCTCATATACCTCTCCACTCCTTCCCTTCATCTCATCCTTGGCCTCCCCCTCCTTGACATATGAAAAAGGCTTACATGTACACTAACCAAAAAGTATCCAGACACTGCAAGCACCGTACATTTTTAAATATATGGCCAAAGAATCTAAAAACAGGAAGGATGGGACTGGAGTGTACTGATGTTGGGTGAGGAGAGGCAGATTGAGATGGTACGAACATTTGGAGAGGATGGGGGATGACAGTTGGGTGCAGAAAGTGAGAAGTGTGAATGTTGGGGGTAGGGTTGTGAGAAGCAGACCAAACAAGCCCTGGGAAGAGGTCATAGAGTGTGACCTCAAGGATAAGGGACTGAATAGGGAGGCTGCCAGAGATCAAGCAGCATGGAGAACTGCCGTTAGGTGACCAAGGTGGATGTAAGCATGTTGGAACCTTTATAAACAAAATGAGTCAGTCTGTCAGTGAATGGTTACTCCAGTGTACAGCAGCACGGTGGCCTCAGGTACTGACTTCATTACATCACTACAATCAGGCATCCAAACCACTGAAATTATAAGCTACATTCTGCCCATTGACACAGCCATCCTGTCTTGGTGTTGGGACAGTTTGTGGTGAGTGTACACTGCTTAATTTTTTAGTCCTGTATTATACACTGGGCTGGGATGTGTATTATTGTTATTAGAGTTGCAGCACACGACTCTGAGGTTGTCATTATCATACCCAGGCAACTTACCTGTCAACTGTGCTTCCGATTTCGTATCATATACACGAATCATATTATTATACACAAACATATTATACACAATTCACATGCATATCATATTATGCACGAAATCAAAAGTACAATTGATGGATAGGTTGATAGGTTGACAACCTCGGAGTCGTTCGCTGCGACTGTAGTATTGTATCATTGTTTGTTTTTCAGGTGTGTCGAGTTCTGTCCAGAGGTGAATGTGGTGATCACAGGGTCGTGGGACTCCAATATTAAGTTGTGGGACCCTCGAGGCAACAGAGAAGCAGGCACATTCCAGCAGCCAAACAAAGTACGTCTGATTACCTAAACCAGCTTAAATATAGTGGGCCCTTGTTTTATGGGAGTTTTATGGGTGGGTGGGGGTGGATAGGGCCCTCGTCTTTTAGGTCAATTGTGAGTACAGTATTATAGTCGCAGCGCACAACTCTGAGGTTGTCAATATCGAGCCCTGGCAATCTACCATTGAAAAGTGCTTCCAATTTCATATCATACACAAAATCATATTATTATGCACGAATAGATTACACACGAATTTTATTATACTTGAATGTATTATACACGAAACACGTCTCATACACGAAATCAGACACACTTTTGAATGGTAGGTTGCCAGGACACGGTAATAACGACCTCAGAGTCACGCTTTGTGGCTATAGGAGTCTTAAATACCTCCATTGGTCATTTAACTGCTAGGGATGAATGTTGGCCTGATAATACATCTCTCGTACTTATCTCTTTCCTGTTAATATCAAGTGCCAGAGACAGACGTTAGCCAAATATTACACCTCTTGTACTTATCATTTTCCTCCTCTGGCTAATATTCTTAAACTGAGAGAGGCATGATATATTTCCCAGGCTATACACACCTCTTGCACTTTCCTCCACTGGCTAATATTCGTAAACTTAGAGGCTTGATATATTTCCCAGGCTATAGATTCAAAAGTTCACCAAATATTTCACGTCTTCTTGCTTTCCTTTGTTGTGAGAGGCTAGTGTGTTTGTCAGGTCATTGATGATTCTCTGATATAATGCATTAGGGGCCAAAATTTGCCTAGTGTTGCACCTTTTTGGCTTGTCATTTACCTCTCCTGGCTAAAATTCCGCAGATGAGGGATGTTTGATATGTTTTTGTGCCGATAGATAGACTCCTTGATGTGTAACAGACATGCCCAAGTCCAAAGCAGATGCAGTGGACATAAATACCATAAATACAGATAGACTTTAAGAAAAACAACAAGACAGTGAACAGTGACTTCAGAAACACAGCAATATGGCCTTTGAAGCGTGGCATTCTTTTCAGAATAGTTTGTACTAGTTTCATAATTCTTTTTTGTCTATCTATGGCCAGATGCCTTAATCCCATAAGGGGTGGCCACAAACAAATTGCCTCCATGTCTCCCTGTCCCCTGCCATTTCACTGCCCTGCTCCCACCTCACACCTCCCTCTCTCATATACCTCTCCACTCCATCCCTCCATCTCATTCTTGGCCTCCACCTCACTCACATACACTCTCTTTGTCAGTCTCTTACTCCATCCTCTCCACATGGCCAAACCACCTCAGTGTGTTTCATACTTGTTAGTGGGGAAAAAAATGGTAGTGTTCTTACCTGCATCTCTAGAGCCATGAAAAGTTGGTCACCATATTCTTGTATAAATAAATCTGTTGAACGAATAAATCTCATTCCATAGGTGTATACGATGGGTTTAAGCGGAGAGAAGGTGGTAGTTGGCACGTCGAATCGTAAGGTGATGGTGTGGGACCTACGCAACATGGGGTTCGCACAGCAGCGCCGAGAGTCATCACTAAAGTACCAGACACGATGCATACAGTGCTTCCCTAACAAACAGGTGAGTGAGAGAGAGAGAGAGAGAGAGAGAGAGAGGAAGGGGGAGGGGGGAGAGAGAGATTAGGTGCCAAGCCATCACTAAAGTACTCGACACAATGCATACACTGCTTCCTGACAAACGTACGTGTGTGTGTGTGTGTGTGTGTGTGTGTGTATAAACAATGCCAGAAGCTTCAGTCAGGAACAAAAAAAATCCATATTTAAGAAAAATTGAAGTAAAGAAAGCTACAATCAAGTTATGTTTATTTTGAGATGCCTGGACACACTGCATTTAAAAAACTGGAGGTCATAGACATAGGGAAATACAGAGTGAGGAAGATAGGGTCCAGAGATGACCATTTGAGTAAAAGATGGAAGAAGAGCATAAGACAGTATGGATCAGTTGGGTCAAGGATTGTGTGGGTAAAGTTGAAAGTTGGAATACAAATGTGGGGGATTGTGTGTGTGTATGCGCCAACGCAAGATCGTGCTAGAAGAGTGAGAGAAGAGTTCTGGACAAATGTGGAAGTGTGCATGGAAAAGTTTGGAAGGAATGAGAGAGTGTTTTTGATTGGTGATATGAATGGTAAAGTTGGTAATGTGAAGGTGGATGGAATAGTTGGTGAGTGGGGTGTGCCTGCTGAGATAGATGAGAATGGGAGTGCGTTAGTGGACATTTGTGCTGGGAGGGGGTTGGTGATAGCCAATACCCTCTTCAGGCATAAAATGATCCACAGGTATACATGGCGAGTGATGAGAAGGGTGGGTGGTGAACTGAGTGAAAGGAAGGCAATGATTGATTATGTGTGTGTGGATGAAAGGATGCGAAGATGTGTAAAGGATGCAAGAGTGTATAGAGGTTGGGGGAGTGGACTTTCTGACCACTACTTGGTGGTGGCCAGAATCAATGTCCAATTAGAATGGAGGAATAGAAGAAGGGAAAGACGAGAGGAAGGAGTAGTTGCAAGGAGAGTGGAAAGGTTACAAAAGGATGAGAAAAAAGGCAGAGTATAAGAGAGAAGTGGAGGAACGATTGGGCAAATATGAAATGGAGCAGATGGGAGACATGGAAGGTGTGTGTAGGATATTTACAGAAGAAATATGTGCAGCATGTGATGTGGTGTGTGGAAGGAAGAGAGAAGACGGAGGGGGTGCAAGGAACAGCGTGGTGGACAGAAGAGGTGAAACAGGCTGTGGCACAAAAGAAGAAAGCATACAATGAATGGTTGAGAAATAGGGGCGTGGAAGAAGTTGAGAGGCGGAGAGAGAGTTATATGTGGAAAGGAAGAGAGAGGTGAAGATATTAGTAAGAGAGAGTAAGAAGAGAGTGGATGAGGAATTTGGAAGGAATTTGAGTGTAAAGTGGAGGGACTGTAAGAAAATGTTCTGGAGAGAAGTGAAAAGAGTAAGACAGGGTGGAAATGAAGTTAGCAGGGGAGTGAAAGATAAAAATGGTAGATTACTAGTGGAGAAGGGAGAAAAAGTGAGCAGATGGAGAGAACACTTTAAGGAATTGTTGAACGTAGAGGATGGAAGTAATGCGAGTATAAGTGGCTGGGGAATGGCTGGGAGAAGGAGGGAGGTGAGAAGACAGGAAGAAATTAGTAGGATAGAAGTTGTGGAAGCAATGAAGAAAGTTAAATCGGGGGAAAGCCCCAGGAATTGATGGAGTGTGTGGTGAAATGCTGAAGCATGGGGGAGAGATAGTAGTAGAATGGATGTGGAAGATGTGCAGATTGGCCTGGGAGGAAGGTAGAGTCCCGGAGGATTGGAAGTCAGGTATAATTATTCCCTTGTACAAAGGAAAAGGGGAAAAAGAAGTGTGTGGTAACCATAGGGGCATTTGTCTTCTTAGTATAATAGGAAAAGTGTATGGTAGGATACTTATAGACAGAGTAAGAGAAAGAACAGAGAAATTAGTTGGAGAAGAACAGGGAGGCTTTAGGAAGGGAAGAGGTTGTGTAGATCAGATATTCATTCTTAGATCTTTAGTGGAAAAGTTTCTAGAGAAGGGAAAGAAGTTGTATGCGGCTTTCATGGATTTGGAGAAAGCATATGACAGGGTGGATAGACAAGGATTGTGGAAAGTGTTAAGAATATATGGAGTAGATGGGAAGTTGTTGAATGCTGTGAAGAGTATGTACGATGGTGCGAAGGCTGCAGTGCGTGTGGATGGTGAACTAAGTGAATTTTTCTCTTTGAAAGTTGGTTTGAAACAGGGATGTGTCATGTCTCCATGGTTGTTCAATCTGTACATGGATGGGGTAATAAAAGAGGTACAAGGTAGGGTAGTGGATGTTGGAGTGGCCCTGGTGAGAGAGGATAGTGTTTGGAAACTCCCTGTACTGTTGTTTGCAGATGATACTGTGTTGTTGAGTGAAGACGAAGGGGAGCTGCAAGGCTTGGTGGATGAGTTTGAGAGAGTGTGTAAAAAAACGGAACCTAAAGGTGAATGTAGGGAAGAGTAAAGTGATGGTCTTTGAGAGAGGTGAAGTTAGTGAATGTACAGGGAGGTTGGATGGTGAGGAATTGGAAAATGTGAGTACGTTTAAGTATTTGGGTAGTGTGATGAGTAAGGATGGAGGTTTGGAGGGTGAAGTGCTTGAAAGGGTACAGCAGGGAAGAAAGGTTGCTGGTTCCTTGAAAGCAGTGATAGGAAACAGGGAAGTGAGCATGGAAGTAAAAAAGTTACTACATGACAGTATTGTGATACCAACTCTAACGTACGGAAGTGAAGCTTGGACATTGTTGGAAGGACACAAGTCAAGAGTGAGAGCAGTGGAAATGAGTTATTTAAGAGGAGCCTGTGGAGTCACGTGGAGAGACAGGCTGACGAATGAGGATATAAAGGAACGTTGTGGTGTGGATGTGGATGTGATAGGAAGTGTTGTGAGGAACACACTGAGGTGGTTTGGCCATGTGGAGAGGATGGAGGGTGAAAGACTGACAAAGAGAGTGTATGTGAGTGAGGTGGAGGGTGGAAGAGGGAGGGGGAGACCGAGGATGAGATGGAGGGATGGGGTGGAGAGGTATATGAGAGAGGGGGGTGTGAGTTGGGAGCAGGGCAGTGAAATGGCGGGGGACAGGGCGACTTGGAGGCGATTTGTTTGTGGCCACCCCAAACGGGATTGAGGCGTCAGGCAATAGATAGATAGATAGATAGAAGAAGGAAAAGTATCCATTAATTCTTGCATTGGAGGGCCAGACAGAATAAGGTTGGGTGTGTTGCTAGATGGGTGCTGCCTGTCCCCTGTAAATACATTCATTTATTTGGGAATAGGCCAGGATGTCTGTTAAAATCTTTCAGTCTATTGCCAAACATCTTAGTCCTGTATGGGGTGGTCACAAACAAATTACATCCATGTTGCCCTGTCCCCTGCCATTTCACTGCCCTGCTCCCGTTTCACACCCCCTTCCCTCATATACCTCTCCACTCCATCCCTCCATCTCATCTTCAGCCTCTCCCTCCTTCTTCCCCCTCCACCTTGATCGCATACACTCTCCTCGTTAGTCTCTCACTCCCCATCCTCTCCACATGGCCAGACCACCTCAGTGCATTTCACCTAACTCTTTGTATCATGATGTTTACTATGTTGAATTTCCATGCACACATAATTTGGCCATGTGGAGAGGATGGAGAGTGAGAGACTGATGAGGAGAGAGTATGTGAGTGAGGTGGAGGGGGGGAGAGGGAGGGGGAGGCCAAGGATGAGATGGAGGGAAGGAGTGGAGAGGTATATGAGAAGGGGGGGGGGTGAGCTGGGAGCAGGGCAGTGAAATGACAGGGGACGGGGTGACATGGAGGTGATTTGTTTGTGGCCACCCTTTACGGGATTATGGCATCTGGCAATAGATAGATAGACATAATTAACGACTTGTAACTCCTCAGGGTTATGTAGTGTCTAGTATTGAGGGCCGCGTTGCAGTGGAGTATTTGGATCCGAGCCCAGAGGTACAGAAGAAGAAATATGCCTTCAAATGCCACAGACTCAAGGAGGACGGCATTGAAAAGATCTTCCCTGTCAATGCTATCAGGTGAGGGACAGTTTTGTTTTGCACTCTCGGCATCAGTAATTCTGTCATCCCTCTTATTTTTCTCACCAAGGCCTTTGAAAATCCATGTAATGATTGCACACTTTGTCATCATCATCATCATCCGAACCTTTCCTACCCTAGTGCAAGGTGAGGAGTAGCAATGTCCAGACAGTCCAAATTTACCTAGTCCAATGGGCCACACTTCTATTCACATCATCGTTCAAGCCCCCGGAATCCTGGCTCTATCGGAAACGCCAAAAACATTCGCCACATTCTGTACCTTACTTTGTACATCATTGTAATAAACGCACAGGAACCAACACTAATCTGACATTAAATAAAGCCATTAATATTGTCCAACATTGGTGACGCTGATCTATCTATCTGTCTATCTATAGCCAGGCCCATATATCCGTAAGTGATGGCCAATTGTCTCTGAGTTAGTTGTTTTACAGCGAGGGGCACAAACCCTGATCCGAGGCCAAACAAAATTAGTGTCAGTTGCTGTTGACTCAATCGGATACGTTTATGTGAAGCTACAAAATGTGGTGAATGTTTTTGGCGTATCCGATAGAGCCAGAATTCCAGGGGCTTGAACGATGAGTGAATGGAAGCGTGGCCCATTGGATTGGGCAAGTTTGGGCTGTTTGGACATTGCTGCTCCTCACCTTGCCCTAGGGTGGGAAAGGAGGTCCGAACAATGATGATGATGCTATGAACTCAACTCTGGTCTACTCAATCCATTGAAAGAGAAGCAGAAAAGGTGATGGGATTTTTGCCGCTGATTGTACATTTCCGTCCTTTCTTGCAGCTTCCATAACGGGTACAACACATTCGCAACAGGAGGGTCCGATGGCTACGTAAACATCTGGGACGGGTTTAACAAGAAGCGTTTGTGTCAGTTCCATCGCTACCCCACATCCATCTCCTCGCTATGCTTCAGTAATGACGGTAAGCACACAGAGAAATGCAGTGGTGTTTGTGTGTGTGTGTGTGTGTGTTTGGTCTTTGGGTTGTTGTATTTCTGTGTACTGGTATATTCATTATATGGAACACTCGGCTTTGACATAAAAGTACAGTAAAACCTCGATATAACTGACTTCAGTAGACCGGAATTTGCTTTTATCGGACTCAAGGAGCTACCGGACTAAATACCTATGTATCAGAAAAAGTCTAATAAAGCCAGAAGCAGTCCAGACTGCCTGACCACTTCATCTGTGTTCACCACAATAAGGTAAATAAAAGACATGTTTATCAGTGTACAATACAGTATTATTATATATATTATACCATTTGATTATTGTAGTGAATGTATAATACAGTACAGTACTGCAGTGGTAGTCAAAACAGTTTATAAACAATTGGTGCGATCCAGACTAATGTCTGATTTATCGCAAAAAGTCCGGGTTAGCGGGGGGAAGTCTGGATGTCGCTTTTATCGGAATTTCATGTTTTTCAAAATGGCTTGGGTCCCAATTAGTCCGTTATAGTGAGGTCTTACTGTACGTGAGTGCTGTGGAGAGGGAGACTGAGGATGAGATAGAGGGATAGGGTGGAGAGATGCATGAGGGAGGGGGATGCAAGTTGGAGAGAGGGCAGTGTGATGGAGGAGGGCAGGATGACATGAACGTGATTTGTTTGTGGCCACCCTTTGTAGGATTAAGACGATTGGTGATAGATAAATTGGGAAGACATACAGCTCTTACTTACCTGGCACTGTAGATATGTTCCTGTGGTCCAAAGTAAGTGGAAGGGTTAAGGATCAGGCAAGGATGATAGTTTTATGAGTAATTGATTTAAGTTGAAAGTGACAGGCAAAGTTATACATTCAGCTCTTTGACCAGTTGGTGGACAAGGGTGCTGCTGAGTGCTTTGTTGTGGTGTGGTGGTGGTAGCAGTAGTAGTAGTGGTGGTGGTGGTGGTGGTGGCGGTGGTGGTGAAAATAATGATAATAATAATAATGATTTTCATTAATTTTTTGCAGGTAACATTCTAGCCATCGCGTGTTCCTACATGTACGAACAGGAGCAGATCGACCCCATGCCAGAGGACTGCATTTTTATCCGCCGCGTTACAGATCAGGAGACCAAGCCTAAATAAACACCATCGGCACATCGGCAAAACAAACACCATTGTCACATCGGCAAAACAAACACCATCCTTCCATCGGCAACAGAAAGTGGACCAGTTGTATATATAACTTTGCATTGTTTGGCAGTCGACAGGCAAGTGGCATTTTAACTTGCCTCTCCTTCCTCCTCCTCCTCCTTTTTCTTGGTCTTCTTTTCCTCCTCCTCCTCCTCTGCCTCCTCCTCACAGGTTGCATTTTAACTTGTCTTTCTCAGTCTTCTTCTTTCTCTTCTTCCTCCTCCTTTTTCTTGTTCTTCTTCTATTCCTCCTCCTCCTCCTCCTCACAGGTTGCATTTTAACGTGTCTCAGCCTTTCTTTTCATCTTCTTCCTCCTCCTTTTTCTTGTTCTCCTCCTCTCTCTCTCTCTCTCTCTCTCTCTCTCTCTCTCTCTCTCTCTCTCTCTCTCTCTCAGATCTACATCAAATTCCTGAAAAGTGTCAATAGATCCCATGAATCAACATATTTTCTCGACTCTTTCTTCCCCAGTTTGATATCCTTGTCGTATTAGGCTTCTGGCATCTGTACCTTTATCCCTTCACCTGAGGATCTCTCTCTCTCTCTCTCTCTCTCTCTCTCTCTCTCTCTCTTACTCTTTTATGTTATATCTTTCTATCTCCACACGACTATTTACCTTGAGATAGACTTGGGGTGGGTTGGGAAAGTGATAGCACCTATCCCACACATACCCACACCTGTTACAATTTCTCGACTCTCCCCACTGTTTTCGATCTGTTTATAGCCAGGCGCCTTAATCCCATAAGGGGTGGCCATTTGTCCTTGAGTTTGTTGTTTTACGGGGAGGGACACTAACCCTCCGCCAGCCCACTTGTTGACACGTAGGGAACCCCGGGTCAACTAAAATGCCTCATTGTCAAAAAGGAAAAATAATGGGGGATAGACTATGAAATTTTGGACACACTGCATCTTCGAAGTTCCATATATAATTTTTTTTATGCTAGTCCATGGAGGGATCTGGAGTTGCCATAGATAAAAACACATTAATTGGCTCGTTCTTTTGTATCACCTGTAAAGACTCCAACAGGCTTGCATGTGTCGACCTTGGTCACCTGATGGCGGCTGTTTATGCTGCTTGATCTCTGGCAGCCTCCCTATTCGTTCCCTTATCCCTGAGGAGATATTTTCCGGTCTGGCTCTTGCCTGTCACAGCCCACCCATTTTAGTCCATCATCCCTGTTTATCCCTGATCATTTTCGGTCAGCCTTTCGCAACCTACAAATTTCATCCCCTTATCCTAATTCGTCGCAGATCATTTTCAGTCTGCCTGCCTCACCCTACCCACATCAGTCCCATATCACATAGTAGATCTTTTTCGGTCTGCCACTCACCTCCTGCAGCCTACCCATTTCAATTCCTTATGCCCGTTCGCCCTAGACCTTTTTCAGTCTGTCTCTCACAACCTACCTTGTTCATCCCAGATCTTTTTCAGTCTGCCTCTCAGCCTTCCCTGTTCTTCCCAGATCTTTTTCAGTCTGCCTCACCCAGTCAACCCTTTTTGTCTCAGATCTTTTTCAGTCTGCCTCTCAACCAACCCTGTTCATCCCAGATCTTTTTCAGTCTGCCTCTCTCAGCCTTCCCCCTTCTTCTCAGATTTTTTCAGTCTGCCTTTCTCAATCTACCCTGTTCATCCCAGAGCGTTCTCCGTCTGCCTCTTGTCTATCGCAACACAACCCCCAATTCATGCACCATTTTCCGTTTGTCATGTTTGAAGTTCCTCCCCAAAGCTTAAATCATCGAGAGGTTGAAAAAATGGCATGAAAACTATGGCATCAGGTTGAAGGAGTTAAAGTACTTTGGAACTAACAGGATTTGAATTGATATGAATTTTGTATCATATTGTATTACTGTATGTATAGATTATTTTTTTTCCCGTTTCAATTCTGGTTAACCCCTCGGCTGTACAGCATTCCAGAAATGCTGATTGGTAGACTGCATCGCATATTCCGGAAGAGCCGCGTGAAATAGCATAAACTTTTGGGTCATTTTTCGTGCCAACTTCACACTTATGCATGATGGGTGGGTCGCGAATCGTCACTGTGGAGTGTAAACTTTGACGAAAATGTTGTCATGTTTGGTTTGGTACAAGTGAGTCAAAACACACGATGAAAACACGATTTTTTTAACCGGTTTTTCCTGCACCACAGACATAGGAAATGTTTAGGGCCACTGCAGCCTGGGGGTTAATGCCACAGTTAGGTTTTAGTTTTATGAAATGTACAGCATGAGAGAGGTACTGTACTACTGCACTCCTCACCCTGCCCTAGGTGGGAAGGGAGGTCCAGATGATGATGAAATATACACTGTAATTTTTTAGTTCTTTAAATGTACACAATAATTTTTGAGTTGTGCAAAGCTGTACAGTAATTTTTGAGTCATGCAAAGCTACACAGTGATTTTTGAGTCATGCAAAGCTACACAGTGATTTTTGAGTTATGCAAAGCTCTACAGTAATTTTATTTACATACAGAAATGCCAAGCCATCCTAGAGTAACATTAATTCCTTCTTTCAATCCGAGTGATGTCCCCAGTAGTTTGTTCGTGTTATTTTCTTCAACTTTGGAGAGGTCTTTTATGGAAGGGAATTCTTATGTCAAGGAAGCTCCCTAACACCTCTTCCTTAGCAGTTTATTTTTATATATGGCTGGTTAATATTGTGTTGCCATCCATTCATCCATCATCCAATCCTGCGTTGCCCATGAGGAACGTAGGAGCCCGGGGCTAGGCAAGTTGGTCCTGACATGTATGATGCACCTTACATAAAGTGAAGCGGTATTAGGAGAATTTACATAACACAGAGGACAGTATGATGCAGGTCAACTCTGGAACTGTCTCCCTTTGTATTTCGTGCTTCCTATGATCTCCAGTCTTGCAAACGCAGTGTGTCCAGGCATCTTGAAATGAACGGATCTTGAATTTGGCTTTCCTTTGTATTGTTTTTGTTTGTTTTTTTTGGAAGGAACGGTTTGCGGGCTTCTGTCTTTTGGTTCCTTCTTCCTTGCACTAAAAAAAATAAATAAATAAAATAAATCACTAAGGAAAAGGTGTTAGGGAGCACTAGACATCTCTCACCCACATCCACGTGTATCCAGTCCAGGTCACTCGTCATGCAGAATTCTTGGGTCTGCATTCTTGAAGGTAAAAGAAGCTACCTAACACCTTTTTCTTAGTGATTCATTTTGTTTATTACATCTTACTGTCCTCTCGATGTTATATAAATTCTTCTAACCACCTCACTCATATATGATTTTGCTTATATCATCTTACTGTCCTATTCTGTGTGACCTAAATCCCTCTAACATTGCCATACTCTGCATAAGTAACACACAGGCCCAGAATATTCAGCACACACACACACACACACACACACACACACACACACAGAGCAAGCATCCCATCAACACACCATCCACATGCTATGATTTTTGCAACATGGTAAACAGTCATTTTCCCTATGCACATCCTTACAACACAGTGAAGACACCTCCTCCATGTGCACATCTTTGCAGCACCCGTCATGCTTAAAATACAAACAAAGACTAAAAATAGATGTGAGAAAATTCAACTTTCTAGTCAGGCCAATAGATCAGTGGAATATGTTGTTGGAAGAAGTGGTAGGTGGTGCTGATCATCATCTACTCACTTGATGTAGTGCCGCCTGCTTCTTCCTTTATCTCTATCATCATTCTTTTTCTGTGTCTACCCTCCTGTCTTCCTGTTTCTCACCATCATCCACTCACTTGATGTAGTGCCACTTACTTCTTCCTTTACCTTTATCATTCATTTTCTGTGTCTGCCCTCCTCTCTTCCAATTTTGCCCATCTTTCCTGTCACTTTTTATTATTTTTTGTCCTATTCAGGTGGCTTTACATTAAGTATTAAGCGTAATGGTTTCTTGTAAGCCAGGAAACCATTTATACCCAACCCATACGTGTTCCCTACGTGTCAACAAGTGGGTTGGTGGAGGGTTAGTGCCCCTCCCCATAAAATAACTAACTCAGAGACAAACAACCACCCTTTACGGGATTATGACATCTGGCTATAGATAGATAGATTGGATACTAACTAGCCATACCTAAAAATAATTCACTGAGGAAGAGGTGTTAGGGAGTTTCCATGACCAACAAGAATACCAGCCCACACCAGCAAGCATTTGGTGTGGATGCAACCTAACCCTCAGGATTTGGAAGTGTGTCAAGTAAAATAAAATACTGCAGCAACCAGAGCAACATGGAGGTGATCTGTTTATGGCCACCCCTTATGGGATTGAGGCATCTGGCAATAGATAGAGAGCAATCAGAGTTCATTTAAAAGAACAGCAGCCATATTCAAATTGTTAAGGAACCTCTCTCCAGCTTAATATAAGAGATATGTTCCATTAGAGACATGTAGAAGGTAGAGCTGCATATTCTTAGTCATCTTTAGTGTAAGGTAGGTGTCTTGTACTAGTGTCTTAGGCAGGCTTGGTGTAGCAGCTCAAGGTAGGCAGTAGAATGGTAGGTGATGACAAGTAGATGAAAAATTTTGTGTGAGAATATTTGCCAATTATCGTAGCAGGAAAACATAGCCATTACAACGAATTTAACTTTTTATATATATTTTTTCTGGGTAAATAGCTGAAAAATTGTGTGTATGGGATTATTTGCTAATTATTGTAACAGGAAGATACAGCCATTACAACGAATTTAACTTTTTATATATATTTTTTCTGGGTAAATAGCTGAAAAATTTTGTGTATGAGATTATTTGCTTATTATCATAGCTGGAAGACATAGCAATTGTAGCAAATTTAACTTTTAAAAAACTGGATAGATAGCTGAAAATTTTGTGTACGAGATTATGTGCTAATTTTTTTAGCAGGAAAACAGCCATTGTATGAATTTAACAGTTTCTTTAAAGTGGGTAAGGGAGGCCATGTTTAGAGTGTGTATTTATCTGCTGTAATGTAGGAAGAAATTATAACCACTGTAACGAATGGACCATTTATCGTTGAACGGGTTAAGGGAGATTATTTTCATTCCCCTGAAGGTATAGGAGTTTAATTACTGAAGCCAGTGTGACAAATTTAACATAGTTTTTGTTAGACTGGGTAAGAGAGATTGTTTTTATTCCTCTGGGTGTGATGAGAGGTCCATTTAACATTTTTCTTTTTACACTGGGTAGGGGTGATGATTTTTATTCCTCTGGGTGTGATGAGAGGTCCTGCACAATGTGAAAATGATGCAATAGTTGCCAGAATGATACCTAATGACAGGCGTAGGAGTGGAGGTGTGTCGAGGACCGTACAGCATTGGGGTAATTATTATTGTGCTCATATTCCAGCCAACTGTTTGTTTGAATAAGCTGTTTATAAGTCAGGGGTTAGAGAACATTTTTAAGATGTGGAATTATATCTTGAGTGTCTTTCTTGAGCTGAATAAAATAAGCTGGAATTAGGCTTGTCGTACATGTGACTTTATTCAGCGTTTGAGAGACTGGCCTGTATTCATGTCAGGTGAGGAAGCTCCCTAACACCTTTTCCTAAGTGATTTATCTCTCAGACTACTCATTAATATCCCCTGGTTTGCTTCTTATATCTTTTCAGTATTGACATAGATTGCATGAATGACACACAAGAATATAGTGATGGAGCAGAATCAGAAATAAATCGTTAAGGAAGAGGTGTCAGTAAGCTACCTAACTGTACGAGAATATTGCTGTTTGACTCATACTCTTGTCGGTTAAGGAATCTCCCTAACACCTCTTCCTTAGAGATTTGTTTATAGATATGGTTGGCACAGATCCATTTGTATTCATGCAGAATATGGTGATATTGGAAGGATTTGTGGAACACAGAAGGGGATAGTAAGGTGTAATAAAAAAAATAAAGTAAATCGCTTAGGAAAAGATGTTCGGGAGCGTCCTCAGCCAGCAAGAACAGCGGCTTTTGAACTCTAGGGACTATGTACAGCTTATATTATCCCCTGAATTATGCGGGGACTCTTACTGTTTATACTGAAAGATGGGGTTAACAGAGCCCCAAGGTGAAGTACAGCACACATGTACAGAGAGAGAAATAACAATCTTCCCACTTCTGTCCAAAGAAAATTTACAACTGATGAAAGAAAATGAAAACCTAATCTCTACCAGTGTACTTTCTGTTGTGTATTTGTTCAGAGTTTGAGAAGGTACTTATTTCTCTCTCTCTACTGTGTCCGTCTACGGTCTCGTGATTTGTACGAACATCTCGGTTTTTGTTACCAGTGTCTGTCCTACGTTATTTTCTGTTTCTTGTAATCTCTTTCATGCTTCATTGTGCCAGAGGTCATCCACACCTTTCCCACCCCAAGGTAGGGTGAGGTAGGGTCCAGAGACCCAGAAAAATAATTGATAGAAGAGATACTAATCAGAGTTTACACAATTGAATGAGGCACACACTTATTCACTCACCATTCAAACCCCCGAAATTCTGGCTTCATCTTAGTTATTAGATATAAGAAGCAGTCAAAATATGTCACACCCTCCGTGTGAGACTTGAGGTATGTAATATATGGACTACTGTGTATTTGTCACATGTTTTTCCTCATTGAGTTATTCAGTAGTGTAAGGTTGTATGCCTGTGGAGAGCTTGTCAGTACCTGAAGCATCATTTGTCTGTGTCCTGCTTGGATGAACTGCTCATATTTTATTATGTACTCTATTTTTCCAATCCAGAAATGATCTGAACTAAAGTAACCTCCCTCAGGCACCCTTTCATAAAAAAATAAAATAAAAATAAATAGTTTAAAAATAAAGATAATATGGGATATTTTAAAAATTATTTTAGCCACCTGGGGGGGTACAGGTAACTGTGTTAACCTGGATGATGTGGTGGCCTTTTATACATTGGTAGTGGGTGAAGAAACCCACCTCAGGCTCTTAAGCCTAAGTTATGGAAATGAGCACTTCAGCCAAGTGTCTCATGACATCTGTCCCTTTAACTTATCATATGGTATCTTCAGTCAGGGAAACTATATGGTATCTTGTAGCCAGGGAAACCATGTACTACATTGGATGGGAAACATGAACCAGTGAATGCGTGAACGTCATGTAGGGTTAGGTGCTCCTACTCTGTACAGACTACAGTGTAAGGGTTTTCATCTGAAGGATGTTGATTATTGCTCACATAATGCTGCCTCGGTGAGCCATTGGTCACTTGCCATAAATATCTGGACTAACCCTAACCCCAGGTCCATATGCTCCTGGTGGGGGTAATAAAGGATTGGATGTTAGATGATATTTTAGTATGAAATTATTACTGCTTTGTTACATTTGACATTTATCCATTAATTTGCTTTACCACTGAGAACTAAATTATCTAGGAAAATCAGTTAGGTAAAGGGCAGTTAGGATTTTAATAAATGGGTGGCCAAACCTAATTGTGGGGTGGCTCAAGAAGAGTTGTCTGAGGGAGTCTGAGGGTCTTCCTATAGAAATTTGGATGGGCAGCCTCATTACAGGGGTGGCTATACTATCATTTCAGCCACCAGTCAGACTGCCACTGATTATGGTATTAAATGTTAGTGACATGTCCATTCAGTGCTTTGTGTTTGTATCCCAGTATTTTTTGTATTATTATTATTATTATTATTATTATTTTTTACCAGTACATTATGCTGTAGGAAAGCTTGGACTTAGAGTGTACGTGAAGACAAAGGTTGCTACCAGTGTAAATAATAAATTGTAAAGCCTCATCATGTCTCATTTCGTGACATGCCTTTTTGTAAGTCCACTGTTAGTTTAAGAAAAATTATCCATTTTTACATGTGATCTGGTGGTTTAATGGCCAGAAAGAATGCCTGCTTTGGCATTGATGCCAGAGATGTGACTGGTAACTCAAGATATGAAAAGAACCTAAGAAAGCTCCCAATAAGACCCTATGTGTGGGAACCTCTGGGTATCATTTGGTGGGGGGAGGGGGAGGGCTTGGAAGATCATGCAGTTGTTCTGGAGGATCTAGAGGTGTAAGAATAGTTCATTTCAAATGAGTTTTTCAATAAATCAGTTACTGAATGACCAGTGCTTCTAATCTAGGCCGGTCCCTTGGCCCCTTAGGGGGGGCCAAGGGATCAGCCTACATTAGAAGGACTGAAAAAGAGGTCGCTGGAGAACACAAATTAGAGCGAATTCTTTCAGTGTTAGTTAATGCCTGGAATTCCCTTCCTGAGGAGATAGTCACTGCCCCAACTATTGGTGCTGAAAATTTCAAGTATAGATTAGATCAGTGGTATTCCAGAAACTAAAATATAGGTTATAAAAATGAGTATTTATGATAAAAGTTTTGTGATTGACATTTTATAACAAAATAATGTACACAACTTATAATCCTTGGTTATATATACAGTAAGTAAAATTTCTTGTGAATTTGTAACTTGATTGATGTATCATTGAAAGATATCTTTGTTGAAACCGCATTCAAGATTGATCGATAGATGGGAGTCCTAAAAGAAACGCAAGCCTCTTAGCCTCCCATGTATTTGAACTAGGTAAGCTTGAACTACAGTAGGTAATCTTGGGATGGACCTGACAAGTTTCCCAAAGCCAAAATTCAAACATCCCGCTGTCGCCTACAAATACGTTGAGTAAATATTTTTATCAAATTTTACCTTCCTTACACTACTGCATATTTCCATATCATCGTCAGCAGTATTAGTCTTGTTATGAATCACGAATATTTTTGAAAACATTTATACATTACATCGGTATGAGGAGCTACGCCTGTTATGATTGGCTGTGTGGCGTAGGGCGGCGTGTGATTGGTGGGGATTTTACTGGAGTAGTGGACTAGTGGAGTGCCTCAGCTGGGAAGGGTTGTGCTGCTGCTGCCCGTGGAGTCTAGGGTGGATTATATGTGCCTGAGTGATGGCGGACATGGAGTTGTGGTGCAGTCATGTGAGGGGCAACAAAGAGAAGTTCCCTGATGAAGGCGTTAACACAGTGTCCTCGGAGGAACAGGTGTGTGGCTGGATGCAGGTTAATGAGATAAACGAACCCATAATACCGGGTTCCAAAAAATAATAACGAGAATTAAGTGAGTCAATTCGTTGCACAGTTCTAGGTCAACTTTCTTCTGTGACGTTTCTTCCGTAAATTAGAAGTAAGCGAGATATTGTGAGGTCTTCAGTGTGGTGTTAAGGCTTCGTAAGCTTTAAACCAAGTCTAGCTTTTATATTACTCTTAGCAGTTAAAGCGCCTTACCAGATCATTTCGTAATCTGGTTGTAATACTTTTCTGATTATTTCTGGGGTGGTAAATAAACATTGCCTGTCAAATCTGATTCTCTGTTGTTTTTAACTGTTCATTAGTGCCCCTCCCCGTAAAACAACTAACTCAAAGTCAAATGGCCACCCCTTGCGGGATTATGGTGTCTGGCAATAGGTAGATAGATCTGTGGCAGGTCTTGTGTGATTCATGAGCGTAATGGTGCAAGGGACTGTCCTAACTTAACTAAACCTAAAGTAATCTGGCTTAACTGTACCTAATAATTTAACCTGATGTGGTGGTCACCATCATCCACTCACCTGATGTAATGCTGCCTATTTCTACCTTAGCCTTTATCATTCTTCTTCTGTGCCTGCCCTTCTCTCTTCCTATTTCTCCCATCTTTCCTGTCACTTCTTATTGCTGGCTTTACATTGAGTGACAAGTCAAATGGTTTCCTGTAAGCCAAGAAACTATTTACAACGCTGGGTGGTAACCATATAACCAAACCATACGTGCTCCTTACGTGTCAACAAGTGGGTTGGCGGAGGATTAGTGCCCCTCCCTGTGAAACAAATAACTTAAAGTCAATGGCCACCCCTTACGGGATTATGGCGTCTGGCAATAGATAGATAGATATATAGATAGACTAATGTGCTATAAGCTTCATTTGGGAATTGGGAAACAAAATCCATCCTGAGTATGTTGAGTAAGTTTCTTCCATTATGCTGGAAACAAACAGTCGTAGGTACAGCTTAATGAATGTGATCATGATGATGGGGGAATTTTTTCAGCAGGAAAAGGTACCGTAATTTAGCACCCTGAAAACAGCCAGAAAAATACAGAAAACAAACTGAAGGAATATGAATGGATTTGGTAAAGCCTTTCTGCTGCTTTAAGTAAAGCGTACATATACCCTTTTTCTTCTCAGTGGTGTAAATAAAAAGAAACAAAGGAATTTCAGGCATTAATCTGCCCAAACCCCACTTAACTTAACCTAGATCCTTGTCACACGAGCCTAGCCCAGACCATTTCCGATCTTACCGTAGTTGTTGGTGGAGTCCATATTGCCTGACTTCACATTTGAAAACATGCAACAGACCCACATTCAGGCCTCTGATGTGTGATTGGCTGAATCAGACCATAATACACCAGCAAAAACAAAAGCAGACTGCCCATGACTGGAATGCACCACCAAGAAACAAAAACACGTCACTTTTCTATCTGTCTATTGCCAGTCGCCTTAATCCCGTAAGGGGTGGCCACAAACAAATCACCTCCGTGTTGCCCTGTCCCCTGCCATTTCACTGCGCTGGTCCCAGCTGACACCCCTTTCTCTCATATATCTCTCGACTCCATCCTGCCATCTCATCCTTGGTCTCCTCCTCCCGCTCCCCCCGTCCACCTCACTCACATACACTCTCCTCATTAGTCTCTCTCTCCATCCTCTCCACATGGCCAAACCACCTCGGCATATTTCTCCTAACTCTTTCTATCACATCCACGTTGCTTTTTAATGGATGAAGTGTAACAAACCACCAACACAGGTGCACATTAACAACCCCATAATATCATGTTTATTTTTAAGTTGCATAGTAAACATCATGGAAGAAAGTTGACCTGTACTCAGTTTTTTTTATCGAGGTAAAGATGCACTTGACAGATTGGTGGTTATTGGCTGAATTCAACATTACTTCATAATCTAGCATTGTTAACTGACAACAAATATCTGAGGGGGAAATTTGAGTTAGTAAATGTTATTTGGACATGTTGCATTCAGCCAGTCATCATCAACCTGTCAAGTGCATCTTCGCCTCAGTTAAAAAAAAAGGAGTATAGAACTGTGGAATGGCTTGAATCACCTTGTTATATCTTTAGAATCTGGTGTTATGGTTTGGTAAATATTTTTCAATTTTTTTTTTTTTTTCCCCTAAGTCAGCACTGGGGTCATTCCATGCAAGTGTCAACCTTTAGTGTCAGTCTCAGAATTGATCAAAAATATATAAATCATATATAATTTTAAATCTTAAACATTGAATTTTATGAGTCTGGACAAAAAAAAGTTTATAAACCATCTTCTGAGAGCAAGGCATGAGAAGTGTTATACCATGTCAGTGAAGAAAAATTCCCGCTGAAATTAGTGACCTGAGTATGTATTTGTTTTGAATGCTGTCATTGGTTTTTATTGAAAGAGCATCTGTTTGAGTTGTAACTGCCACTACAGCTGTTTACATATACCGGTACTGGTACTGTGCTTTTGCAGTCAGACTGTGGCATGACCTTGAAGTGGAAGTACTTTAGGAGTAATGTGTGTGACGTTTTTTTAACATTTTTCCCATACGCAGCTTACGAATTGGAGAAAACTGCCATAACTATATATATATTATTAATAGGCATGCTAATATCTTACTAATGTAGCCCTGTGATGTCTTGTAAGAGACTCTGGTAGGCCATATGTTCTGTCACACACATTATGTGCAGAGCATGAGGAACATAACCGGAAAGAGACATAATGTTTCTCACGTGCAGCTTTAAACTAGAAATCACTACAGTTATACTTAATTCAGGGAGAGATGGGTGGGTATGGTGCAGGGCTGGGTGGGTTGATGTCATGGATGACATTGTAGGGTGAGGAAGGTGGGTGGCATTCGTGGGTGGGAAGGGTGGGTGACCATGGTTGGTGGGCAAGATGGGTTGTCGGAATGTGTAATTCACCGGGTCGATCAGGATCGCTTGATGGTCGTGATCGTCAGCTTTTACCCTCCCGGAAGGGAGCTGAGAGCTCATATAGTCCGATCTAGGGGCAAGGCTGTGACCTTCACACACCCACACACCCGTCCCCTTGCTCAAGGGGGACAGTAACCACCCACTTCGTCAGTGAAACTTTTCGCAACCTGAGCGAGGCGCGAACTCCCGTCTACCAGATGGCAAGCGAGAACGTTACCACTGCACCAGCTGGGTGTGTGTTGACACGGTGGGTCGCTTGGGTGCCTGAGAAGATTGTCTGGCTGGGATGCTCTATGGGTGGTTGGGTGGGTGGGTGGATTTAGGGTGGGTTGGTGAGTGGGTAGATGAGTTGGGTGGCATTATTAGATGAGCTTGATGGGTGGCATTTGTGGGTGGGCAGGGAGGATGGCTGAGATCGGTGTGCTTGGTGGGTGGCACAGGTGGCTGGGAAGGGTGAGTGTTGGCTGGGTTGATTGAACAGGTGGATATGTGGATGGGTGGATATGTGAGTCCCCACATAACAAGGCAGGAGTGGGACTTTTAGGGCTAGTAGTCATATAACTTGTCACTGTTATTTTGATTTTAGTATATTGCTTAAAAGGCAAATAAATTTTTGTAATCAAATACTATACAATGGGGTTATGTCACTGAAATCTACTAAAGCCTCAATGTAATTAGTTCTCACTGTGCTGAAGGTGGATGTATACTCGTAATAATACACATAATAGTAAAATGAACTATACTAATATTACATGCGGCAAGACGTGAAAGAGAGCAAAGCTTCAGATCTCTGATCCATCCGCCTAACAAACCGGTGGTTTTGTGGGGGTAAGGAGGGGGAGTTGGGGGTTGGATGTGTGATTAACCTGTCCTCTGGTGGCAGACTACCCTGTCCCCTTATTAGTGTTCATTGCTGTACTGATTCATTATACAACCAAAAAGTTGTCTAAACATTATGAACTGTAGTCACTGAGTCAGTGCCTGAAGAGGGCACAATCAAAGTTAATTACCTTAGAAAGAGGGGCGTCAGCAGAATCGTTTGATTACTTGCAAAACACAAATTCTACCAAAATAATTTAATGGTATATGACACCAAAGTTAAGACTAAAGAAAGTGCTCTTATGGTTAAGACCCAATAGACCTAGTTTGTGTAAAATTGATGTGGTTCTGTAAGTAATAGCTTGATTGTTATGTATTTGTACAGTTTATAAATCCTGGGGAAGCATTCAGCTTTTTAAAAATAGGTACCGATATTCAGTTCTCCAGCTGTTTAAACCTACAGTAAAACCTCGATAATAACAGATGTCAGTAGACCGGAATTTGCTTTTATTGGAATTGAGGAGCTACTGGACTAAATTCTTACATATCAGAAAAAGTCTGATAAAGCCAGAAGCAGTCCGGACTGCCTGACCACTTCAGCTGTGTTCACCACAATAAGGTAAATAAAAGACATGTTTATCAGTGTACAGTACAGTATTATTATATATATTATACCATTTGATTATTGTAGTGAATGTATAATATAGTACAGGTACAGTACAGTACTGCAGTGGTAGTGAAAACTGTTTATAAAGCCTTGGTGCGATCCATACTAATGTCTGATATATCGGAAAAAGTCCGGGTTAGCGGGGGGAAGTTCGGCTGTCACTTTATTGGAATTTCGCTTTTTTCAGAATAGCTTGGGGTCCCAATTAATCTGTCATAGTGAGGTTTTACTGTAGTTATACATTTCTACTGCTTTTTAAACAGTTGTGTATTTCTGTAGCTGTTAAAACCTATCTATGCATTTCTGCAGCATTTTAAATGTATTTCTCTGATAATTAGTAAATTTATGCAATACTGGTACATGTTGTGTGTTGCAGGAGTGAGAACTCTCATATTTTTTTCACCAGTGTTTTGAACATGTGTACAGTACTGCGAGAGACATTTGGCAAAAATTATATCGAGTAAAATGAACTGTTACGGTAAGATGGTTTGGACATACTGTGAGGAAGGGCGAGGGTGACTGGCTGAGGAGGGTGACAGTTATGAAGGAAGAGGGATTGAGAGGAAGGGCGAGGGTGACTGGCAGGGGAGGGTGATGGTTATGAAGGAAGAGGGATTGAGAGGAAGGGAGAGGGTGATGGTTATGAAGGAAGAGGGATTGGGAGGAAGGGTGAGGGTGACTGGCAGGGGAGGGTGATGGTTATGAAGGTAGACGGACTGAGAGGAAGGGTGAGGGGGACTGACAGAGGAGGGTCACGGTTATGAAGGTAGAGGGAAGGATACCCAGATGCAGACTTGAGGTGAGGTCCTGCATGGAGACCTTCAGGATAGGGGTGAGAGAAGGAAAATGGTTCTAAATTGTGACGCATGGTGAACTGCCTTTGAATGAAAAGACCAACGGTATATATGTAGGCGTGGTCTGTGGTCTCAGATACACTCGACCCTCCATATCCCGTACCCCAATTTCCCGAATTTCGAATTTCATGGACATGGGCTGAGGCCGGGCAATATTATCGAGTGCCTAACGTATGTCCTTACAAGTCCGGGATTCTCACAAAAGTCCGGCCATTATTCCCTCATATAAAACTATAAGCAGTCTGCCGCACAACAGAGTACAATTTTAGCAAGGTTTACACTTGATAAAGGCCATTTGTAACACACACAAAAAGATATTTTCATACATGAAAAGCATCATGGCCACCATCCTGCTTCACCCCACCGGTTCCTTCCAACGCATGGCATTATTTATATTTATGTCTCTAACCTGTCTTTTTTATCCAAGATTATTGAGCAGGCCATACTCGACCAACTCTTACCACTACTGGAACACAACAGAGTTGTTCCTGTTGTTCAGTCAGCATACAGAAAATACCATTCAACTGAAACTGCACTAACAAGGATTCAGAGCGACTTGGTGGCAAACACTTGTAGTGGGATGTCCTCTTTCCTAGTTCTTTTGGATCTGTCTGCAGCTTTTGATACAGTAGATCATAAACTATTGTTGGATGATCTGTATTTTTATGGCGTTCGTGATAGTGCCCTTTTGCTCCTTAAGTCGTATCTGTCGGACAGATCTTAGAGAGTGGTTGTTGATTACGCTAGCTCTGATTCTGCTCCTCTTCTATTTGGAGTCCCTCATGGATCAGTTTTGGGTCCAACTCTATTTACTATCTACACAAGTAGTTTATCGTCTCTACTTGATGCTCATGATGTGTCCTATCATTTTTATGCTGATGACACCCAGCTCTATGTTAAGATGTCAGATATCAACGATACTAAGATAAAGTTTGAATCTCTAATATCTGATATTAAGATTTGGATGGCTAAGAGGAAACTTAAGCTGAATGATGGTAAAACTGAGATCATCATCATCAGAGGAAACAGAAGGGGTGATGACACTGACAATGCCCTGGCTTTGAACATTGGCGTGTCACAGCTGCATCCAGTCAGTTCTGTTCGAAATTTGGGTGTTTATTTTAATTCTAAGTTAAATTACAAAGAACACATTAATCAGGTTGTAAGAGGGTGTAACTTTCATATCAGAAATCTGTACTCTGTGAGAAGATTCCTGAATTGACAGTGCCTCTTAACATTGGTCCATGCAGTGGTCTTGTCTCGTGTTGATTATTGTAATTCACTGTGGGTTGGTCTTCCAAATAATATACTAACAAAAGTTCGGTCTGTGTTGAACAGGGCGGCACGGCTTATCTTTGGTCTCCCCCCGAGAACCTCAACTACCCCATTTCTGATTGAGTTGCATTGGTTACCAGTAAAGGCTAGAATTGAATTTAAACTGTGTCTTATTACATTCAAGGTTCTTAAGTTTGGTGAACCGAAGTATCTTGCTGAATTGTTAAAACTCCCATCGACACGTCCGGGTGTGATGTTACGCAGTGAAGATGATTCCTTGCGTCTTGATGAGCCAGGAGCCATTCACCAGTCATCTTTCTCTGATCGTTCTTTTGCGTATAGAGCCCCTAGATTATATAACAGATTGCCATTGTCCATAAGACAACTCTCTACTGTTGAATCCTTTAAGAGACAGCTGAAAGCCTTTCTTTTTTCAAAATGCTATGACCTGGAGAGAGGTACTATGACCGATGATTATAGGGTTTAATTATTGCCACTTTCATGTATATATGATGTAGCTTGTATTATATACAAGAAATGTCACAATTCTTGTAATTGTAAAAATAATGTATGTGTGTCGAGCGCTAGTGAATTCCCAAAAGGAAGAACTGGCGCTTTTGAGAAACAAAAGGCCAGATTATTATTATTATTATTATTTTAGTATGTACTGCATGTATATTTCTGTTATTGTGTCAGTGTTATTATTTTATGTACAGTACTATGTGTGTTAGTTATGTTGGTATAGGTAGCCTGCATTCCAGAATGTTCTAGATTATGGAAATAATTGCTGGACAATCTTGGAGAATTCAGACAAAGTATGGTAAAAGTATGGGGAATGGGGAATGGTATGTGGGGCCGGACTTTTGTGATTCCTGGACTTTTGGGGTTCCCGGACTGGTCTTCCCCCCCTTATAGTCCGGGAAATGGAGGGTCGAGTGTAATGAAATGTAACGTAATGTAATATAGAAATGTCTGTAAAAAGTTACTACATGACAGTATTGTGATACCAACTCTAACGTACAGAAGTGAAGCTTGGACGTTGTTGGAAGGACACAAGTCAAGAGTCAGAGCCGTGGAAATGAGTTATTTAAGAGGAGCCTGTGGAGTCACATGGAGAGACAGGCTGACGAATGAGGTTATAAAGGAGCGTTGTGGTGTTGATGTGGATGTGATAGGAAGCGTTATGAGGAACACACTGAGGTGGTTTGGCCATGTGGAGAGGATGGAGGGTCAAAGACTGACGAAGAGAGTGTATGTGAGTGAGGTGGGGGGGGAAAGAGGGAGGGGGAGGCCGAGGATGAGGTGGAGAGATGGGGTGGAGAGGTATATGAGAGAGGGGGGCGTGAGTTGGGAGCAGGGGAGTGAAATGGCGGGGGACAGGGCGACTTGGAAGCGATTTGTTTGTGGCCACCCCAAACAGGATTGAGGCGTCTGGCAATAGATAGATAGATAGATCTAATCCTGTGTTGCCCCTTGAGGAGCATAGCAGCCCGGGGCTAGGCAAGTTGGTCCTGACATTTAAGATGAGAGTGACCAGCCTCACTCATCCCTGAGTGGCATTATGTGAGCAGTAAACCCCAACCACCCCTTGGATATAAACCTGCACCAATGCAGTCCAATTGGAGCGCCTTAATTACCCACTAAACCACCAGGCGTCATGTAATAATTCTTCCCGTTTAATTTTTCAGATCCGAGTTGAGACTAGTGTTGGTGCGGTGTACAACTGTTTCCTGAACCTGAGCGACAAGGAGCGGCAGGAACCACGGCTGCACCGAGAGAAACACATCACCTATCTGAAGAAAGGCCTAACGTCACTGCCAGAGGGGTTTGTGGTGAGTTGTGTTGTCTTTGTCATATTCCACATGTACACACTAACTTCTATCTTATTTATTTATTTATTTATTTTTTTTAACCCCTACACCGCGGGCTTGTTTACCAATAACTTGTGTGTGCCGCGGGGTTATTTGGGCTCCGACAGACTCTCAAAAAATATTTGCCAAAAATCAGTTATTAGTCCTAGAATAATAAAATTATATATGCTTATGGCACATACCTTCAGCTTTCTCCTGGAATGATTGTTGAGCCTTCGTCGGTTACCGTAGGACTTGTGGAGACCTCTGAAGTAGGGTAACGAAGTCTCCACTTTACACTTCCCGACAACCCGTAATATGATTACCACAGCCAGATACAAACACTATAAACACTATTCTACAATTTTCAAGTAGTTTGGGATCCATACTAAAAAAAAAAACACTGTGAAAGCAATGGAAATTACGAGCGCGCGTCTGATCGTCGCACTGGCACTAGTTCGCTCTTGGTAGTCTGTCATTTATTATTCATAAAACCCCTCACACTTTATATTTCTATTACTATATAACACTTATATATATCTACAGTCTTTATCCATAAGTTTCCTGCAGTAGTATTAGTTTATTGTCACTGTAGGGATTCAATTTCTTTCAGTAAAATACGTAGCATTCACTTTCTCGTCCTGTATACTGGCATTGAGAGTGAATGTCACTTTCATCTTCACTCTCATAACTCATAGCATTCAGACATGCTAGAGTGAAACTTTCACTTTCATTACTCCTAGGGTATATACTCGTATTCTTATAATACTACTCATTTACATTTCTATTTACGTTCTTTATTTTATTTACGTTATTTACATTTCTATTTTATTTACACTGTGTTGTGCACTGTCACTTGAAATAACTTATAAAACTATTTTCCATTGTTCACGTATATTTACATTCATTACTTTCACTTGCTGTTTACACATTATTTACACATTATTTACAATTCCACTTGCACTGTTTTACTCAATAGAAAGATCGTAGTCACTCTTTTATCAATTGTCAGCCCTTTACCTCTTTCCACACGAGGTTTAGTAGGGGGTAAAGGTCACAGGGCCATTTGCATGGGGGTGAAAAAAGGCCTTGAAGTCAGCAAGAAGAAACATACGTACTCTCGCTTCGGAAGTTGAGAGAGAACTGAGTGATAACGGAGGACCACCAGCGTAGAGGCCTGCTAGGGGTTATTCAGAGTTACCAATATTACTTCTTGAAACAGCTAAGTTTAGCACTGATATGATTGGCAGGAAATCTAGACAATACATTATAAATTTGGTAGTTCCAGGTGAATGTAAATATCACTTAGGCTTCTCCCTTCCCTCCTTACATGTATATTTATTACGAAAATAGATTATAGGGCATATTTCAAGGGGAAAAAAACAGCGAAAATTAGCGAACGAGTGCACGTGAGGTGTTGTCAGGTGATAATTAGCCAATTCCAGGTGTATGGCACTCTCACTTACCTTATTTCTTTCTTGTATATATTATTTGGTATAAGAATAGGACATAGGGCTTATTTCAATGGATGAAATCAGTGAAAAATTCCAGGGAAGATTTACTTAGCGTAGCACGGCCGGGCAGGCGAGAGGATAGGGTAATGGTGGGGGGGTTGGGAGGGGAGTCAAGAACGGGGAGAAATGGCTAAATTGTCAACAATGGATGGGAGTACAGATGAGATTAGGAGTGCTGACTAGTGTTGGACATTGGCAGTACCGATAGATGATACAAGCCCCCACTTGGAAGCCCGGGTGAATTCAAAATAACACAGAATCACAAAAGCGACGCCCCGCGGTATGATCCCTTGCTCCCAAGCGTCACGAAAGTGACGCCCCGCAGTTAAGGGGTTAATGCAAGGAAGAAGGAACCAAAGGCCAGGAGCCCACAACCAGTTCCTTCCAAGAATAATCAAAAATCAAAAGAGGGCCAAATTCAAGATCCTTTCAACAGCATTGCCGACACCATGCCAGTCCTGAATGAAATAATCCACGTGTGTGTTTGGTATGGGTGGTGGGTATCAGTGCCGTGGAGTTGACGTGTGATGACTTGTGGCACATTGAGCAACTTCTGGGTCTGTGGGATAGATCGTCAGTACCTACAGTAGAATATTATTGATGCGTATCTAAATTGCTCTCTCTCTCTCTCTCTCTCTCTCTTTAATTCAGAGAATAAGGAACCAAAGGCCAGGAGCCCTCAAGATTGTTCCCACTAAGAAAACACAAAAACAAGATAACAATGAGCCAAATTCAAGATCTGTTCATGTTGAGATGCCTGGACACACTGCATTTGAAAGACTGGAGGTCATAGGCAGTAGGAAATACAGACAGAGACAGTTCCAGAGTTGACCTGTTACATACATGAAGGACTGGGTGCAACAGTTAATTTACCCCCTACCTACCTACCTACTTACACTGGAGCTCATAGGCAGGAGGAAATACAGACGGAGGGAGACAGTTCCAGAGTTGACCTGTTTTATACATGAAGGACTGGGAGTAATGGTTAACTCTTGCCTTGATGTAACTTCTCTTTCTTCTTAACATATTGTTGAAGATGATTTCCATTTATCTTGTCTTATAAAATATCCATGGCAGCTTTTGTATGGCTTGAATTTGGCTCTGTTTTGTATTGTTTTTGTTTTTTCTTGGAAGGAACTCTTTTGTGGGCTCAGCCTTTGGTTCCTTCTTCCTCGCATTAAAAATAGATAAATGTGGTAGTACTTCTGTTGTGGTGAGTAGTGGGGGAGAATTCCTGCATTGCTTGGTCTCATTATTAACTCATGGAGGTGATTTGTTTGTGGCTGCCCATTATGAGATTGAGGCATCTGGCAATAGATAGATAGATAGATCATTACCTCTTAGAATTTTGTTTCCATAGTTACAGGAGAAACACACTGAGGTGGTTTGGCCATGTGGAGAGGATGGAGAGCGAAAGACTGACAAGGAGAGTGTATGTGAGTGAGGTAGAGGGGGGAGAGAGAGGGGGAGGCCAAGGATGAGATGGAGGGATGGAGTGGAGAGGTACACGAAAGAGGGGGGTGTGAGCTGGGAGCAGGGCCGTGAAATGGTAGGGGGACAGGATGATATGGAGGCGATTTGTTTGTGGCCACCCCTTATGGGATTGAGGCATCTGGCAATAGATAGATAGATAGATCATAAACTCTTGGAATTTAGTTACCATAGTTACAGCCAGCTGAACAATAAACAATCGTGAAAGGAATAATACGTTTGTTGCTGTTTCCTTTCCTCTGTATGTTTTACTCTCCCTTTCCTGTGTACATTTTTACTCTCCCTTTCCTGTGTACATTTTACTCTCCCTTTCCTGTGTACATTTTACTCTCCCTTTCCTGTGTACATTTTACTCTCCCTTTCCTGTGTACATTTTACTCTCCCTTTCCTGTGTACATTTTACTCTCCCTTTCCTGTGTACATTTTACTCTCCCTTTCCTGTGTACATTTTACTCTCCCTTTCCTGTGTACATTTTACTCTCCCTTTCCTGTGTACATTTTACTCTCCCTTTCCTGTGTACATTTTACTCTCCCTTTCCCCTGCGTTTTACTCTTCTTTTCCTCTGTACATTTTACTCCCTTTCCTGTGTACCTTTTACTCTTCCATTCCTAAGTACGTTTTATTCTCCCTTTCCTGTATGTTTTACCTTCCCTTTCCTGTATGTTTTACCCTCCCTTTCCTGTATGTTTTACCCTCCCTTTCCTCTGTATGTTTTACCCTCCCTTTCCTGTATGTTTTACCCTCCCTTTCCTGTATGTTTTACCCTCCCTTTCCTCTGTATGTTTTACCCTCCCTTTCCTGTATGTTTTACCCTCCCTTTCCTGTATGTTTTACCCTCCCTTTCCTCTTTGTTTTACTCTTCCTGTCCTCTTTGTTTTACTCTCCCTTTCCCCTTTGTTTTACTCTCCCTTTCCCCTTTGTTTTACTCTCCCTTTCCCCTTTGTTTTACTCTCCCTTTCCCCTTTGTTTTACTCTCCCCTTCCCCTTTGTTTTACTCTCCCTTCCCCTTTGTTTTACTCTCCCTTTCCCCTTTGTTTTACTCTCCCTTTCCTCTTTGTTTTACCCTCTCTTTCCTCTGTACGTTTTACCCTCCGTTTCCTCTGTATGTTTTTTTCTCTCCCTTGCAGAGTTTGGACGCCAGTAGACCGTGGCTGGTGTACTGGTGTGTGCATGCCTTGGAGCTGCTAGGGGAACAACTCAGCGAGGAGGAGTCGGCCAAAATTGTGGACTTCCTCAGCCACTGTCAGAACCCCGGGGGTGGGTTTGGAGGGGGCCCAGGGCAGTACTCACACCTGGCCCCCACCTACGCCGCCGTCAATGCACTCGTCATTATTGGCACCAACCAGGCCCTGCAGATTATTAACAGGTGTGTGTGTTTTTCTTTTGTGTATTTGTGGATGGATGGATGGGTGGAGAGAGAGAGAGACAGAGAGAGACAGACAATCAGAGGGAGAGAGAGAGGGGGGGAGATGGACATACAGAAGATGGTGCATTTGGTGGGCTGGTGGTATAACCCTCCATTCAGTGAAAAGGAAAGTAGTTGAGGAATGTTTGTATACCCATGTAGTTTAGTTGCCTATAGATGATTAATTTCCATCTGAGGGACGTGGCTGGAGAATGAGAGACTGATGAGAAGAGTGTATGTGAGTGAGGTGGAGGGGAGGAGAGAGAGGGGGAGGCCAAGGGTGAGAAGGAGGGATGGAGTGGAGAGGTATATGAGAGAGGGGGATGTGAACTGGGAGCAGGGCAGTGAAATGGCGGGGGACAGGGCAACACAGAGGCGATTTGTTTGTGGCCAGTCCTTACAGGATTAAGGCGTCTGGCAATGGATAGATATGGACCTGGATCAATCATACAACATAAATACTTAGTCATAGTCGTGTGAAATTTGGTAAGTCTTTGTTATGAGGTAGGAATGAGTCTCCCTGGTTACTAGCTAAATTCATCCTTCAATCTGATTACATTTGACCACCAACTGAGCTGAAAGAGGTTAGAAATATTTGCCAAATGAGATTAAACAGACTATAGTTATATCAATGCCGTTACGTGGAGGCACCCAACTGCAGTGTCTCGTCTTTACCATAGCCACTAATTCTCAGACAAGACCACAGTATCCTCTTGTATGTGACTGATGTAAACTATCTATTTATTGCCAGATGCCTTGATCCTGTAAGGGGTGGCCACAAACAAATTGCCTCCATGTCACCCTGTCCCCTGCCATTTCATTGCCCTGCTCCCAGCTCACACCCCCCTCTCTTATATACCTCTCCACTCCATCCCTTCATCCTCAGTCTCTCCCTCCCTCTCCCCCCTCCACGTCACTCACATACACTCTCCTCATTAGTCCTTCACTCTTCATCTCCTCCATTCCATCCCTCCATTTCATCCTTGGTCTCTCCCTCCTTTCCCCCCCTCCACGTCACTCACATACACTCTCCTCGTTAGTCTCGCTGTCCATCCTCTCCACATGGCCAAAAACACATGTTGTTATAACATCTCTTTGTGGTGTACAGAGAGAAGCTTCAAGAGTTCCTGTGGTCAATGAGAACGGATGAGGGCAGCTTCCGGATGCACGAGGGCGGCGAGATTGACATCCGAGGGGTTTACTGTGCTGTGTCTGTGGCAAGGCTGACCAACATTGCAACGGAGGCACTCTTTGCAAATACCCCACACTGGATTATGAGGTGCGTATGGAACTAATTCATTTGTTTCGGAGTACGGCTACGAGAGGCAGACCAAAAGTGACCCAGGGCAAGGTCATAGAATGTGATCGCATGGATAAGGGACAAAACAGGGAGGCTGCCAGAGATTGAGCAGCATAGAGAGCTGCCATTAGGTGACCAAGACTAATGCATGGAAGTTTGTCATAGCCTGTACAAACAAAACAAAATGAAATGAAATGATCTATCACACTTACGGTACTGTATTGTGTCATGTGTAAGTCATTTCCTTAACAAGTGGTATCCATTTGTTGCAGCCATAAGTTATTTCCCTTCTTGCTCCTGTAACCTGCACATCTTCTATGGTGCCCGTGTGTACTGAGTGGAGTACAGTATATGTGGTGTCCATCCGGAAATTAAGCCTCCACAATATTGCCTGCGCCTCACTGTGGCAAGGTACTGTCACCCACAAGGGAACATTGCTTCAGTGCATGGCATGGCACTGCAGGGACAGTTGCTTGTCTGCAGTTGATGGGTCTGGTTGACAAGACCGACAGGGGTTGATCAGCAGCAACCTATCAGCCAGTCTGATGACTGAAATGTCACTAGGAAGAAAACAGGTACCAAACCCATGTTATACAGTCTGCTGTACAGACTTCAAGTCACTTCCACTCACTGTCAGTTCCTTAGTCTCATTAATTTCCATACCTTGCTTCTGCACACACTCATTACCATATTTAACTACTTTACCTTATTATTGACCTACCACACCTCCTCACGCCCTCAGACTCCCTCTGATATACCCTTTCCACTGCTATTAACACCCATTCTCTCCACATAACCATGCCATCTTAGCACACTGTCTTCAGCCCTGGTGTCCACAGACTTCCCTACTCGACATCTTTCACAAATCATACTATTCCGTACCATAATTTAGCCTAGCCTCTAACAGCGACCCATTCCATTCCAGGTGCCAGTCGTACGAGGGAGGGTTCAGCGGTACGCCTGGTATGGAGGCGCATGGAGGCTATACCTTCTGTGGTTTGGCTGCTCTTACATTGCTAAACTCACACCATTTATGTCACACGCCTGCCTTACTGGTGCGTATGAACTTAGGTGTATTTATTATTAGCACATTCCAGATTAGAATCTTGTTTGTATTTTTAGTTTGGCCATGTGGAAAGGATGGAGAGCGAGAGACTAACAAGGAGAGTGTATGCAAATGAGAGGGAGGGGGAGGCTGAGGATGAGATGGAGGGATGGAGTGGTGGGGTGTATGAGAGAGCGGGGTGTGAGCTGGGAGCAGGGCAGTGAAATGTTGGGGGACAGGGTGACATGGAGGCGATTTGTTTGTGGCCACCCCTTACGAGATTGGGGAGTCTGGCAGTATATAGATAGATCCCTGGATGAGTTGGTAATTGTGTTTGTTATATTATGGGGACAGGGTGTGGGCTCTTGCACCAGGAAACGCTGTACCTAATGATAAATCCGAGTGCCACCCTCCCATGTTGAAAGTGCAGTAAACTCTTAATCATCCGTCGTTGCAAAACCCGGCCCAGCACAACATCCGGTGCTGTTGGCTCAACCCTTAAACCAATATCTGGAGGAATTATTGAACATCCCGCACTGAAATGGGAAGCAGCTGGTGGTTCTACACAAGATCTGTCTGTAAGGTGTATCAACTGGCTCATAAACAGTAGCCACCTGATGCTGTATTACTGTACTGTATTGGTATTGTATTGTATTTTATGCTTAGTTTTCATCTTTTACTCATGGGAAAGTTTTTAGGATAGTAACACAGTATCCAGCTCAACATTGAATGTTGAGCCAATGGGGGGTACTGTGCAATAACCAGCATTTTGCTTTATTCAGCATAAGAGTTGGCTGAATGATGCCAGGTCATTGAGTTTACTGTATTAGCAGCAACTCACAGATAATTCACTAGGAGAGAAAACAGACTTCCAGGAAGCTGTGTAGAAGCCCACGTAGTCAGGTAAACAAGTGGAGTGTTCTTAATGGCCTGCACTAAGCCAGGACAGAATGATGTGGCACTACATCAAGTAATGACTGGTAGGTAATGGTGACCATTATCCACTCACTTGATGTAGTGCCACAAATGTCTTCCTTCACCTTTATCAGTCTTTTTCTGTGTCTGTCCTCCTTTCTTCCTGTTTCTCCCATCTTTCCTGTCACTTTTTATTACTCTTCTTTGCTTTTCAGGTGGCTTTACATTGAGTGACAAGCCTAATGGTTTCCTGTAAGCCAGGAAACCATTTATGACGCTGGGTGGTAACAATATAACCAACCCATACGTGTTCTTCACATGTCAACAAGTGGGTTGGCGGAGGATTAGTGCCCCTCCCCGTAAAACAACTAACTCAAAAGACAAATGGCCACCCCTAATGGGATTATGGCATCTGGCAATAGATAGATAGATAGTAATTAATTTGTCAAGGTATGTTTCAGTTGTTACATGAGTCATAAATGTACTATAATGCCGTGCCTACACACACACAGAAATGGGCAAGTCAGAGACAAATGCGTTACGAGGGAGGGTTCCAAGGCCGCACCAACAAACTGGTGGATGGATGCTACTCCTTCTGGCAGGGCGGCCTCTTCCCCATCCTTCACACACTGCTGGCTCAGGAAGGTAAGTGTATCAAGTCTTCAAACACTATAGTCGCGGTGCACGACTCTGAGGTTGTTATTATCGTACCCTGGCAACCTAACATTCAAAAGTGCGTTAGATTTCGTGTAAAGTGAGACTTTTGTGATTCATGTATAATATGTTCATGTATAATAATATTCTTGTATGATATATTCATGCATAATAATATAATTCGTGTATACAGTAATATGATACAAAATCGGACGCACTTTTGAAAGGTAGGTTGCCAGAGTCGTGCACTGCATCTATAAAATGGGAGAGGTTAGTACTTAAGTAATAGATGTGTCTGTGTCAGTGGTGCTACTGATAGAAAACCTTGTGGTATGATGAATTAAGATGCTGCAACCAAATATCGCCCATGAGGGTTTACGTCCAAGGGCTGGTTTGTTTTGTACCATGTTATTAAACCCAAGGATAGGTTAGGTTAATGCATAAATAATACTGTAGTTACAGTAGGTGTGTCTGTGTCAGTGAGTGGTGCAAGCTATCTATCTATATATTGCCAGATGCCTTAGTCTCTTATATGGGGTGGCCACAAACAAATCACCTCCACGTCACCCTGTCCCCCACCATTTCACTGCTCTGCTCCCAGTTCTCACACCCCTCTCTCATATACCTCTCCACTCCATCCCTCCATCTCATCCTTGGCCTTCCCCTCCCTTGAGTGTTGCTACTGATGGAAAACCTGGTGAGTTTAAATGCTCCAACCAAATGTGGCCCCTTAGGGTTTACATCCAAGGGCTGGTTTGTTTTTATTTCTCACCTAATGCCTCTCAGGGAAGACAAACTGGTCATCCTCATCTTAAATGTCTGGACCAGTAGCCTAGCCAAGGGTTCCTGCACTCCTATCAGGGAAAAAAAAAGTTTGGACGATAAATAGACAGATTGATGCTACTGTTGTGCATGTGAGTGAGGTGGATGGGGGGAGTGGGAGGGGGAGGCCAAGGATGAGATGGAGGGATGGGGTGGAGAGGTATATGAGAGAGGGGGGTGTGAGCTGGGAGCAGGGCTGTGAAATGGCAGGGGACAGGATGACATGGAGGCGATTTGTTTGTGGCCACCCCTTATGGGATTAAGGCATCTAGCAATAGATAGATAGATAGATGATTTGTAAGAGACACTGTGACCCTTTTGTTTGGATTGTTCTGTGTTTGTGTTTCTTTGTATGTGGATCTTAGCACACCCAATCCCTGAGTTGATATCTAAGGGTTGGGATAGTGATGGTGATGACTGATGGTAATGATGCTTGTAGGGGAGAGTGATAATAACACAGTAGTAATAGTAATAGTAACAGTGGTGGTGGTGTTGCTAGTAGTAGTAGTAATAGTGGTAGTAGTAGTAGTAGTAGTAGTAGTAATAGTAGTGGTGGTAGTAGTAGTAGTAGTGGTGGTGGTGGTGGTGGTGGTGGTGGTAGTAGTAGTAGTAGTAGTAGTGGTGGTGGTAGTAGTAGTAGTAGTAGTAGTAGTAGTAGTAGTAGCAGTGGTGGTGGTGGTGGTAGTAGTAGTAATAGTAGTGGTAGTTGTAGTGGTGAAGGTGGTGGTAGTAGTAGTAGTATGGTAGTAGTAGTAATAGTAATAGTAAAAATTGCAATACATTACAGATGCAGTAAACCTGAGTGGGGAGCGTTGGATGTTTGGTCAAGAGGCATTACAGGAATACCTCTTGCTGTGCTGTCAACACTCCCGTGGCGGCCTTATTGACAAGCCCAGCAAGTAAGTCACAGCTGGTAGTATTTTATGTACTTATACCACCTTCCTTATGTACTTATTCCACCTTCCTTATGTACTTATTCCACCTGCCTTATGTACTTATTCCACCTTCTTATGTACTTATTCCACCTTCTTTATGTACTTATTCCACCTTCCTTATGTACTTATTCCACCTTCCTTATGTACTTATTCCACCTTATGTACTTATTCCACCTTCCTTATGTACTTATTCCACCTTATGTACTTATTCCACCTGCCTTATGTACTTATTCCACCTTCTTATGTACTTATTCCACCTTCTTTATGTACTTATTCCACCTTCCTTATGTACTTATTCCACCTTCCTTATGTACTTATTCCACCTTATGTACTTATTCCACCTTCCTTATGTACTTATTCCACCTTATGTACTTATTCCACCTGCCTTATGTACTTATTCCACCTTCTTATGTACTTATTCCACCTTCTTTATGTACTTATTCCACCTTCCTTATGTACTTATTCCACCTTCCTTATGTACTTATTCCACCTTATGTACTTATTCCACCTTCCTTATGTACTTATTCCACCTTCCTTATGTACTTATTCCACCTTATGTACTTATTCCACCTTCTTTATGTACTTATTCCACCTTATGTACTTATTCCACCTTATGTACTTATTCCACCTTATGTACTTATTCCACCTTCTTTATGTACTTATTCCACCTTCCTTATGTACTTATTCCACCTTCCTTATGTACTTGTTCCACCTTCTTTATGTACTTATTCCACCTTCTTTATGTACTTATTCCACCTTCCTTATGTACTTATTCCACCTTATGTACTTATTCCACCTTATGTACTTATTCCACCTTATGTACTTATTCCACCTTCTTTATGTACTTATTCCACCTTATGTACTTATTCCACCTTCTTTATGTACTTATTCCACCTTATGTACTTATTCCACCTTCTTTATGTACTTATTCCACCTTCTTTATGTACTTATTCCACCTTATGTACTTATTCCACCTTCCTTATGTACTTATTCCACCTTCCTTATGTACTTATTCCACCTTATGTACTTATTCCACCTGCCTTATGTACTTATTCCACCTTCTTATGTACTTATTCCACCTTCCTTATGTACTTATTCCACCTGCCTTATGTACTTATTCCACCTTATGTACTTATTCCACCTTCCTTATGTACTTATTCCAGCTTATGTACTTATTCCACCTGCCTTATGTACTTATTCCACCTTATGTACTTATTCCACCTTCCTTATGTACTTATTCCACCTTATGTACTTATTCCACCTGCCTTATGTACTTATTCCACCTTCTTATGTACTTATTCCACCTTCCTTATGTACTTATTCCACCTTCCTTATGTACTTATTCCACCTTCCTTATGTACTTATTCCACCTTATGTACTTATTCCACCTTCCTTATGTACGTATTCCACCTTCCATACCGTCATTGTACGTCACTCTGAGGAAGCTTTTTAGTGTGAAGATAAGATGTGGAGAGGATGGAGAGTGAGAGACTGATGAGGAGAGTGTATGTGAGTGAGGTGGAGGGAGAGAGAGAGGGAGAGGCCAAGGATGAGATGGAGGGTTGGAGTGGAGAGGTATATGAGAGAGGGGGGTGTGTCCTGGGAGCAGGGCAGTGAAATGGCAGGGGACAGGGTGACATGGAGGTGATTTGTTTGTGGCCACCCCTCATGGCAATAAGGCATCTGGCAATAGATAGATAGTTAGATACAAAGGTTCAGTAGATGCCATTACACCTTTGTCTGCAGTGCTTATCTCCAAAACTTAGGCCTTCAAGCCTGTCGCATATTATTCACCCTCTGTTACTGGATGCAAGGGTTTGGAGATAGAGGGAGCCTTCTTGCTTTACTATCCTTATCCTTCAGCATGTAGAATTAGGTTACCACATTTAGCTCCTCAAAATGCTGCTATTACCTACAGCCTAAGAGTGGATGGCCAGCTGAGTCAAGTGGCACCAGCTGTACACATGAGGCATCAATCCCTGGTGTTATCAGTGCAGTAGCTTTGTTCGTGTGGTTCAGTGGCTGTGTGTGGGAGAAAACAGCTTGACCACTCATTGTTTACTATTTATTTCCAGTGTTTGTGTCTGAGATTTTACATAATATATTGTGTCTTGGTGTTGTATTAAAGGCGTTGTTTATTTATGTTGTCAAAGGACTTGTTTTTATGTGTGGTTGAAGGCTTTGTTTATTTCTGTAGCTGCTGACTTGGTTCATGAAGGTCTGTCTGTCTGTCTCTCTCTCCCTGTCTGTCTTTCTGTCAATCTGTCTGTCTGTCTATCTCTCTGTCTGTCTGTCTGTCTGTCTCTCTCTCTCTCTCTCTCTCTCACGTCCACTCCAGTAGTAACTGTTTGGTGTTAAAATCAAGAATGAGTCAACATGGAGAGGTGGATGGCAGTGGAGTGTGTGGGTTGGAATCCACAAGAGTCCTATGGAAGGATTTTGTGGATAGTGTTCCTTTACCCTCTGCCTTCCAGGAATTTGGAGTGTGTTGAAAGGATTAATATTGATGTCTGGGGTGTAGTTTGAGTGGCAGGTGTTTATGGTTTAAGTGGCAGGTGTTTATGGTTTGAGTGGCAGGTGTTTATGGTTTAAGTGGCAGGTGTTTATGGTTTGAGTGGAAGGTGTTTATGGTTTGAGTGGCAGGTGTTTATGGTTTGAGTGGCAGGTGTTTATGGTTTGAGTGGCAGGTGTTTATGGTTTAAGTGGCAGGTGTTTATGTTTAAGTGGCAGGTGTTTATGGTTTGAGTGGCAGGTGTTTATGGTTTAAGTGGCAGGTGTTTATGGTTTAAGTGGCAGGTGTTTATGGTTTAAGTGGCAGGTGTTTATGGTTTGAGTGGCAGGTGTTTATGGTTTGAGTGGCAGGTGTTTATGGTTTAAGTGGCAGGTGTTTATGGTTTAAGTGGCAGGTGTTTATGGTTTAAGTGGCAGGTGTTTATGGTTTAAGTGGCAGGTGTTCATAGTTTGGGTGGGAGGTTTTCCTGGTGTGAGTGTTAAGTTTTCCTGGTGTGATGTGAATGTTTTTGGCGTATCAGATAGAGTCAGGATTCCGGGGGCTTGAATGGTGAGTGAAGGGAAGCATGGCCCATTGGATTGGGCAGATTTGGGCTGTCTGGACATTGCTACTCCTCACCCTGCCCTAGGGTGGGAAAGGAGGTCCGGATGATGATGATGATGATGACGATGATGATGATGATGATGGCTGCCAGTAACATGTAATAATGATCTATCTATCTATCTATCTATCTATGGCCCAACGCCCTAATCCCACAAAGGGTGGCCGCAGACAAAACGCCTCCAAGTCGCTCTGTCACCCACCATTTGACTGCCCTCCCCCCGACTCACTCCCCCCCTCCCTCATATACCTTTCAACTCCACCCTACCACCTCATCCTCGGTCTCCCCCTCCCACTCCCTCCATGTCACCTACCAATAATAATCCCCGTGTGTGTATTTTCTTCCAGGGGTCCAGACTTTTACCACACTTGCTATACCCTGAGTGGCATGTCAGTCGCTCAACACTTTACCTCCACCGCACGCCACAAAACACTCATCGTTGGACCAAAGGAGAATGAAGTGGTGAGAATACAGTTTTATGTTTAGAGATTTTTTGTATGTGGCATGTGGTGGGGGTGTAATGCTGTATGGTAGTGTGGTATGGGTGTATTGTTGTATGGTAGTGTTAGGAGTGTAATGCTGTATGGTAGTGGTAGGAGTGTAATGCTGTATGGTAGTGTGTTAAGAGTGTAATGCTGTATGGTAGTGTTAGGAGTGTAATGCTGTATGGTAGTGTTAAGAGTGTAATGCTGTATGGTAGTGTGTTAAGAGTGTAATGCTGTATGGTAGTGTTAAGAGTGTAATGCTGTATGGTAGTGTGTTAAGAGTGTAATGCTGTATGGTAGTGTTAGGAGTGTAATGCTGTATGGTAGTGTTAAGAGTGTAATGCTGTATGGTAGTGTTAGGAGTGTAATGCTGTATGGTAGTGTTAGGAGTGTAATGCTGTATGGTAGTGTTAGGAGTGTAATGCTGTATGGTAGTGTTAAGAGTGTAATGCTGTATGGTAGTGTGTTAGGAGTGTAATGCTGTATGGTAGTGTTAGGAGTGTAATGCTGTATGGTAGTGTTAAGAGTGTAATGCTGTATGGTAGTGTGTTAAGAGTGTAATGCTGTATGGTAGTGTTAGGAGTGTAATGCTGTATGGTAGTGTGTTGGGAGTGTAATGCTGTATGGTAGTGTGGTAGGGGTGTGATGCTGTATGGTAGTGTGGTAGGAGTGTAATGCTGTATGGTAGTGTGGTAGGAGTGTAATGCTGTATGGTAGTGTGGTAGGAGTGTAATGCTGTATGGTAGTGTGGTAGGAGTGTAATGCTGTATGGTAGTGTGGTAGGAGTGTAATGCTGTATGGTAGTGTGTTAGGAGTGTAATGCTGTATGGTAGTGTGTTAGGAGTGTAATGCTGTATGGTAGTGTTAAGAGTGTAATGCTGTATGGTAGTGTTAGGAGTGTAATGCTGTATGGTAGTGTTAGGAGTGTAATGCTGTATGGTAGTGTGTTAGGAGTGTAATGCTGTATGGTAGTGTTAAGAGTGTAATGCTGTATGGTAGTGTTAGGAGTGTAATGCTGTATGGTAGTGTTAGGAGTGTAATGCTGTATGGTAGTGTGTTAAGAGTGTAATGCTGTATGGTAGTGTTAGGAGTGTAATGCTGTATGGTAGTGTTAGGAGTGTAATGCTGTATGGTAGTGTGTTGGGAGTGTAATTCTGTATGGTAGTGTGGTAGGGGTGTGATGCTGTATGGTAGTGTTAGGAGTGTAATGCTGTATGGTAGTGTGGTATGGGTGTAATGTTGTATGGTAGCGAGACCTGGGCAGTTAAGGAAGAGGATATTTGCTGGCCCAAACGTACAGAAATGACAATGATTAGGTAGATATGCAATGTGTCCCTGAGTGCAAGGGCTGGGGGGTCTTGGTTTATGATTGAAGAGTTGGGAGGAAGGATGGGACTGCTGTGTATTGGTGTTGTGATGAGGAAGGGTAGATTGAGATGGTGTTGTGATGAAGAGGGGTAGATTGAGATGGTGTTATGATGAGGAGGGGTAGATTGAGATGGTGTTATGATGAGGAGGGGTAGATTGAGATGGTTTGGGCATGTTGAGAGGATGGAGGATGACAATTGGGTGTGGAAAGTGAGAAGTGATCACTGGGGGTGGGGTTGCAAGAGGCAGACCAAAAAAAGTCCTTGGACGAGGCCATAGAGTGTGACCCTGGGGCTAAGGGACTGAATAGGGAGGCTGCCAGAAATTAAGCAGTGTGGAGAGCAGAGTGTGACCTCAGGGATAAAGGACTGAAGAGGTAGGCTGCCAGAGATTGAGCAGAGTTTGACCTCAGGAATAGGGAGGCTGTCAGAGATCGAGCAGCATGGAGAGCCCCCATTAGGTGACCAAGGCTGTTGCAGCAAGCATGTTGAAGTCTTTATAAACCATGCAATATGAGTTGTATCTGTACAGTGCACCCTCACACAGTGCAAGTTTATAGGCTGCAGAAACCCTCGCATTCTATGATTTCACAGTGTGTGAACCAAAGAGCTTAGGGAAAATATGGTATATGGTGGACGGCCCTCCCAGGGCATGGTGTTGTGGTCCCCTTCCAGCCTGCTCTGCCCTGCTAATACTCTGTCTAATAGTACTTCTACTTGGACCAACAAATAAAACAACAAATAGAACACCATGTACCTCCAGTGTGATCCTCTCGCTCTTAGAATTCTTTGGTGGGGCCATGATGAACGGGTGGGCACTGCTACAATGCTGAAACACACCATGGGATGTGAGGTACAACATGCGTTCTCGCGGCAATATGGAGGAGAAGTGTCTGTTTACCCAGGAAAGTCGGTAGATGGCATGCAGATAGCTGGCCAGCTGCCCGCCATTTTAAATCTGGCTGGTTGCCAGCCACCTGGCTTTCTGTAACTGACTCGCATTGTCCAGGTCAACACTCATAAAAATGGCGGGAAGTCCATTTTTGCTGTGGAATCATACAGTGGATTCACATGTTGGCAATTCGATTCACAGATTTTGCATTTGATAAAAATAATCATTTTCTGGGTTGACCTCGCATTGTAGGTGATTTGCTCTGCGTGAGTTTGCATTGTGTGGGGATGCACTGTAATTTGCTGTGTACCTCTTCAGTCTACATACTGTATTTGGTCCTGTTTACCACCTGTCATTTCTCACTGTTTTGTATCTTCCTTCTTTGGATGTTGTCTGTCAAGGAGTGTGTGTGTGTGTGTGTGTGTGTGTGTGTGTGTGTGTGTGTGTGCAGTGGTGCATTTATATGTAACAATATGAAACACTGCTGGATGGCATTGCATCAGATTGAAAATAATAAATAAGGACAATTAGAGGAATAAGTATTAAATTCTGGGTACTAAGGGCCCAAGATCAGGGTCAAAAGGAAGGGATGGTTCTGCGTTGACGGAGGTATGTGCTCCATGAGTGCTCTTGCAGTTTGTAATTTTGCCTCGCCTTCCAACAGGTTCCGATTCACGCCCTGTACAATGTGGGTGTGGAAGCGGCTGTGATGGGCACACAATACTTCAACAGCCTGCCCGTACCCTCATATAAACCCTCCCATGGCCATACAGAACCCACAGAAGCATCTCACAGTGCAGCCACAGGGGGGCCTAACTGTGCTGCTGCGCCTCAGAGCCAAGCCAGTGACGCATCCCACACCCACAGCACACCAGCACCCACCGAGGACACCACAACAGAGGCTGACAGCACATCCACATCTCAGGTCCAAACATAAAGCTGTGAATGCAGAGGTTTGGCCAGAGGGGGTAGCAGGACATTGGCCACCCCTGCCTAATGACCACCTCAAATTTCCAGGGAACACTTTGAGACCCACCTGAGGAGTTCTCGGGCCATTTCGTAATTTGTCTTGGCCGCCTTGTTTTTTAACCATGCCCCGGTGTGAATGACAGAGTGCTACGAACTTACAAGTGTTTTTTATACCACACTCAGCTCTGGGGTGCGTTCTGAGCTGAGTAAAATAAACTGTTGATTGCCTGAATGAGAGTGAAAAGACATTGTTGTGCTGAGGTTGTAAATAGTGCTTGTTTGTAACCCCTCCTCACAAGACATACCCCTTGAGTTAAAGGAAGTTATCAGGTATTAGTGAGAATTAAACAGACATTGTGGTGATGGAAAAGCAAATGTAGGTTGTTTCATGAGACGGTTTCTGGAGTAGAAGTAAGACATTGGACTGAAGATGCTGACAGGCCTTGCTTCAGACCCAGGCACGGAGAGAGAGGCACCCCAAGCTGAACAGAAAGGCCTCCCACTAGCAGGAATAAAACTGAAAAAATAACCGTACCGGTGGAGTGTTACTGAGTGTGTTCCGAAGGCCTGAAGGAACAAAATTATGTGGCAGTTTCAAGAAGTCATCTGAAGGTAACATACAAGTGTAGAATTGTTGTGCTTTTTTAAATCATAGTAAACTGATTCTAATACTCATGGGTTTTGCATCAGAAATTGTATATACTGTACATTTCCTGGATTGTGCATTGGCAGTCAAGCTACTTTTGCTGTACTTGTCATCCTGCAGTTTGTCTCTTCAGCCCCACAACTCCTCCCTCATCGTTAAGTCCTACACATTTTGTTAAGTCCCACCATCTTCCTCCTTTCCCTTTTCCTTAAGTCCTACCTTCTTCCTCTGAAGCCCCTCCCTCTTCCTCTTAACCCCTACACGCCCGGTGTCTGTTCGAACCGATGCAAAAGGGGTAGACAAAGGCCGCTGGGTGTTGTTTGAAACCACTATTGTTTTTGCGCCACAGCTTGAAGTGGCCACCATTTGATCTCATTACCTAAGGGTAGAGAGAGACTCCCGCCACCAGACACACAGGTAACTCGGTCTTCTGTGACTTTGCCAGGTGTAGAACAATGTTTTCTGAAAGCTCCTTGTCCAGTTACATTCCCGCTTCACGCTGACCCTTTGCCTCATCCATCCCTGCTAAGCCTCTGGAAAGGGCTCAGTGATAGCACCATAGGGTGTGCCTTGGATGCCACTGTGTCTGGTTTATCAAGTAGTGAAGTTATCACACTGAGAGCAAACCCAAAGTCGGGGCTATGTTCACACTTATGAATGCATCCTGGTTCAAGCGCCAAAATTTAATTATCTTCTTCGTGTCCTTACTCATCGACACAACCACCTGCAGACCTGGGGATACTTTCACTTGCAAGAAGAAGAGTTGTTGAGTAATGTGGTCATTAATTTGTTTCCCTAACTGCTGTAGTTTCCAAGATATTAAGGTTTGACAACAGGCTATTTGGGGAAACATGCCCTTACTAAGAGAACAGCTGCACCAAAATATACCTGGCATCTAGGGATTAAGCCAGACCCTTTTCTTTTCCTACCCTCGAGTGTATGGCCTTGTCCTCTCTTGGTGATGGACGAGGGGATGGTTAAAAGACAAGCTGCCTTATGATGGGTATAATCAAATCAGCTTTGCACCAGAGATTTTCAGTTTTTTGTGGCGTGTGGGTTGTCTGATTGAGTATATTGAAAATCTGTCTGTCTGTCTGTCTATAGCCAGATTCCTTAATCAAGTAAGGGGTGGCCACAAACAAATCGCCTCCATCTCACCCTGTTCCCTGCCATTGCACTGGCCTCCTCCCAACTTACACCCCCTCTCTCATATACCTCTCCACTCCATCTCTTCATCTTATCCTTAGTCTCCCCCTCCACCCCACTCGCATACACTCTCCTCATTAGTCTTTCACTCTCCATTCTCACCACATGGCCAAACCACCTCAGTGTATTTCTACTAAGGTTTTCTATCACATCCACATCCACACTTCAGTGCTTCTTCACCTCCTGATTTGTCACTCTGTTTCCCTGTGTACAGTATATCTATCTGTCTCTCTATAGCCAGATGCCATAATCCTGTAATGGGTGGCCGTTTGGCTTTGAGTTAGTTATTTTACGGGGAGGGGCACTCACCGTCCACCAACCCACTTGTTGACATGTAGGGAACATGTATGGGTTGGTTATATGGTTACCACCCAACATTGTAAATGGTTTCCTGACTTACAGGAAACCATTAGGCTTGTCACTCAGTGTAAAGCCACCTGAAAAGGAAAGAAGAGTAATAAAAAGTGACAGGAAAGAAGGGAGAAATTGGAAGATGTCACAGGGTTTTTAACATGTATGTAATATTAAAGAATATTATTCAATAATGCTTAGAGCAGGACAATGAATTGTCTTGTGAAAATCAAGCAATGATTACTTTATTCCGGCTTACTTCTCCGATTCTCTAAGGACGAGAATTTATAAACTTTCTCTAAGTACACAGCAGAGACTAATTATTCACACGTGCTGTTTATTAGTACTGTTGGCCTCTGGAGAAAGTGACTCCACCCCCGACAGTCAATAACTAATGCTATTAATGATAAACAAGTTCTTGCGGATGCAATTAACTCCTAGATGGCGCAACGGATTTGAGTTAATAAAAAAGACTGGCCTAAGCACCAGTTATGAATAATACAAAGCGTTTATGCAAGCTAGGAGCTGCAACTAGAATAAGCTTATGGAGAAATAAAACACGAGTTTACATTACATTAAGCTCAAGAAAAAGAACTGTTAAATTTATTGATTACAAAGAAATAAATTTATGTTACATTTCAAAATGAATTCAAAATAAGGAGATCGCACTCACTCGCTCACTCAGAAGCTAACTCTTAAACCTAGGAAAAACGAAAAGAAATACTGGTCAGAAAAGTGGACTAAGCGGATGACTGGGCGTCGTTACTGAGGAAGGACACTGCACACGCTGAGCCTCTCGCCAATCACCCTAAGTGGGAATACGGCGGCGGCGGGAACTAGGCGTCGTTGCTGAGGAAGGACGCTGCCACACACACTACCTGTTTCCACGGCGCGCAAATCTTGACAGATTCAAATTGTGGGAGAGAGGTGAGTGTCGTGGCCGCACTTGCTAACAGCTAGAATGAGCGAAACACGCCCATAACAAAGCACTCAGCGGAGGTGCTAAAGTCGCGCACAAAGACGATCACTTATGACACAGTAAAAAATTGTTCTGGAAACACTCCCGATCGGGTGAATACGTGGCGGTTGACTGAGTGATAAATACTGGGATTCCACTAGAATTCGCGGTTTCCCACCAAAGTTTAATGTCACGAGCTTATTTAAATATAAAATCGCGCCGACTCATGACAGAAGAGAGGAGGGCAGATACAGAAAAAGAATGATAAAGGTGAAGGAAGAAGTAGGAAGCACTACATCAAGTGAGTGGATGATGGTTGCCACCACCTACCACTTAAAGTATGGTACAGTAATCCCTGCAAGATCCGACATAATAGGGCCAAAGGCATGTCCGGGACTTGGGGAGAATGCCCCCTGGACAGGTACTTATGGACCATAACCCAACCTAACTTTGAAAACCATCTAAATAACTCCCTACGGGACATGCATGGCACCTGTTAAGACCCTGTTCACACAAATAAGGGACAGAAAGCATGAAATATATGAAAAGAAACCAGAGAATGAGGAATCGGAAGTGAGTATGGAAAACATTTAGCTGTGTATAGGGTACTTACGACATGTCCGTGGCCGTCACAAAGATTAATTCACCTCCTCTAAGGCTCTGAGAGTGGTGAAGGTGCACTTGAAGCATGTACAAGTAATCCAGTGTTGTGCTGCACTTAATCATTTGCACTGTGAATTATAATTGTTTAACACTGCACATTCTGTTCTTACTTGCTCCATGCCAGTTGCAACAGGCCAATGTTGCACTCTGCACTTAATCCTTTGCACTCTGAATTCAAATTTCTTAGTACTGCACGACACTGTAAATTCCCATATGGTCTGGTGGTGAGGTATTGCAGTTTATTCACTGTTTATTCACAAAAATGAGCACTTGGGACAGCCATTGTGACGAGCATGCAGTCACGATGGTAGTTAGGTGGGAACGGGAGGGGAGGAAGCAGGGGGCTACTTTACTACATGCAAAAGCACATCTGTTTGGCACTGTGTGCCAAGTTCAAAGTACGGTTGAAAATGTCCTTTTTTTTAATTATTATTATTTTTTTTTACCTTTTTTGGCCATTTTTGGTTTCCGAAGGCCTGAGCCCAAAATGTCCAGGACTTGGGGTGTCTGGGACCTGGGCGTCCGGGTCTTACAGGGATTACTTTAGTTATTAAGTGGCAATTTGGTGAACAGAAATTTATGTCTCTCTGAAAACATGTTCATAAGAAAAATGTGGTGATGAAGAAGTTAATACTGATGCAGAGAAATGAAAGTACATTGTTGTTGATTAATGAGTTACTTGTGAGCAAGCTGTGGAATTACATGGAGAGACAGACTGACAAACTAGGAAGTGAAGGAGCGTTGTGGTGTGGATGTGGATGTGATAGAAAGCATTAGGAGAAACACACTGAGGTGGTTTGGCCAAGTGGAGAGGATGGAGAGTGAGAGTAACCAGGAGAGTGTTTGTGAGTGAGGAGAGAGGGAGGGAGGGAGAGGGAGGAGGAAGTCGAGGATGAGCTGTAGGCATGGAGTGAAGAGGATTGAGAGTAAGAGACCAACTAGGAGAGTGTATGTGAGTGAGGTCGAGGGGGAGACCATGGATGAGTTGATGGGATGGTGAGGATGGAGAGTAAGAGACTAACTAGGAGAGTGTATGTGAGTGAGGGGGAGAGGGGGAGACGGAGGATGAGATAGAGGGATGGAGTAGAGAGGTATATGAGAGAGAGGGGGGTGTAAGCTGGGGGGAGGGCAGTGAATGGCAGGAGACAGGGCAGCATGGAGGCGATTTGTTTGTGGCCACCTCTTACAGGATTAAGGCGTCTGGCTATAGATAGATAGATAGATAGATATAAAGGTAGTAATTTTTCCTATGTGAAGTAGAACATCCTTTGCTCCTGATGGAGTGATACGGGATTGGATGATGTCTGGATGGATGGAAGACGAGTGGTTATATTCTAAGTGACTAGAGATGTCCTTAACACCTTTTCCTTAACAATTTATTTTTCACATTACACTTAAATATCCTCCTGTAACTGGAAGAAAGACTGACTAAGAGGGTGGAGGGAGGGGGAGATGAGGAGGTGGAGGGATGGAGATGAGAGGTATATGAGGGAGGGGGGAGTGAGTTGCGGGGAGGGCAGTCAAAGGGTGGGTGACAGAGCGACTTGGAGGCGCTTTGTCTGCAGCCACCCTTTGCGTGATTAGGGCGTCAGGCTATAGATAGATAGATAGATAGAACTGCAGACTGTGTTGATATTAAAATGATATAATGAAGAAGTAGGATGGCAGAGGACAGGGTGATGGAGGCTGTTGTGTTGTGGCCACCCTGTATGGAATTAAGTTGTGTGGCAATTAATAGATACAACATTAAGGTGTAATAGATAGAATAAGTAGCCAAGGGAGTGACCCATAGTATTTACAGATTTTATAATGTCAGATGTATGTGAGTGATGTGGAGAGGGGGAGAGGGAGGAGGAGGCTAAGAATGAGATGGAGGAATGGAGTGGAGAGGTATATGAGAGAGGGGGGTGTGAGCTGGGAGCAGGGCAGTGAAATGGCGGGGGACAGGGTGACATGGAGGTGATTTGTTTGTGGCCACGCCTTACGGGATTAAGTCGTCTGGCAATAGGTTGATAAATAGATATTGTTAGATGCTGCTGTGTGTGTGTCAGGCTTGGAATAACTGGTAATTACACTTGTTTTGCAAAGCACGTATGTGATTGGTTTTGGTAAATGCTGATTGAAGGATTGTTATTAGTAGGGCAGTAAGGATTTTAATTATGGCTGAACCTCATTAACCCTCTTGAGCTGTTTGATGCAATTTGTGTCTGGATGCATGCTGGCTCCCCCCCCCTCCTCCCTCACACACCCCACCCCACCCACTCCTCACTTGAATCACACAAGTCACCTCCCCCAACCTACCCCCACACACACAAAAATAAATGGCTATCTTGTTGGATGTATAATGAAAAAAATGATAATAAATAAACAGCCCCATGTAAATAAAATAAATCATTCATCTTCATCATCCAGTCCTAATAAAATAAATAAATAAATAAAAAAAATAAATAGCCCCACATGGATGCTGGTTGTGTTGAGAGGGTAAAAGTGGGTGACATTGAGGGAGGCAGCTGGGATTTTGTTAATGGAGCCTGAATTTTGATTGCTTATTATTTTTTTTGTGATACTAATGCTTGGGAAGTTCCACTCACTTGATGTAGTGCTGCCTACTGCTTCCTTAGCCTTTATCATTCTTTTTCTGTGCCTGCCCTCCTCTCTTCCTATTTCTCCCATCTTTCCTGTCACTTCTTATTGCTTTCCTTTCCTTTTCAGATGGCTTTACATTGAAAGACAAGCCAAATGGTTTCCTGTAAGCCAAGAAACCATTTACTACGCTGAGTGGTAACCATATAACCAAACCATACGTGCTCTCTACGTGTCAACAAGTGGGTTGGTGGAGGGTTAGTGCCCCTCCCTGTAAAACAACTAACTCAAAGTCAAATGGCCACCCCTTACGGGATTATGGCGTCTGGCAATAGATAGATAGATAGATTATTTTTTTGTGATACTGGTGCTTGGGAAGTGTTATATTAATATCTAGATTAATTTAAATATAGTGTTAAACAGCAAAGGAAACAGCCCAGGAAACAATCATTAGTGGCAAATGATTCTATCTGTCTATCTATCTATCTATCTATCTGTTGCAAGACGCCTTAATCCCATAAAGGATGGCCACAAACAGATCGCCTCCATGTTGCCCTGTCCTCCACCATTTCACTGCCCTGCTCCCAGCTCACATCCCCCCTCTTTCATATACCACTCCACTCCATCTCTCCATCTCATCCTTGGCCTCCCCCTCCCTCTCCCCCCCTCCACCTCCCTCACATACACTCTCCTCATCAGTCTCTCACTCTCCATCCTCTCCACTTGAGTAAACAGACATAGATAAGTGGCAGAATGAGTGTCTTGCCATTTAACTTACTCATGAAGAGGGAAGAATGTTGGCTGGTTGAGTCACCCTTCTGTCTCTATTCATGGTGACGTGCACAATGGCGTGACTGGCCTTCTTGCTGTACCAGAATTATGGGTTGGTGTAATTGTCCTAAAGCTATAATTATCCTGTAACCCACCATAATTACGTGATGTGCAGGATAGGCCAAATTCTCAGGTGCATTGTAAGGGTGGTGGTGGTGATGGGTGATGGTGGTGGTGGTTGGTGGTGGTGGTGATGGATGATGGTGGAGGTGGTGGTGGTGGTGGTGGTGGTGGTGATTGGCTCTGATTTTGCCTATGGTTCGTCTATTTTATGAAGAGCGTTTGGGCGTTGTCCCTCTTGGGAATTTCCTAGTCCGCCTCTCTGCCAAACGGGTACACCTCTCTGTCTCATGGCAGCTATTTACTACTTCTAAATGAAGTTTATTTACAGTATATATATATTTAATTCTTTAATAAGGCTATATAGTGTTGTAAATGCCTCTTTTTTTTTTTTCTTTTTCTTTTAATAACAATTACTTTTATAAATATCACAACACTTGGCAACGTTGCTTTCCAACGTTGCCACGCTTGTAAGGGTAGAGTGACCGTGTTAATCCAGGTCATTTCCACTCTGGCCGCCACCTGAGATGGATGCTCTTACTCCTGCTACTCGCTCTGGTGTGCTCCACAGTAGAGAAAAAGAACATATTTACAACGTAAATAAGTATTTTTTAGAAGAGAAGGCAAACAGAGGACCTATAATTGACCCCTCAAAAGCTGATTTAAACCACAAATAAACATCACACTTTAAGGAGAAAATCAGTCATAAAAAAAATAATGTTAGAGAGACAGACAAACAGACAGACAGACAGAAACAGAGAGTAGGGGGAAAGGTCATGGAGAAAGGAAATGAATGAGCACAACAAGACAGACAGTCAGTCAGTCTGGAGGCTTTTCCTCAAATTCTAAAAATTCATAAAAGTGTATAGACTTTTTATAGAAATAAATCTATAAAAAATGCAATTTCTATATGCAGAGAGAGAGAGAGGAGAGAGTGGTGTGCTGGGAGGGAGAGTTGTCATTAGCGCCTTGTTTCTAATCCGATTAAGTTGTCCAGTACAAAGTATGGCATCACAGTGGGACGGGGACTCCCCAAGAGGAACAGCGCCCAAATGCTCTTCATAAAATAGATGGACCATAGTATGTTTGTATCGTGAATGAAATAGGGACTTGGAACTTTAAGCTGGCAGTTGGATACCATGTGTAGGATGTCTGGTGGGTGCTTTTGTCAGTAATGCAGTTGCCTCACCTTGCAGTTTTGTATGGGGCTCTAGTGTCATTCATTCATTCATCATCTAATCCTGTGTTGCCCCATGAGGAGTGTAGGAGTCTGGGGCAAGGCAAGTTGATCCTAGTGTTATTCATTCATTCATTCATTCATCTATCCTCTAATCCTGTGTTGCCCCATGAGGAGTGTAGGAGTCTGGGGCTAGGCAAGTTGATCCTGGTGTTATTCATTCATTCATTCATCCTCTAATCTTGTGTTGTTGCATGAGGAGTGTAGGAACCTGGGGCAAGGCAAGTTGGTCCTAGTGTTATTCATTCATTCATTCATTCATTCATCTAATCCTGTGTTGCCCCATGAGGAGTGTGGGAGTCTGGGGCAAGGCAAGTTGGTGCTAGTATCAGTCCAAACCAAAATAGGATGATTTAGTAGCACATGCTTTGAACAGGCACTTATGCTCTCTTATGCTACGTTCTTGGCATCAGCTCCGTATTTTAAATTGTGGTGGATATTCTTGTGGCAGTTTTAACCCCTTTTTAATGTGACAGCGTTCGAATTGACTCAGATATGTTTATGTGAAGGTACAGAATGTGGTAAATGTTTTTGGCATATCAGATAGAGCCAGGATTTCAGGGTCTTGAACGATGGGTGAATGGAAGCGTGCCCCATCAGATTGACTCTATCGGATACGTTTATGTGAAGCTACAGAATGTGGTGAATGTTTTTGGTGTATCAGATAGAGCCAGGATTTCAGGGGCTTGAACGATGGGTGAATGGAAGTGTGGCCCAATTGGATTGACTCTATCGGATACGTTTATGTGAAGCTACAGAATGTGGTGAAATATTTTTGGCGTATCAGATAGAGCCAGGATTCCAGGGGCTTGCATGATGAGTGAATGGAAGCGTGGCCCATTGAATCAGGCAGACTTAGGCTGTCTGGACATTGCTACTCCCCACCCTAACCTAAGGTGGGAAAGGAGGTCCGGATGATGATGATGATGATGATGATGATTATTATTAAAGTTTTATTATCCGTTCTCCCCTTTGGGGCTAAGATGCAAATGAATGTGTTTGAATGGATGAGTAAATGGAGAGTGAGTCGTCCTGTCTCGGCTACCTCCCTTTCCTTGGGGGAAGCAGCCTAGGTATATAGATAGATAGATTATTATTATTATTATTATTACCATTATTATTATTATTACCATTTTTTTTTTTTTTCAGTGGGTATTTGCCGAATTAGGAGAAATTCCGAAATACTGGATGCCGAATTAAATGAGGTTTTTGCTGTATATATCTTTCTTACCATACCAATAAGGGTGTTCAGTCCTCTATCAGTTATTTTCATCTCTAAGCTGTAGTGATGTATGTGTGGCCAAACCTGTGTACGTTTTGTGAGTGATGTAAGTGTTGGCCGGGCTGTGTACCTTGGTGTCTGGTCATGATTATCTGCTGTGAAATTGGGTCCTGTGTGTGTATGTGTGTGTGTGTGTGTGTGTGTGTGTGTGTGTGTGTGTGCGCGCGCGCTCATGCATGTAGGCTATTGTGCAAACTCGACATGCAATTTGTGGTCAGTTTGTAGCAGTTACTTGAGCAGTGGAGAAAGAATTGACTTTTTTTTTTATGCAAGGAAGAAGGAACCAAAGGCCAGGAGCCCATAAACCGTTCCTTCCAAGAAAAAAACAAAAACAATACAAAGGAGAGCCAAATTCAAGATGTGTTCATTTTGAGATGCCAGGACACACTGCGTTTGAAAGACTGGAGATCATAGGAAGTAGGAAATACAGACAGAGGGAGACAGTTCCAAAGTTGGCCTGTTGCATAAATGAAGGACTGGGAGTAACGGTTAACTCTTGCTGTAAAGCCAGATTATTGCCTTCTATACAGACTCTTCTATGTTGGGTGGAATTGGACATACTTGTAGGTAGGCAGTTGTGGCTTTTAGGTTTGTGTCCGTGTCGGTTAAAGCCCCTAACACCTGCTCCTTACTGATTTATTAAGGAAACTCCCCAACACCTTTTCCTCACTGATTTATCAAGAAAACACCCTAACACCTCCTCCTTACTGATTTATTATGGAAGCTCCCTAACACCTTTTCCTTACTGATTTGTTAAAGAAGCTTCCTAACACCTCTTCCTCACTGATTTATCAAGAAAACACCCTAACACCTCCTCCTTACTGATTTATCATGGAAACTCCCTAACACCTCTTCCTTTGTGATTTATTTTGATTATTACACCTTACTATCCTCTTCCCTACTGACTTATTACAGAAATTCCCTAACACCTCTTCCTTACTGACTTATTACAGAAGCTCCCTAACACCTCTTCCTTACTGATTTGTCAAGAAAACTCCCCAACACCTTTTCCTTACTGATTTATTAAGGAAGCTCCCTAACACCTCTTCCTTACTGATTTATCAAGAAAACTCCCAACACCTTTTCCTTACTGATTTATTAAGGAAGCTCCCTAACACCTCCTCCTTATTGGTTTATTAAGGAAACTCCCTAACACCTTTTCCTTGCTGATTTATTAAGGAAGCTCCCTAACACCTCCTCCTTGCTGATTTATTAAGGAAACTCCGTAACACCTCTTCCTTACTGATTTATTAACACTTCAGTCTGACTACACTTTGCCATCAGCTGAGTCATAGGGGTATTGTATGCTTGTTGGGACAATGTATGTGAGTGAGGTGGAAGGGGGGGGAGGGAGGGGGAGGCCAAGGATGAGATGGAGGGATGGAGTGGAGAGGTATATGAGGGAGGGGAGGGGGGGAGAGGAAGGAGGAGGCCCAGGATGAGATGGAGGGATGGAGTGGAGAGGTATATGAGAGAGGGGGATGTGAGCTGGGAGCAGGGCAGTGAAATTGCAGGGGACATGGCGACATGGAGGCGATTTGTTTGTGGCCACCCCTAACAGGATTAAGGTGTCTGGCAATAGATAGATAGATATATACCAAGGCAGCCCCACCACCCAGTTATATTAGTGCCACCCGGTGAAGGCATCCCTCTGCACTGTACATTAAGGTGCCGAGTGGGTGAGTGTTACGGTGCCCCAGTCAGAGTGATGGTGCTGTGGAGTCCTATATTCTTGTCATGTATGGAACCTGCCTCACATCTTTTCTTAGGTGTGAAATGGGTGATGATGATGATGATACTGTACTTTCCTTCTAACACTTTGCTTTCCTCTTCTGTGTTACTTAAATCCTTCTAGCTCCACCACACACTGCATCAACAATATACAGAATTATATTAGCCAACTGTATCCAAAAATAAATTGGTAAGGAAGAGGTGTTACGGAGCGTCCATAACTGACCAGAACATGAAACAGATATTAGCCATCTGTATCCAAAAATAAATTGGCACAGAAGAGGTGTTACGGAGCATCTGTAACCAACAGGAATATGGATCAGATATATTAGCCAGCTGTATCCAAAAATAAATTGCCAAAGAAGAGGTGTTAGGGAGCGTCTGTAACCGACAAGAACATGAAACAGGTACTAGCCAGCTGTATCCAAAAATAAATTGGTAAGGAAGAGGTGTTAGGGAGCTTCCTTAACTGAAAAGAATGTGAGTGTCAGATATTAGGCAGCTGTATTCAAAAATAAATTGGTAAGGAAGAGGTGTTAGGGAGCTTCCTTAACTGACAAGAATGTGTGTGTCAGATATTAGGCAGCTGTAATAAAAAATAAATTGGTAAGGAAGTGGTGTTAGGGAGCTTTCATAACCGACAAGAACATGAAACAGATACTAGCCAGCTGTATCCAAAAATAAATTGGTAAGGAAGAAGTGTTAGGGAGCTTTCATAACCAACAAGAATATGACTCATTAGCCCTGAGAGGTGACTAGATATTTTTAGTAGTGTAATGCCACCAAGGGTAGTACAGTAGCCTGGATGCCTGCCGTACATCCTTAGAATTCAGAGGTCGTATGCTTGGACACTAAATTGAAGTGTGGAATGCAAAACTCTCTTGAAGGCCACTTATTTAAGATTCGTGGTTATAAGGTATGGTCAGCTATCTATCTGTCTATCTTTTGCCAGATGCCTTAATCCTGTAAGGGGTGGCCACAAACAAATCGCCTCCACATCACCCTGTCCCCCGCCATTTCACTGCCCTGCTCCCAGCTCACACCCCCCTCTTTCAAATACCTCTCCACTCCATCCCTCCATCTCATCCTTGGGTACGGTTAGCCTGCATCCCATATTATAGAACACAGCAACCATACAGGAAAGCCAGATACGTTCCATCAGCACCACATACATCAAAAATTATCAGAAGTTTGGGGTTTGCCTCCCACTTTGAAATTTTACCATTATACGCAGGGCCCTGAAATATGTCCAGATTCACGTGATGTTGATTTTAGTTCACTCCTGCCGCCGCTACACTGTTTTATTCAGTGTACAAAAGGTATCTTGTGCTGGAAGAGTTAATGAAGGCTTCGTCTAACCCTCTAGGTACAAAAATCTATCCTGAACTGAACCAGATTGTTAGGAAATGATGTGAATTATTTGAAAAAGTTGAGGAGATGATGGTGTTAATTAAATGAGAGGATGGAGAGTGAGAGACTGATGAGGAGAATGTATGTAAGTGAGGTGGAGGGGGAGAGAGGGAGAGGGAGGCCAAGGATTAGATGGAAGGATGGAGTGGAGAGGTATATGAGAGAGAGGGGTGTGAGCTGGGAGCAAGGCAGTGAAATGGTGGGGGACAGGGGGACATGGAGGCGATTTGTTTGTGGCCACTGCTTACCGGATTAAGGCGTCTGGCAGTAGATAGATAGATAGAAAGATATCTTGCTGTTCAGTGTGTTAAATGCCCCAGATTACAGCAGCCTAGCCTTGGCCCCCTAGCACATCTTTCTATCTATCTGTCTATCTATCCATAGCCAGACGCCATAATCCCATAAGGGGTGGCCGTTTGTCTTTGCGTTAGTTGTTTTACGGGGAGGGGCACTAACCCTCCACCAACCCACTTGTTGACACGTAGGGAAATACGTATGGGTTGGTTATATGGTTACCACCCAACGTTGTAAATGGTTAAAAGGGTATTACAGAATTAAATGTTACTGTACAGAGAGAGAGACAAGTATTTTCGCAAAGTTTGATCAGTACTTAGTGAAAAAGAAGCGAAGCATTTGAAACACGCATTGATGGAGACTGGGTTATGAGTGCATTTAGTCTGTTTTTAAAATTCTTCAGACGAAACGGGTTTGACTGTACATGGTGTATATAGAACTAGACACTCTCTCTCTCTCTCTCTCTCTCTCTCTCTCTCTCCTCTTCTCCTCTCTTCTCTTCTCTTTTCTCTTGTCTTCTGTTCTCATCTCTCTCTCTCTCTCTCTCTCTCTCTCTCTCTTATAGGGAGAACTGAGTCTCCTTGGTTACTATATGGTCTGTTTTTCACATGATGGAACTGGGATATATTTACAATTTGAAACTAGTACTAAATTGTGGTTGCATAAAAATAAGCAAGCCTTAGATTTGAGATACGAGTCTCCTTGGTTACTAGTCAAATCAGAATACACTAGGCCGTCATTTGAGCTGAACGGGAGTATAGATCTCGTCATGTTAAAGCAAATACTGTACACTGTAATGAAATATATAAATACTGTACATAGGTGAACAGCAGCTTTTGTGTGTGTGTGTACATTTTCACGAAGAATTGTACAGTTGTTAATTACATATCATACAGGATTTTCTTGTGTACAGAAGGACCGAATTATTTTGTATTTTGACTTCTTTGACATTATTTTTAACTCTCAGTACATTTAATAATCTGAAAGTGATAAGAATTACATGAAAAGTTTGTCAGTGAAGATATAATGTACTGTAATTACCGGTAAATATTTTTTTGTGTATATAAAGACCTCACTGTTCTGTATGTTGACTTTTTGCATTATTTTTTGCTATCTTTAATAATCTGGAAGTGATAAGAATTACATGAAAAGTTTGTCAGTGAAGATATAATGTACTGTAATTACCGGTAAATCTTTTAATGTGTAAAGACTTCATTATTTTGTATGTTGCCTTTTTAGATGTTAGTTTTAGCTCTCAATATCTTTAATAATCTGAAAGTGATAAGAATAACATGAAGAGTATGTTATTGAGGATATACTGGGCTGTAATTAACTTTTTTATTGTTTACAGGAAGACCTCTGTTTTGTATGTTGCCTTTCGTGATGTTAGTTTTAGCTCAATATCTTTAATAATCTGGAAGTGATAAAATTAACATGAAGGGTATGTTATTGAGGGTATACTGCACTGTAATTAACTCCTTTATTACAGTGACATGCTTTGTGGATTGTCTTGTTATGTAATATTGATTTTACTCAGCTCTCGGGAGGTGGATGGCCGCGTTCACTATCTCCAGTTTGATGTCTCTGTCTGTCTGTCTCTCTGTCTATCTATTGCCAGACTCCATAATCCCAAAAGGGGTGGCCATTATGTCTCTGTCTATCTGTCTAGGCTGTCTTTATCCATCTGTTTATCTATCTTTCTATTGCCAGACGCCGTAAACCCATAAGGGGTGGCCATATGTCTTTTAGTTAGTTATTTTACGGGGAGGGGCACTAACCCTCCACCAAAGCACATGTTGACACGGCAGCCTTGCTAAATAATATGATCTGATGTACTGTTTTTACTCTAACTTGGCTTAAAATTTACGTCATTCAGCTGCCAGAGATCAAGCAGCGTAGAGAGCCGGCATTAGGTGACCAAGGCTGACGCGTGCAAGAATGTTGGAGCCTTTAATAAACGAAACGAATCGAATCTCACCATCTTGAATGTTGAGTTGTAACAGTAGAGTAACACTAGAATATGATGCTAGTCACGAAGAAGTGCTGTGGGATGGATGTAGAGTAGTACCATATTTTCTGCCATGGAGATAATGAAATAAGCCATCTATGTATTTGTCTATAGCCCGACGCCCTAATCCCGCAAAGGGTGGCCGCAGACAAAATGCCTCCAAGTCGCTCTGTCACTCACCATTTGACTACCCTCCCTCCAACTCACTCCCCCCTCCCTCATATAAAGAATGAAAATGTGAGCCAAGTTAATGTGAAAGAACTAGAGAAGAAAGAATAATATTAAAAGTACATTATTAGACTGAAAGGTTTGAAAATTCAGTTGCTCCAAACTCTCTGTCCTTTCACCTATACTTGGCCCAGATGATTGTCTTTCTGCAGCTTGTGTCATGTAGCACAGCGGCAGAACAAGACACTGCTATGGTTCGCATCCTTTTCATAGCACTTCTTCATGACTAGCATCATATTCTAGTCTTAAACCACCCGTAGAACTTAATATTCAAGATAAGATGGTAGTTTTAGGCCAGGTTAGAGTGAAAAGAGTATAGCATCACTGTTAGCCCCTACAATCCTAGTTTTTGTATTTACTGTGGTTAAAGATTAGGAGAAATACACTGAGGTGGTTTGGACATGTGGAGAGAATGGAGAATGAAAGACTGACTAAGAGGGTGTATGTAGGTGAGGTGGAGGGAGGGAGAGGGAGGGGTAGACCGAGGATGAGGTGGAGGGCTGGAGTAGAGAGGTATATGAGGGAAGGGGGGTGAGTTGGGGGGAGGGTAGTCAAATGGTGGGTGACAGCGACTTGGAGGCGTTTCGTCTGTGGCCACCCTTTGCGGGATTAGGGCGTCGGGCTATAGATAGATAAGTAGACCTTCCTCTAGACCATTTTATTGAGTTTAGGAAGAAACTTGGGTTTTGAAAGCGTAATGAATTCTTTGTCCAGTCCATTGTAAAAAAAAAAATCTACCCCATGCTGAGTAAGATGATTAACTACAGGAAGAAGGAATACAAAGTACACTATAAGACCTCTGTAATCTGGTGACACATTTTCTGCAATACTTTTCTGTAACCTGTTGACATTTTATGTAATACGTTTTCGGCCCTAGGATGGTATTACTCTGCTTAAGAATGTATCAGGCTGCGTACGGGTTAGTGAAGGCTGTTTTATGCCCCTCACTGCATACTGTCTCTCAGAGTAACAAAAATCATGTGCCAGTAGCAGTATTTAGTAGTATTAGCAGTATTAGCAGCAGTATTTAGCAGTAGCAGTATTTGAAAGCAGTGTTAAGAAACAGGGAAGTGAGCATGGAAGTGAAAATGTTACTACATGACAGTATTGTGATACCAACTCTAACGTATGGAAGTGAAGCTTGGACGTTGTTGGAAGGACACAAGTCAAGAGTGAGAGCAGTGGAAATGAGTTATTTAAGAGGAGCCTGTGGAGTCACATGGAGAGACAGGCTGACGAATGAGGATATAAAGGAGCGTTGTGGTGTGGATGTGGATGTGATAGGAAGCGTTATGAGGAACACACTGAGGTGGTTTGGCCATGTGGAGAGGATGCAGGGTGAAAGACTGACGAAGAGAGTGTATGTGAGTGAGGTGGAGGGAAGAGGGAGGGGGAGGCCGAGGATGAGATGGAGGGATGGGGTGGAGACGTATATGAGAGAGGGGGGGGTGAGTTGGGAGCAGGGCAGTGAAATGGCGGGGGACAGGGCGACTTGGAGGCGATTTGTTTGTGGCCACCCCAAACGGGATTGAGGCGTCTGGCAATAGATAGATAGATAGTATGTAGTAGCAGTATTTAGCAGTGTGTGGAAACTCCCTGTACTGTTGTTTGCAGATGATACTGTGTTGTTGAGTGAAGACGAAGGGGAGCTGCACGGCTTAGTGGATGAATTTGGGAGAGTGTGTAAGAAACGGAATCTAAAGGTGAATGTAGGGAAGAGTAAAATGATGGTCTTTGAGAGAGGTGAAGTCAGTGAATGTACAGTGAGGTTGGATGGTGAGAAATTGGAAAATGTGAGTACGTTTAAGTACTTGGGTAGCGTGATGAGTAAGGATGGAGGTTTGGAGGGTGAGGTGCTTGAAAGGGTACAGCAGGGAAGAAAGGTTGCTGGTTCTTTGAAATCAGTGATAAGAAACAGGGAAGTGAGCATGGAAGTGAAAAAGTTACTACATGACAGTATTGTGATACCATCTCTAACGTACGGAAGTGAAGCTTGGACGTTGTTGGAAGGACATAAGTCAAGAGTGAGAGCAGTGGAAATGAGTTATTTAAGAGGAGCCTGTGGAGTCACATGGAGAGAGAGGCTGACGAATGAGGATATAAAGGAGCGTTGTGGTGTGGATGTGGGTGTGATAGGAAGCGTTAGGAGAAACACATTGAGGTGATTTGGCCATGTGGAGAGGATGGAGAGTGAGAGACTGATGAGGAGAGTGTATATGAGTGAGGTGGAGGGGGTGGGGAGAAGGAGGGGGAGGCCAAGGATGAGATGGAGGGATGAAGTGGAGAGGTATATGAGAGAGGGGGGATGTGAGCTTAGGGGAAAGGAAGTGAAATGGTGAGTGACAGGGCAACATGGAGGTGATTTGTTTGTGGCCACCCCTTACAGGATTAAGACATCTGGCAATAGATAGATAGTGTTTAATAGCAGCAGTATTTAACAGTAGCAGTATTTTCTTGGTGTATTCCTAGGCTTATCTGAACGGGAACCCAGTGGACTGCAGGCTGAAGTTGTCCCTCCCCTGCAATCCCCTATCATCCTTGTGGGGGGATAGGGAGGGAGTTGAGGGACGTTTAACTGGGCAGTGGAGCCGCCCGGTTATATCAGCGCCACCACATGAAGGCTTCCCTCTCCACCACCAGAGTGAGCAAGAATTACCTTTAACGCAAACCCACCATACACGGATACAATACACAGGGAATAGATACACACCTGCAATACACAAACATAAAGGATGAGACAGGTGGACAGAGTGGTGTTGCCTACCTGACTCACCACACGCACACGCACACGCACACACACAGACTCTCTCTCTCTCTCTCTCTCTCTCTCTCTCTCTCTCTCTCCCTCAATAGAATCAGAGTCTATGAATTTGTCAAGAGATAGGAAGAATATGCAAAAATATACAATAATAATAATAATATACAGAGATCATCCATCTATCCAACCATCATCTAATCCTGTGTTGCCCCATGAGGAGTGTAGGATAATAATAATAATAATAAAAGAGAGAGACCTTTGTACACTCGGTTTTAATGATACAGACCACATTATTCTCAGTCTGTTCTCAGTAAGTGGCAATGTACAGTAGGCAGCGTAAAATTGTGAAGAGATAGGAGGAATATTTTCAACGTTAGATGACGTATTAAGAGACTCGGGCTGTGGTGGTGCGGCGGTGGTGGTGATGGTGGTGGTGGAGGGAGTTTCGTGTGGTGGCAGTGATATAACCGTGTGGCGCAAGTGTGTGGTTATTATTATTATTATCACTACTATTACTACTACTACTACTACTACTGTTGTTGTTGTTGTTGTTATTATTATTATTACAAGCATCCCTCGCCTACTTCCGTATCCACCAAAAGGAGGATGGTGGACTGCACAAGACCAACTGCCTCCAATGAGTCCAAGTTTAAGATGAGCCTGGGCAACAAAAACTACTACTGCTACTGCTGCTGCTGCTTCTACTACTACTACTACTACTACTACTACTACTACTGCCTTGTGTTGATAAATTCGTGAACAGCAACAATCATCATTTTCATTCAGCTTTCAAAGACCCGTATTCTTATCGGTTAAGGAAGCTCTCTAGCACCTTTTCCTCAGCTATTTATTTTTGGATCCGGCTGGTTAATAATAATTTTGTACCATCTGCAGAGTATGACAATATTAGAAATGCATAAACAGCACAAAAGATGACATAACGTATAACAAGCATGATAAATCACTTAGGAAGAGGTGTTCGGGAGCTTAACTGACGAGAATGTGCCTAAAATTCGCCCATGAACTGAATTTAATTACTTTTAGATAGCAAAAATAAATAAAAATACGTTTATAGTTAAGGGGTTAAAAATACACCTTTGTGCACTCAGTTTTAATACAACCCTTAGTATTGTATTATCAGTATGTAAAGTGTTGATTGTGTATTGTATTTTTTGTATGTTTTCCGTATTGTATTACTGAGGTACCGAATAAAGCAATCTTGGTACTTTGACTTGTATATTTTTAAGTTTTGTCTCTGCATACCACACACCACCACATGTCACCACTTGATTGCCAACATCCAGTGGAACTTCAGCGTATATATTATTGACCATATTTCTTTTTAAATAAGCTCCCTTGCAGCCTTTTTGCAGTCTCTCCTTCCTATGACCTCTCTCTTTGCCTACATCATTCCCAGAGATCTGTGAGTCATAAGCACAATCTTAAGTTTGGATTTTTCTTACACCTTAGAATTCTTTAGGATTTTTTTTGGAAATTACGTAGCAACTCTTCCTTAGCAATTTATACTGCACACTGCTACAACTCAGTATCATCTTACATGTTACTGATGCCAATTATTCTGATATTAAAACGATATAACAAGTAAGAAACTGGTAAGGCGTAAAATGAAAAAAATAATTCGTTAGGAAATATCAGCTCATGATGACTACAGCATATTTTTTCCATCCATCATCCTTCCTCCCCGTATTCCGGAAATGCTCATGTTACGCAACCTGTCCTGTAAGCATGAAACAGCAAATTTCTGAGCATGGAGCCGTAAAATGCAGCCCGCCTCATCCTCATTCCAGCCCCAGCCTTCCTGCCGCTGAGTTGTGCTGCACGCCGTCTGTTCATATTGAAGTAGGTGTCTTTTTATTTCATGTTTTTCCTTTTTCTTCCTTGTTTCTGTCTTCTTTTTGCCAATTCCCAATCAATATTCTAAATATTTCATCTTTTCTAACAGCCATAGCCATCATGAAAGCAGATAATGTATTTGTTTGCAGAACTTGATTATCGTTTGTCACTAAAATTGGCGGGTTATTCATTTTATTTCCTTTTTCCCAATTCCAAATAACCCACTCATGATCATGCCAACTCAAGACGATTTTATTAAGCTGAGTCACAGGAGCCTGGGACTTAATTTACCATAATTATTTCACATTAACCTAGATTTTCGTCCTTTTGCAGCTTATGCCACGTAGCACTATGGCTAAGTCAACACTGCGGCTCTACATCCTTTCCATAGCACTTTTTCGTGACTAGCATCATATCCAAGTGATAATCTGTTGTTGAAACTCATTACTGAAGATGGAAAGATGGCAATTTTAGGCCAAGTTAGAGTAAAATGAGTATAATTACCGCGCCTTGCCCACCACAGTAATAACTTTCTCAACAGTGACCCGCATAGATTTGCTTACTATACTCTTTTTACCCTAACTTGGCCTAAAATTACCATCCCTCCATCTTGAATGCTGAGTTCTAACGACAGAGTAGCACTAGAAAGTAATATTAGTCACGAAGAAGTGCGATGGCAAGGATGTAGAGCCGTAGTATTTTCTTCTACTGAGCTACGTGAAATAATCTGCAGTAGGTCAAATCTGGGCCTAGTTAATATGAAAGGAGTATAATTTGAATGTCTCCTACCAGTAATTCGTTACCACACTAGGATACTGATTTTTTTTTTCTTTTTTTATTTATCCCGATTCATGTGGCAGTTCCTCCTTCATTTAGTTCCTGGTATAGTATTCTTGTAAATTAAGGAAGCTCCCTAACACCTCTTCCTAACCGATTTATTTTTGTATACGGCTGGTTAATATCCTTTTATACGTTATTTATGCATTCTTGTCGGTTACGGAAGCTCCTAACACCTCTTCCTAACCGATTTATTTTTGTATACGGCTGGTAAACATCCTTTTATACGTTATTTTTTGCATTCTTGTCGGTTAAGGAAGCTCCCTAACACCTCTCCCTAACCGATTTATTTTTGTATACGGCTGGTTGACACCCTTTTATACGTTATTTTTGCAGAGTATGGGTGGTATTTGAATGATTTAAGTAACACAGAAGAGGACGGCAAAGTGTAATAAGCAAAATAAATCGCTTTGAAAGAGGTGTTAGGGAGCTTCCGTAACTGACAAAAATACATACAGCCTACAGAGTTATTCCGGGCATGAAAGGGTTAATGCATAATTTAGAAGTAATATATCATTGTGCTTGGATACTGAGCAGTGTGATCCGTAACTCTCTCTCTCTCTCTCTCTCTCTCTCTCTCTCTCTCTCATTATTTACCCATCTATCTATTTGGTTATTTATCTATTTGTGTCTATCTTTCTGTCCATCTATCCATCTATCTATCTATCCATCTGTTTGTCCATCTGTCTATCAGTCTATCAGTCCATCTATCTATCTATCTGTCCATCTATCTCCATTTATGTCTATCCATCTATCTATCTATCTATCTGTCCATCTATCTGTCTATCTATCTGTCCTTCTATCTATCTATCCATCTATTTGTCCATCTCTATCAGTCTATCAGTCCATCTATCTATCTGTCCATCTATCTATCTATCTATCCATCAGTCCATCTATCTATCTATCTGTTCATGTATGTATCTGTCCAGCCATATACCTGTCTGTCCATCTATCTGTCTATCAATCCATCTATCTATTTATCTGTTCATGTATGTATCTGTCCATCTATCTATCTATCTATCCATCTCTCTATCTATCTATCTGTTCATGTATGTATCAGTCCATCTATCTATCTATCTGTCCATCTATCTATCCATCAGTCCATCTATCTGTCTATCTATTCATGTATGTATCTGTCTGTCTATCTATCTGTCTTCATCTATCTATCTATCTATCCATCTGTCTATCTGCCCATCTATCTTTATCTATCTTCATGTATGTATCTGTCCATCTATCTATCTATCCATCAGTCCATCTATCTATCTGTCTCCATCTATCTATCTATCCATTAGTCCACCTATCTATCTATCTGTCCATCTATCTATCTATCTGTCCATCTATCTATCTAGCTGTCCATCTATCTATCTGTCTATCCACCTATATTTATCTATCCATTCATGTATTAGTCCATCTGTCTATCTATCTCCATCTATCTATCTATCCATCAGTCCACCTATCTATCTATGTCTTCATCTGTCTATCTGTCCATCAGTCCATCTGTCTATCTATCTGTTTATCTATCTGTTCATGTATGTATCTGTCCATCTATCTATCTGTCTTCATGTATCTATCTATCCATCAGTCCATCTATCTATCTATCATTTATCTATCCATCAGTCCACCTGTATATCTGTTCATGTACCTGTCCATTCATCTATCTATCTGTCCATCCATCTATCCATCTATCTATCTCCCCACAGACTGGACACAAAATGGTGGAGTTCTCCGGTCACTACCTCCACGAGAAGGATGACAATTTTCAAGAACTTCTGGCCGAGCTGGGTATGTGTTGGATTTGTTGTAATCAATTTATTTATACGTGAAGGAGCGTTGTGGTGTGGATGTGGATGTGATAGGAAGCGTTAGGAGAAACACACTGAGGTGGTTTGGCCATGTGGATAGGATGGAGGGTGAGAGACTGACGAGGAGAGTGGTTTGGCCATGTGGAGGGGATGGAGGGTGAGAAACTGACGAGGAGAGTAGTTTGGCCATGTGGAGGGGATGGAGAGTGAGAAACTGACGAGGAGAGTGTATGTGAGTGAGGTGGAGGGGGGGAGAGGGAGCGGGAGGCCAAGGATGAGATGGAGGGATGGAGTGAAGAGGTGGTTTAGCCATGTGGAAGGGATGGAGAGTGAGAAACTGACGAGGAGAGTGCATGTGAGTGAGGTGGAGGGGGGTAGAGGGAGGGGGAGGGCAAGGATGAGATGGAGGGATGGAGTGGAGAGGTGGTTTAGCCATGTGGAGAGGGTGGAGTGAGAGACTGACAAGAAGAGTGTATGTGAGTGAGGTGGAGGGGGGGGGAGAGGGAGCGGGAGGCCAAGGATGAGATGGAGGGATGGGGTGGAGAGGTATATGAGAGAGGGGGGTGTGAGCTGAGAGCAGGGCAGTGAAATAGCGGGGGACAGGGCGACGTGGAGACGATTTGTTTGTGGCCACCCTGTATGGGATTAAGGCGTCTGGCAATAGATAGATAGACCTTATTTTATTATTTATCTTTATCTTATTATTATTTATCTATCATCTGTTTTTTTCCTATCCTCACACTCTCTTCAGCTCAGGAAACATCTTTATTTCATGGGTATTTCAATTGTCTTGTTCCTTAGCTATTTATTTTTTTGAACTATACCAGACCCATCGACCACAGGTAAGCAAGTGCTTCTATGAGGCCGTCTTATTCGTACAGTGAGTACAGTACATATTGCAGGGATACGGCCACCCCCTTGTAGGCAAAACCTCACCAGGCAGGGTCCTTCCCACGGCGAGGTGCAGGGAGATATGATGAGGTTTGGCTCCTGGGTGCACGCCGCAGATGCTTATGGTCGTATGCTTAAACGTGTGGTTGCCGTGAGTCAAAATTTTCATAATTTAATGGGATCTCTCTCTCTCTCTCTCTCTCTCTCTCTCTCTCTCTCTGACTCATCCACCCACCCACTCTATGTCTCTCTCTCTCTCTCTCTCTCTCTCTCTCTCTCTCTCTCTCTCTCTCTCTCTCTCTCTCTCTCTCTCTCTCTCTCTCTCTCTCTCTCATGTTTTTCCCACTGGGCTTTGTAATATGGTGAGGCTATCTCCGCCGCGAGCGTGTAACTTTGGCCGCCACATTGAAAAACCCGCACTCATCGCCTCCACAATGGTAATGCAGCTGGATCACTGTTCATATAGCTTCTGTTTTTGTTTCACTGTTGCCTACATAAGCAAAGCAGCGGGCCATGGCACTATATTTGGCTGATTTCAAAAAGCGCGGGCGTGGTGTAGTGCTTAAGTGATTTCAAAAGGCGCGGGCGTGGTGTAATGCTTAAGTAATTTCAAAAGGCGCGGGCGTGGTGTAATGCTTAAGTAATTTCAAAAGGCGCGGGCGTGGTGTAGTGCTTAAGTAATTTCAAAAGGCGCGGGCGTGGTGTAATGCTTTAGTGATTTCAAAAAGGGGCGGGCGTGGTGTAATGCTTAAGTAATTTCAAAAGGCGCGGGCGTGGTGTAATGCTTTAGTGATTTCAAAAAGGCGCGGGCGTGGTGTAATGCTTTAGTGATTTCAAAAAGGCGCGGGCGTGGTGTAATGCTTAAGTGATTTCAAAAGGCGCGGGCGGCGGATGTGGTGCATCTCCATCAACACCCCCGTCTCTCTCTCTCTCTCTCTCTCTCTCTCTCTCTCTCTCTCTCTCTATATATATATATATATATATATATATATATATATATATATATATATATATCTTTTTCCGCGCTAGGTGTTGGCTTGGTGCTGCGTCAGGCTATGTGCAGCGCCCGTCCCAGTATCGAGATTAAAACTGGTGAGGGAGACGGCGCCACTTAGACCATCTCCATGAACACGCCCGTCTCTCCCTCTCTCTCTCTGTCTATCTATCCATTTATCTATCTATATCGATCTACTTTTTCTCGCATTAGGTGTTGGCTTGGTGCTGCGTAAGGCTATGAGCAGCGCCCGTCCCAGTATCGAGGTGAAGGCTGGTGAGGGTGAAGGCGACCCGTGGACCATCTCGATCAACACCCCCGTCAACACCATCCATTATAACTTCGTGCTGGGCCAGGAGACAGAGATTGACATAATGGGAGGAGGCAAAAAAAAGGTACACTTGGGTTCACTTATTTATAATTCTTTTGCTTTGGTGGCTGAGAGGAGACGTTCATATGAAGTGTGGCTGCAGAGGAAGGAAGAGGTGTCATATGAGAGGTATAAGGATAAAAGGAATAGGGCGAGAAGGGCTGTGCTACGCGATGCTAAAGTGGCAGCAGATGAGAGGTGGGGTAGGCGGCTGACTGAGAATTTTCAACAGAATTAGAAAATGTTCTGGAAGGAGGTGAAAAGGGTGCAAAAGGGAGATTCAGGGAGGGATGAGGGAGTAAAAGCAGAGGATGGAAGGATGTTTACTGAGATGGATGCAGTAAGGAAGAGATGGGGAGAGTATTTTGAAAGATTGTTAAATGTAGAGGAGGAAAGGGTGGCTGAGATTGTGGCGGATGGAAGGGTGCAAGGAATAAATGTGTTGGGAGAGTTGAATGATTCTTTGATAACGAAGGAGGAAGTGGAGAAGGCAGTAAAGGAGATGAAAACAGGGAAAGCTGCAGGTATGGATGGGTGTGCTGTGGAATGCCTGAAGGGTGGTGGAGTGACTATTGTTGACTGGTTAGTAAGATTGTTGAATGTGTGCTTCGTGAAAGGTATGCAAGTGCTTGTGTGGTCCCGTTGTATAAAGGCAAGGGTGATAAGTATGAATGTACTAGCTTTAGGGGTATAAGTCTGTTGAGTGTTGTAGGTAAGGTGTATGGTAGTGTTAACTATGAGAGTTAGAGAGGGTACAGAGGGAGTGATTGGTGATGAGCAGTGTGGCTTTAGGAGAGGGAGGGGATGCGTGGATCAGGTGTTTGCGGTGAGACAAGTGTGTGAAAAGTATTTAGCTAAAGGCAAGGATGTGTTTTGGGCATTCATGGATTTAGAGAAAGCGTATGATAGAATTGATAGGGAGGCTTTGTGGACTGTTTTAAGATTGTATGGACTTGATGGTAGGTTACTAAAAAGGGTGAAGAGTTTTTATGTAAATAGTAGAGCATGTGTAAGAGTGGGAAATGCTGTGAGTGACTGGTTTCCCGTGAGAGTGAGGCTGCGACAGTGATGTGTGATGTCGCCTTGGTTGTTTAATATTTATGTGGATGGTGTTGTAAGGGAGGTGAATGCAAGAGTTTTAGGTGGAGGTCTGAGTCTGGTGAATGTTGATAATGGAGAGTGGAATCTGAAGCAGCTGCTGTTTGCAGATGATACTGCACTGGTGGCTGATTCAGAGGAGAGATTGAGACAGTTGGTAGAGGAGTTTGGAAGGGTGTGTGAAGGGAGGAAATTGAAGGTATATGAGAATAAGAGTAAAGTGATGAAGTGTACGAGGTTGGTAGATGGTAGGAGGATGAATATAGTTTTGAATGGTGAGTTGCTTGAGGAGAGTGAGTGTTTTAAATATTTAGGGTCATGTGTTGCCGTGGATGGAAGAATAGATGCAGAGGTGCAGTTTAGAATGAATGAAGTAGGAAAGGTGCTGGGAGGAATGAAAAAGGTGTTTAGATGTCGTTCGCTTAGAATGGATGTAAAGAGAAGGCTGTATGAGGGTGTTGTGGTACCGACTGCATTATATGGGGCTGAAACATGGAATATGCGTGTAGAAGAGAGGAAAAGTTTGAATGTAATGGAGATGAGGTGTCTGAGGAGTATGTGTGGAGTGACGCGTATGGATCCAGTGCGAAATGATGAAGTGCGAAGGAGAACTGGAGTTGTTCGGGAGATGGCTGGTAGAGTTGAGCAGAGGGTGTTGCGATGGTTTGGGCATATGGAGAGAATGGATAATGAGCGATTGGTGAAAAAGATAACTAGATCTGATGTGAGAGGTGTAAGGCTGAGAAGAAGACCACGAATAGGATGGATGGACAGTGTGAAGAGAGCGCTGGATGCGAGAGGGATGTCTGATGAGCAAGGAAGAGTGGCTGTGCGTGACAGAAATAAATGGAGAGAAATTGTGAATGAATAAATGATGACGCAGCCCTGAGGGGATATTCTCCCGCATTTGGTCTGATCAGCTAGTCAGGTCAGGTGCGGGTAAGGGGATGGGTCTATTATGATGTGGCAGGGGTAAATCAGCACTGCTGTCGGGCCCTGCTGCGGATGTCACTGGTTGCACTGCGCAGTTGACCCTTGTGCGGTGTGGTGCGGTGAGGATCTGTCCGTTCTCCTCTTTGGGGCTAAGATGCGAATGAATGTGTTTGAAGGGATGAGTAAATGGGGAGCGTGTCGTCCTGTCTCGGCTACCTCCCTTTCCTTGGGGGAAGCAGCCTAGGTATATAGATAGATAGATAGCTTCCGTTGTATGAGATGTGGGAGAGAGAGAGAGAGAGAGAGAGAGAGAGAGAGAGAGAGAGATAGAGATAGTGGGGTGTGGTGGGACAAGGAATTGAATTATTTATTGTTGTAAAAGGTACTGAGTGTTTAAGGCTGGTGACACCCATGGAAAATGAGAGAGAGAGAGACAGACAGACAGAGTTAGAAGATAGTAATGATGCGTTGAAGAGGATGATGACAGCATTAGCCTGTTATTATTATTATTATTATTATTATTATTGTTATTATCATTAATATTATCATCATCATCATCATCAGTATTATTATTATTATTATTATTATTATTATTATTGTTATTATCATTAATATTATCATCATCATTATTATTATTATTATTATTATTATTATTATTGTTATTATCATTAATATCATCATCATTATTATTATTATATTATTATTATTATTGCTATTACTACTACTACTACTACTACTGTTATTATTATTATTGTTATTATTATCATTATTACTATTATTATTATCTTTTTACTCTTATAATTCCCAGGTTGTATTCAGTATTGACGGTTCGACCCTGAGGCAGCTGCCAGTGGATCCTTCAAGCGAGAAAGCAGTAGAGGTGGTGAGGGAGTTTACTGATGAAGGACTTATTCAGGTATACTCTCTCTCTCTCTCTCTCTCTCTCTCTCTCTATGTTCTTACCTAATTGTTCTTACCTAATTGTATCTTTACAGGAATGAGTCAAGCTCGTATTGTCCCGTGTCTTAAACCATATTTATCGTACATATCCTTAAATTTGTGAATTGTTTTGGCACACACTATTTCATTCGGTAGTGCAATCCATTGATCAATTGCTCTGTTTGGGAAACTGAATTTCCTTACGTCTTTATCACCTCTCTTCTTATGCAGTTTTTTGCAGTGTCCTCTTGCTGATGCTTCACCATATGTTAAGTAATCATTTATGTCTATTTTCTCCTTTCCTGATATGCATTTATATAACATTATCATGTCACCTTTTTTCCTTCTCTCCTGTAGTGTTGGTAGATTTAGTTTATTTAGTCTTTCTTCGTAGCTTAGGTCCCTTAAGCTTGGTATCCATCTTGTAGCGGCCCTTTGAACTTTTTCAATCTTGTCTATATGCTTTTTGAGTTGAGGACTCCAGACTATTGATGCATATTCCAGGGTTGGTCTAATGAATGATGTTATTATCCTTCTTAGCATGTCTTCATTTATGTATGTGAATGCTATTCTCATATTTGCAAGCAGTGTATACATGTTCCGTACCTTCTCGCTGATGTGGTCAGCCGGAGATAGTCTGTTATTGATAATCACACCTAGGTCTTTCTCTCTTTCTGATGTGTGTAGGGTTTTATTTCCTAACTTATAATCCCAATCAGGTCTTTTTCCACTTTTACCAAACTTGATTACATGACACTTGTCCACATTCAATTCCATTTGCCATGTACTACTCCATTCATGAAGTTTATTTAATTCTTCTTGCAGCTCCTTACAAGAGTCTGTGCTAGTAATTCTCCTTTGTATTTTTGCATCTTCTGCAAACATATTCAGATAGCTGTCATTTCCAGTGTTACTGTTTATATCATTTATGTACACTAAAAACATGATTGGTGCCAGCACCGAACCCTGTGGTACTCCACTAGTCACTTCTTTCCATGATGAGTAGTTTCCTCTTAGTACTGTCCTCATTTCTCTTTTTATGAGAAAGTCTTGCATCCAACAAAACAGTTTGCCTCGAATTCCTCCTTGATGGTACAGTTTCCATAAAAGTCTTTGGTGTGGTACTGTGTCAAAAGCTTTCTTGAAATCTAAATAGATACTGTCCACCCATCCTTCCCTTTCCTGTATTGTGTTTGTTACTCTGTCATAGTAGCTCAACAAATTAGTAACACATGATTTTCCTTTTCTGAAACCAAACTGTCTTTCTGTTATCATACTGTGTTCTTCTAGATGATTTACCCAAGCTTTTCTTATAAGTTTTTCTAATACCTTGCTTACAACACTGAGTGTGTGTGTGTGTGTGTGTGTGTGTGTGTGTGTGTGTGTGTGTGTGTGTGTATCCATTCATCCATCGATCTATCTATCCATCTATCTATATGTGTGTGTGTGTGTGTGTGTGTGTATCGTCATCCTCTGTAAGTGTGTGTGTGTGTGTGTGTGTGTGTGTGTGTGTGTGTGTGTGTGTATCATTCATCTATCGATCTATCTATCCATCTATCTTTGTGCGTGTCTGTCTGTACGTGTGTGTGTGTGTGTGTGTGTGTGTGCATCCATCCATCCATCCATCTGCCTATCCATCTATCCATGCGTGTGTTTGTATGTCTGTCAATCCATGTACGTCTATCTATCTATTCCAGACAATGACCCATCTAGCATCCGGCACGAGGGGAACCAGGATCTTCAAGAGAGACCCGTCCAAAAGTTCGTAGGCGTAAGAGGGCACGGAGCATCAGGGTGTGGCGCGGGAAGGCTGGAAAGACAGTGTGTGGCCGGTGTCGGTTGTGGAAGCTCCCTAACACATTTTCCTGTCCGATTTATTTTGCATATTACACCTTACTGTCCCAGTCTGTGTTATATAAATCCTTCCAATATCACCATACTCTGCATAAAGCTCCCTAACACCTTTTCCTGTGCGATTTATTTTGCATATTACACCGTACTGTCCTCCTCTGTGTTATGTAAATCCTTCCAATATCACCATACTCAAAGCTCCCTAACACCTTTTCCTATGCGATTTGTTTTGCATAGCACACCTTACTGTCCCAGTCTGTGTTATATAAATCCTCCCAATATCACCATACTCAGAATAAAGCTCCCTAACACCTTTTCCCATGCGATTTATTTTGCATATTACACCTTACTGTCCTAGTCTGTGTTATATAAATCCTCCCAATATCACCATACTTAGAATAAAGCTCCCTAACACATATTCCCATGCGATTTATTTTGTATATTACACCTTACTGCCCTGCTGTGTTATATAAATCCTTCCAATATCACCATACTCTGCATAAAGCTCCCTGACACTTTTTCCCATGCGATTTATTTTGCATATTACACCTTACTGTCCTGCTGTGTTGTATAAATCCTTTCAATATCACCATACTCTGCATAAAGTTCCCTAACACCTTTTCCTTTGCGATTTATTTTTGGACACGGACCAGGGGTGTGTGGAAAGCCTACCCCCTCTGGTGTTCTTGTGTTCTGTTATTGCTCGCCTGTGATTTAAATAACCAGGATTTTATTGCATTTTTATAACAATATTATTTCACATAGGTAATAAATATCTCCCTACTCATGTACTTGTCTGTGTTATTGTACTGTGATTAAAATGATTAGTGGTTGGTAGGGGCGCCCACCATCCACTCACTCGATGTAGTGCTACTCTCGGGTGCCTGCCTTTTTCTCCCTTCCTTCTTTCCATCCTTCCTCTTCTTTCTTTCCTTCATTCTTTCCTCTTCCTTCTGCCTGTGGGTGACTCTACACTGAGTGACAAGCCAAATGGTTTCCTGTACACCAGGAAACCATTTACTACGCTGGGTGGTAACCATATAACCAAATTATGGCGCCTGGTGGTTTAGTGGGTAATTAAGGCGCTCCAATCGAATTGAGCCGGTGAAGGTTTATATCCAAGGGATGGTTGGGGTTTATTGCTCACGTAATGCCACTCAGGGATGAGTGAGGCTGGTCACTCATCTTAAATGTCAGGACCAACTTGCCTAGCCCCAGGCTCCTACGCTTCTCAGGGGGAAACGTAGGATTGGATGATGCTATAATTTTCATGAATTTTACATTGGTCTATCTCTTGCCAGACGCCTTAATCCTGTAAGGGGTGGCCACAAACAAGTCGCCTCTATGTCGCCCTGTCCCCCATTTCGCTGCCTTCCCCCAGCTCACACACCCCTTTCTCATATACCTCTCTATACATTCCCTCCATCGTATCTTCGGCCTCCCCCACTCCACCTCACTAACATACTCCTCGTTAGTCTCTCGCTCTCCATCCCTCCATCTCATCACTGACCTCACCCTCCCTCTCCACCTTACTCACATACTCTTCTCGTTAGTCTCTCAGTTGAAGGCCAAGTGTAGTTAGGTTGGAGGTTTGATTTGACTTGCATGGAGGCTCATTCCTACCTCTTAACCAAGATTCAGTGAATTTCATGGAACCACGACTTAGTATTCAGTTTGTGTGAGTGGTCCAGTTCCGTCAGATGAAAACAAACCTACTATAGTAACCAAGGAGACTCATTTCAACCCGCCTTGCCTTGCCCTGCCCTGCCCTGCCTTCCCTTACTCGTCTTACTCTGCCCTGTCTTGCCGCACCCTGTCCTGCCTTGCCCTACCCTTTCCTACCCTGCTTAGCCATACCCTGTCCTACCCTACTTTGCCATACCCCTCTCCCTGTTCCCAGAAGGTGGATGATGGACTGCAGGAAATGGACAACTCCAGCCTGCAGTCCATCAGCTTCACGTCCAGAGGAGCCCGGGCCCCCAGTATGGCTCTTGCCCCCCCCCCCCTTTACCTCCGCCCCCCCAATGCTATGGATTGACCCCACCACCACCACCAGCACCATTTGTGAAGACTGGTTACTGCTCCATTAGCAATCATCGTTTTACTCTAAGGTTTAACCTGGCCTACACTTGTCATCTTTCCATCTTAAATACCGAGTTGTAGCAGCAGATTAACACTAGAATATAATGCTTGTCAGGAAGAAATGCTGTGTAAAGGATGTACTATAGGGCAATAGTCTAGCACCCTTTTCCTGCCACTGAGCTTCGATAATTAGGCTGTAAAAGGACTAAAATCTAGGCCAGGATGATATAAAAATAATATGGTTTACAAGATGGAACTTTTTTTTTTTTTCTTATCATAAGTGATTGGAGTACAGTTCATAGACTGTATGGCTCAAGCGAAGAAAATAGTATAGTAACCCCAAGATTAAGCTAAAAGAAACGATGCCCCAGTCTCAAGTGGTTAACATTTAAAACAAGAAATACTTTACATGTATCTCTATTTAATTTTCACTTTAATTATTAAAAAAAAAAAATGATGATTATGCTCATGAAACTCTACTTATAATTTGGCAGTAATAAATAAATGCTCCGTTGTGTGTGACGTCACAGGGGCATTATGGGAGATGTTAAAAGACTGGGAAGACGAGGTAAGATTACGCTCTTTAAATACTATGTTTCTCTTATAGTTATTATGGCAATTATCATTCTTATATAGTCACTATTATCTGGTGCCATTATTGAGCAGTGGGGTTAATTACATAAGGGTGTATTTGTTAGTTATACGGAGGATATATGATGATGTATCTTCCCAGGTGACCAAGATGTCCCTTTAAACCAGGTAGGCCAGGGTGATGTTTAAATCTTCTCATAGACTTGCCATCCATATTAATTTTGAAGACTGAATATGATGCTGTGAGTGGCCAAGCATCGGAGTTGAATTAAAGGAGGAAAAAATACCGGGATGTTAGTTAATAATGGGTATTGTGGACCTATAAATTTGTTGACAGTAAACCCGGGAAGCCTTTTAAAGGGCCATATACACGCCCAGGCCCACCGATGCATTTGTAGAATTTGTCCACAGTGGTTTTAAGTGTGTAACCTGTTTTGTATATATTGTGGTGTATTCAGTCTTCTGATACTGATTTTCATTGGAAATTGCAGTTTTCCTAATGTGGGTGTATTTTCCATGGCAATCATAATAGGCTACATCAGGGTAACAAGTGGCATTAACCTCGTTTTTATTCATGTTTCCCCAACACCTGGACACGATGGTGGACGCTTACTAAAAGCTGTGCAACTGGACCTAAATTAATTTGATTTTCCGTTTCATCATTTTTTATTGCTACTGTTGGTTCGGTTAGGTTAGTGTGGATATATTTTGTTAGATTTATTTTGGTAATGTATGTATAGGTTATGAATATGGGAGGTTAGGCTAAAGCCCCCGTCACACATTCCATAATCGAACCATGACAGTGCCACTAATTCAATTATTGGCGCTGTCATGACATTTGACCATGATAAACACCGATAACAGGCAGTGTCACGATGGCTGTAAATATGTGTCATGATGGTGGTAAGATGTCACGATGGAGTCATGACAGCTGTAAGACTGAGTCACGATTGACAGATTTTCAAATTTTTAACGGTCATTTTGTCGTCACGATGAGGCCACGATCACCACGATAGTGCCAAGACAGAGTCACGACGGTGCCATGAATGTACCACGACAGCTTCAAGAGGTATGTCCACAGGGCCCCCCCCCCCCCCAGCATTCGAGCTCGATTGAAGAGACCCTTGGTCCAGTCCTGTCCCAACCACCAACAGCCTGTTGAGCAATGCTTGACCATAACTGAGGTAAATATAAGTCAGGGTGAATTTTTTATTTTTTTTTTATTTTTTTTTATGTGACCGACTCTGGGCATAGGCTTCACAGCCTGCTTTCAAGGCCCAGTAGTCCTCCTACGTACCGCACACCTCTACATGTCACCACTTCGGCGCTAACACCCACCGTCCATACTGAATACATGCTAGGGCTGTTTCATACAGGACTGGTGTATTGGTATTAGCGGGGGTATTTTTACGACATGTCGGCGGGCCTTCTGGTAGATGAATGATAACTCCTCTAAAATACATTTTGTCTTTCTTGAGTGGTGACTGACATGTTTGCCTTGATGCGTGTTTCACAATTACTACTTATATATCAGGAAATGTGTATGGATTTTACGATTAAATAAGGTTTTTACTGTCAGTTGCTCATGGTGCATTGTGTGTACAGTATTTCATTACCTGTCCTACATTTCGGTGTCTTCTGACGACCATGCCGCTGAAACTGAAGCGTGACTCACTTGTAACATTTTTTTTTTTTTTTTTTTTTTTTGTCACAACAGTCACAAAAGGACCTACAACGGCCATGACAGAGTCATGTAGCTGCAACAAAGATCACGATAGGGTCACGTAAGACTTACAATAGCACTGCGTGGGGTACAAAAATTGGGATCCCCACGGTAAATTAATTCTTGCAAAATTTATCATGGTCTCGACCAAGTGCATCACAAGTGTCATGATCGATCACGATAGACCCTGAATCAGGTCCATGATGCCGTTATGAATTAAATTAGTGGCGCTGTCGTGGTTCGATTCTGAAATGTGTGACGGGGGCTTAATACAACTACTGTACAGTAATAAATATTGGTTGGTTTGAGTACATTTGAGAGAGTCTGCCATTACAGTTGAGAAAGAAACATTAGTGATAGGGGTGGTAAGCCTTTCCCTTGAGACACACACTGACACCAAGCTTTATGTGGACCTGCTCTGATATACCAGGCATCCCCGTGTGAAGTGTAAGCTCTTTCCACTCAGCAGTACCACCTGCAGAGGGTCCTCAGTGTCTGGTAAAAAATCTGGCACATAGTGCGTGTGGCTTGCACGCAATTACAGGCAGACCTTGAGGTACGATGCCCCTAGATTCAATACCCTGGCTTAGCAATGGAGGTAGAAATACCACCCTACCCTGCTGAACGATGGTCAAACCCTGGTACAGTAAAAGTCCAATTCTTCGGCATCCAATTCCCCGGCAAATCTGACATTTCGGCAGTTTTGAGAAATAGTCCCATTTACGAAAATCTCTGATCATTCAGCAGATTTTCCGATTTTTTTCGTCAGTCTTGAAATTCTCCATGAGGACCCTCTACTGCTGGGGACTTCTTCCAGCAGTAGCAGAGTCCAATCAACCCCTTCTATTGTACATATGTAATTAAGGAACCTACTATAAGTTTAGGTAAGTGCATGTGAACTTGTAGGCCTACTGTACCATTACATTTACATACAGTATGTTCACTAATTTCTTTATTTTTCATATTCATGTATAGTACTGTATTCATTACAGTATTGTACAGTATCAAACAGCATACAGTACTCTCTCCAAGCGCATTTGTAATGATATGAGTGGTGATGATAGTGTTCACCGAAACATATAAGGTATTGAGTGGGTTGGGTTTTGATTTTTCGGCACTAGCCTGGTCCCATAGATGCCGAAAAATAGGACTTCTACTGTATAATGATTTTTTTTTTTTTTTGGTACCAATTTTGATTATATTTTAGACAAATTTTGTGTTTAGGTTGATCTATAAAATGTTTTTAGTCTTAGATTTGTGTTATAGTCATAGGTGGGGTGAACATTGCCATACTGGGGTACAGTTTACTAAGTTTGATTTTTTCCAGACTTATTTTTGATGAGTTTCATGTCATTTTTGGGTTTAGGTGAGTTATAAACTGCTTTTAGGCTTAGTTTAGCATGTTTTAAACCTGTTTGGGGGTTTAGGTTTAGCAAGAAACTTGTTTTTGGACTTATTGGTTGGGTTTAGGATTTGCTTGGGTTTAGGATTTGGTTGGGAGGCTCTCCCAAGGCTCAAAAATGCATCCCAATACTTTACATGTTATATCTACCCCAAGATACGATACCCCACCTAGTGTTGGGTTTTTACTTAACCAGTTGCATCACTAAACTGGGGTATGCCTGTTTAATTTCCACCAGTGTCATCAGCTGTTTGTTCTGTGTCGTTTGATGTATGGCACATTGAAATCTGAGGGAGTCAAATGTGGCCAGACACACACAGACAACACTTAGGCTATTCACATTGTATTATCAATGAGAAAATTTAAGGAAATATACTGTAAATGATTTTGTTCCAATCTCAAGGCTTATATCCCCCATTTGACCCTTCGGATGGGGGATGGAAAAAGAGAGTGGAGCAGTATATTGGTGAAAGAGAAGGAAGAGGAAGAAGAAATAGTGAGAGAGGTATGTGAGGATGAGGTAGTCTGGAGGCGAATCTGATTTGGCCATCCTCTGTATGGGGTTTGCCAGGAGAGAGTGAGGTGTTGGAGATGATGATAACGATTAACTTGGTGATGGTAAAAGAGAAGGAAAAGGAAGAGAAGTGTTTGAGAGAGTGAAAGAGGTATGTAGGGGGTTCCCAGGAAGGAGCAGAGTATTAGATATGATGATTAAATTGGTGATGGATGTGTAGTGCTTCCTTGAATACAAGGTCTGGGGGACTAGGATTGTGACAGAAAATTTGGGAGGAAGGATGGGACTTGAATATATTGGTGTTGTGATGAGGAGAGGAAGATTGAGATGGTTTGGGCATGACATGAAGGTAAGAAGTGTGAAAATTGGGGGTAGGGTTGCAAGAGGCAGACCAAAAAAGATTGGGGATGAGGTCCTTGAGTGTGACCTCAGGGATAAGGAACTGAATAGGGAGGCTGCAAGAGATCAAGCAGCATGGACAGCTGCCATTAGGTGACCAGGGTCGACGCATGCAGGCATGATGGAGCTTTTTTAAACAATATAGATACCATACTGTGGAGTAGGTAAGAGGAAAGAGTTCCTCATGCCATAATTTCTTGGTATTTCAGGCTGCAGCAGAACAGACAGAACCTGAACTAAGTAAAAGTGGACATCTTGTTTCTAACCTGAGAGTTCCTGTACAAAGGTGATGATACCTGTAGACAACTTTGTGCCAACACCCCAGGACACACACACACACAAGCATGGACACAGTTATGGCTAAAGGAATAACTGTATTTGTACAGTAAGGTTAGTTGTTCATTACTGTATATGTGGCTGGTGCTGAGTGACATTATTTTTTTAGTTTACATGTGTACAGTGTGCATTAGGAGAAGTACACTGAGGTGGTTTGGACATGTGGAGAGAATGGAGAATGAAAGACTGACTAAGAGGGTGTATGTAGGTGAGGTGGAGGGAGGGAGAGGGAGGGGTAGACCGAGGATGAGGTGGAGGGATGGAGTTGAGAGGTATACGAGGGAGGGGGGGGTGAGTTGGGGGGAGGGGAGTCAAATGGTGGGTGACAGAGTGACTTGGAGGCGTTTTGTCTGCGGCCACCCTTTGCGGGATTAGGGCGTCGGGCTATAGATAGATAGATAGATAGCATTTCCCTCTGCCTTTGACCTCCTGTCTTTTAAACACAATCTGTTCATGGGTAGATTGAGATGGTTTGGGTATGCTGATAGGATGGAGAATGGCATTAGGTGTGAAAGTTGAGAAGAGTGAACATTGGGGGTAGGATTGCGAGAGGCAGACCAAGAAAGACCTGGGACGAAGTCAGGGATAAGGGACTGAATAGGGAGGTTACCAGAGATCAAGCAGCATGGAGAGCTGGCATTAGGTGACAAAGGCCAGTGCATGCAAGCTTGTTGGGGCCTTTATAAACAATACAAAATTATATGAATGATTCTGATGTTACACACCAGCATTCAAAATGTGGAGATGGCAGTTTTAGTCCTGGTTAGAGCCAAAGCAGTTTAGTAATAGTTTCAACCCCTGACTTATATTAATATGAACCCAGTGGACTACAGGCAGAAGTTGCCCTCCTCCTGCTGTCCACCATTCTTGTTTAAAGGGATCAAGAAGGAGTGTAGAGACACTTGTTGTACCAGGCAAGTGATCCACTCAGTTATATTGATGCCACCACATGAAGGCATCCATTGCCAGCACCATGCTCCTGTTAGTAGAGGTACTGTAATAAAGGATTAGATGATGGATGAATGTTGATAAGTAGGATAAATTTCATTGTACATCCAACCATCCATTGTCCAAACCTTTCTGTCCCATCAGGAGTGTAGGGGCAGGGCTGTACAGTCATGACATTGAAGGCAAAGGTGACCAGCCTCACGTACACCTGAGTGCCATTATGTGAGCAGTAAATCCCAACCATCCCTCAAATGTAAACCCTTTGCACCTCACCTGTTTGGAGTTCCTTAACCCAGTAGACGGCCAGGTGTCATCTGGTTATGTTATTACCACGCTATATAATAAAAGGCATCCTGAGTTGCAGGAAACAGTTTGTCCTGTCACACAGTGTAGAGTCACCTGAGGACATCACTACATTTAGTGGGTTGGTGGTGAATATTCCTACCTGCCATTTTTAAAAATCTTTTACCTTTCTTCCACAGGTAGGTCTTCTGATGATGCTGACAATGATTTTCTTTCACAGGTTGCTGAGATGAGCTACACTGATGCAAAACTCCTACTGCACCTGCCTGAATCCAGTGAGACCCCTTCTGTAGGTTATAGTGGCCAGTACCCTGACCCACCCACACCCACTGCACCCACTTCTGTGGGTTATACTTGCCAGTACCCTGACCCACCCACACCCACTGCACCCACTTCTGTGGGCTGCAGTGGCCACAACTCCTGTCCTCAGCCAGTGAGGCCACTTCTGTGGGCTGCAGTGGCCACAACACCCACCCACATCCAGTGAGGCCACTTCTGTGGGCTGCAGTGGCCACAACTCCTGTCCTCAGCCAGTGAGGCCACTTCTGTGGGCTGCAGTGGCTAAAATTCCCACTCACATCCAGAGGCTGCTTCTCTGGGCTAGAGTGACCAAAACTCCTGCCTCTATTGAAATCACTTCTGTGGGTTACAGTGGCCAAACTACTCACCTGCATCCAGTGAGGCCACTTCTGTGGGCTGCAGTGGCCACAACACCCACATCCAGTGAGGCCACTTCTGTGGGCTGCAGTGGCTAAAATTTCCATTCACATCCAGAGGCCACTTCTGTGGGCTACAGTGGCCACAACTCCTGCCTGCATGTATTGCAATCACTTCTGTGGGTTACAGTGGCCAGAGTCTCACCTGCATCCAGTGAGGCCATCTCTGTGGGCTGCAGTGGCCAATTCCCACCTGCATCCAGTGAGGCCACTTTATGGATGACAGTGGCCCAGACTCCCAGCCACACCTGCCTACATCCAGTGTGGCCACTTTTATGGGTGTCAGTGGCCACAACTCCCACTGTACCTGCCTACACCATCAAACATTTGGTGTGGACACGTCCTTAGCAGGGCACAGTGGCTCTCCAGGATCCAGTGTCATGCTGTGCTGCTGTGAGTACTGGACCTTTTTTTTTTTTTTTTTTACTTGGCCTAAAATTGCCACCTCTCTATATTGAATTCTGAGTTATAGCAAAAGCTTGTACTACAGAATATGGTGCTAGTCACAAAGAAGTGCTGTGGAATAGCTGTAGAGCTGTAGCATTATCATAGTCTCTGAAGTACCAGTACATGAAATTGCTTCAGAAAGATGAAAGTCTGTGCCAAGTTGGAGTACAAGCGGTGGGCGTCAACGCTGCCACATACAGAAGCTTCTATATACAGGAAGTGAGTCGAACTGACTACGTTGGGTGGTAACCATATCACCAAGTGATGCCTTAATAGTTTAATGGGTTAAGGTGTTGTAACTGGGTGCAGCCTTTATAGGTTCCATCTGAGGGTTGTTTGGTGGTTTATTGCTCATGTAATGCCATTCAGGCAAGTGAGACTGGTCATCACTGCCATAACTGATGGGGTTGAATAGCCTAGCCCTGGCCGTCTGTGCACCTGTTTAGGGCTTAATGGGATTAGATGTTGTTGGTGTTAGGATGGTTAGGTAATTGTATAATATATTGGCAGCCTCAGTATAAACCCACTTTTTTTTATTTATTTATTTATTTTTTTTACCCTCGTTGCTTGTCACTGCTTCACTGATACCTGTTATTTTGTCATTTTATTTGTGCTGTTTCCAGACAGTGTTATTCATCATACAAGACACTTCTCACACTGGACAGGTTAAATACAGCCTTCATTAACCCCTTCAGCATGAGATGACTTTTGTGGCTTGAATAACATTGCTTGAAGGCAGGATGAATGAGATAGAAATGTCATCAGATTGAACAGGTCAGAGGAAATGTATCAAAGATGACTGATGAAAATTCTGTCGTCGTACTTTTTTTTTTTTTTTTTTTTTTTTTTTTTTCACATTAACCTGACCTAAAAATCCCGCCTCTAATGCAATATAAAATGGCATCAGGGTAAAGGATCAGATCTACAGATTTATGAAAGTTCCATTGCTTTGCTGTGTATTTACTTATCATTAATCTAGTGCTGGAAGTGACGGCCTTGTGTAAATTTGACGCCCAAGAGGTGACTGGAGGCTATTCAATTGATGCCAGTGGAAGTAGACTGGTCATCCACTCTTTTGGAAGAAGTCTGGTCATCCACTCTTTAGATGTAGTGGAATGGCAGCCTGACCTTGGCTTTGTGGACAACTTGGCATAAGTTTTAAGAGGTGACTGAGGGTTTTTTCCAGTCCTGTAATTGTATCAAGAGAAGTGGCACATCATTTGTCCTTAAATACACTGGACCACAGAAGCTTAGCCTGGGGCCCCTACACCTTGCAGGAGGTAAGATGGGATTGTCTTCATTTTTAGTGTAGGTATGTAAGCTGTCTGTGTCCAAAGATTACAGTTGTAGGAACAGTAGTTGCAGTAGCAACCCAAGGCATATGTAAATGTGCATCTGGTGACTGAAGGCTAAAACTAACCTTTTCTCAGTCCACTGGCCTTCTTTTGAAGGATATGGAGGGGAAGGAGGCACAGTCATAACCAAGCAGTTGAGCCACCTGGTGTTAGCGCTGCTACATGAAGGAGTCCCTCCCTATTCAGCACCATAGTAGTGTACAGTAAAAAATCCCTTTCCAGACAGACCTGTGCTAAGGGGGATAAGCATAGATAAATAGACATTTGAAAAGTTACAAAATGCAGGGCAAAGCAAAGCAACAAGTATGGCCCAAAGCCCCTTGGTATTGAACTCTGTCATACCCCATTGAGGGCTTCATAGTTTATTTCTGTTGATACTCATTTTCACTTTAACTTGGCCTAAATTTTGCCATCTATCCATCTTGAATGCTGGGTTGTAACAAGAGATTAGTGTTAGAATTTGGTGCTAGTCATGAAGAAGTGACATGATATTGTGTGCAGCTGTAGCATTTTCTTTTTCAGCCATTGAGCCATGTGAAATCAGACTGCAAAAGGATAATAATCTGGGCCAAGTTGAGGTGAAAATATTATAACAGCAGCAGGTTAGGGTTAGTGCCTGTATTGAGGTGGCATATGAGGCCTTTTAGCACTTCTTTGTGATTTACTTCGCAATTTCATCTCAACATTGTATCTTTGTCTGTCTACGAGTATTGCCGGATGCCTTAGTCCCATAAGAAGTGGCCACAAGTGAGTCACCTCTGCGTTATGCTGGCTGTGATTTAAGTCATAGCAGTGATCTGAAAATACAGTGATATACCTCTTAAATGAGCAAATGGGCATTTGTTATAGATATTATTAATGTGCAGTGATATACCTCATAAAGTAGTAAATGGGCTTGATTTAAGTTAAAGAAATTATTAATGCAGTGGTATACCTCATAAATGCCATTGAGGCCTGATTTAAGTTGAAGAAATTATTTGTGTAGTGATATAGCTCTCAAATTGGCATATATACATGAGTCACAGAAATGACCAGAAAATATCATAATACCTCTTTAATTAGTATATGGACCTATTGTGAGTTACAGAAATTACCGTCTGAAGCTGCATAGTGATGTGCATATTGAATTGTGCCACAGAATCTGGAAAGTAATGTTGAATGGAAAAGTTGCTCAGCCGTGTGTCAGGCCTGATCCTGTTGGGCAAGCATTGTGTTTGGAAAAGCCCATGCCGACACTTGTGCCTGTGTGTGAAAGTGTTACTGGAGTTATGTGCTGGTGTCTTGTAATGTGCAGCCATAAGCAACAGGTTACCAGTAATATCTGTCAGCATCATGATTGGGAAAGCCTACACAGAAATTTATGGTTGTGTGTGTAAGGGCTGCTGGTGTTATGTATTGGGCTGGTGTTAGGTATGTACTGTATTAGTGTAAGGTATATACCGTACAGCCATGAGCAGATGTTTGCCAACAGTCATCTGCCTGGATTGTGTTCTGCCTTTCATATTTTTTCTACCCCTCCCAAACAACACAGATCATCCTTCCTTTTCATACTCCATTGTTGTGTACCTCATGCTGGTGTCACACAAAAATGGTGTGTAATGTCTTCCATTGCTTAGACCATTAGAAAAGTGTGGGCAATATATTTCTCATTCCTCTCCAGGTTAATGAGAGTACCTTTCCATCTCATACCATCGCCTAAACCCTCAGAGAAGTGTTGACAGTATATTTCTCATTCCTCCCCCAATGAAAGATAGTTCCTTCCCTTCTCATAATATTGCTTAATCATCAGAAAAGTGTTGGCAGTATATTTCTCATTCCACTCCAAGTGAATGAGAGTATTAATCTTTCTACTCTTGTTGTGTGTCATGTACAGGGTGTCAGGGGACTTGATGTAGTAACTTCAGGAGTAAAAATGCAGTACTAACATGGGTCCAGTTCTTCACCATTACAGAGCTATAGTTATTGATCTTACTAATAGAGGGAAACTATTGTTGCCCATAAAGTCATTAGTAACTGTGGCTCTGTAATGGTTGTGAATTGGCCCCATGTTAATGTGATTTTTTACACATAATCTTATCTCCTCCTGAGTTTAGTGCATCTCATCCCAGGACACCTGTTTTGGTATCACTTAAAGATAGTTTGTGTAAAGCCTTCCATTTCCTGAATGTGCATAAAATTGTTGAACTTTTGCTGATGACAACAACTGCAGACTAATACTGATCCACAGGCTACTTAAAGAATTATGGAATGCTGACACGGTATTCTGGAAAGTGTGATAGTTTCAAGAGTTACAGATGCTGAATTTTGACAGGCATTTTTCACTTTCTTGAGACTTATATTAATAAAGTCAACATCAGAACACAGTAAACAAAAAGAAAAAAGTATTGTGTTTAGTGGTTTCAGTGATATCATACAGGATTCAGCTGTTCATTTTGCCTGGGAATCCCCCCATTTTAGCTGATGTTTTAAGTGCATCCCAGATATTTTCTTTACATCAGTTAATGTTATTTTTCAATGTAGGGAAAGGACAAAGGTGTAGTGTTTATATTCACTGCTGTATATCCAAGTATTTTCTTTACACCAGTTAAAGTTATTTCTCAATGTAGGGAAAGGACAAAGGTGTAGTTTTTATAGTCAATGCTGTACACTTGATCAAAAAAGTATCATGTATGGATCTGATGGTTTCCTGTACAATTCATATTTTGTTGCCATCATCACCATCTTTAGCTGATGTGTTAAGTGCATCCCAGACCTTTTTTTTTTTATAGACTGTTTATTATGGTTTTTAGCTCTTACTGGTCATAGGATATTTGGTCTTGTAATTTCATGGCTGTTATTGGTTTGGATCTGATTCTGTCTGTCTATTGTCAAATGCCTTAATCCCATACTGGGTGGCCACAAACAAATTGCCTCCATGTTGCCCTGTCCCCTGCCATTTCACTGCCCTGCTTCCAGCTCACACCACCCTCTTTCATATACCTCTCTACTCCATCCCTCCATCTCATCCTTGGCCTCCCCCTCCTACTCTCCCCCTCCACCTCACTCACATACACTCTTCAACTTGGCCGTCCACCTCCTTTAGCTGATGTTTAAAGTGAGTCACCACCTTTTCTACAGACCTGATATTTTTTTTTATCTTGCTTTGGTCTTTGGGTCACAGTTTCTTACCCCATTGATTTTCTTGGCTGTGTCTTTGCATGATTTGTCTTATTCTTGTTTTAATTTACTTTTTACCTCATCATTCATGTATTGTTTATTTGAGTCAGTGCCACGTGATCATCAGTAACTGGTGCTGGGAATCCACTAGTCAGTTCTGTTAGCTTGTTTTGATCATGTTTATTGGCTTTATTTATTTATTTTTATTTTATTCACTCTCATCATAAATGTCAAGACCAACTGCCTAGCCCCGGGCTCCTACGCTCCTCATGGGGCAACGTAGGACTGGATGATGGATGGATGGATGGATGTTTATTTTATCTTGTTTTGTCATTTAGACCCTGTAATGCAGCTATCCCAGTTTTGAATCAGTGCCACATGATCATCAGTAACTGGTGCTGGGAATCCACTAGTCAGTTCAGTTAGCTTGTTTTGATCATGTTTGTTTGTTTATCTTTATTTCATCTGTTGTCATATATACCCTGTAATGTAGGTATCCCAGCATTGAATTAGTGCCATATGATCGTTGATATTTAGTGTTAGGAACCCTTCATTAAGTTTAATTCAGTTTGACATAATTTATACAGATCTACATTAATCATATATCTCACACGTTTATTCTGAGGCCAGATCACAATACAGTATACTCTGTGGTATCTGGAATGGATGGCAGCTTGTGGTTAGGTATACTGTAGTTTGGGTAGGTGAAGTATACAATGGTTAGGGTGTGTTAGGTATACTGTAGTTTGGGTAGGTGAAGTATACAATGGGTAGGGTGTGTTAGGTATACTGTAGTTTGGGTAGGTGAAGTATACAATGGTTAGGGTGTGTTAGGTATACTGTAGTTTGGGTAGGTGAAGTATACAATGGTTAGGGTGTGTTAGGTATACTGTAGTTTGGGTAGGTGAAGTATACAATGGGTAGGGTGTGTTAGGTATACTGTAGTTTGGGTAGGTGAAGTATACAATGGGTAGGGTGTGTTAGGTATACTGTAGTTTGGGTAGGTGAAGTATACAATGGGTAGGGTGTGTTAGGTATACTGTAGTTTGGGTAGGTGAAGTATACAATGGGTAGGGTGTGTTAGGTATACTGTAGTTTGGGTAGGTGAAGTATACAATGGGTAGGGGGTGTAAGGTTAGGTTAGGTTAGGTTAGGTTGGGTTTTGAATTAGTGCCATATGATCGTTGATAGCTAGTGTTAGGAACTCTTCAGTAAGAGTCTTTAATTCAGTTTGACGTAATTTATACAGATCTACGTTAATCATATATCTCACATGTTTATTCTAAGGCCAGATCACAACACAGTGTACTCTCAGTTATCTGGAATGGGTGGCAGCATGTGGTTAGGTGTACTGTGGTTTGGGTCAGTGAAGTATATACCGGGTATATATATTTTTTAAAGTTTTCAGGTTAGGGTGTGTTAGGTTCAAGTTTGGGTACTGTAGGATTAATTCTCTAAAGATCTATCTTGGTTAAATTAGGCGTAGTTAAAGGACTGTGTGGAGTTATGTTGAGCTTTGTTATTATTATTATTATTTTTGTTAATCCTAGGTTGGGTCAGGTTAGGTTAGGTTAGGTTAAGTTTGATTAATTCTGTAGAGGACTAGTGGAGTTATGTGGAGCTTTGTTATTATTATTATTATTATTATTATTATTTATTATTTTTTTAAATCCTAGGTTGAGTTAGGTTAAGTTAGGTTAGGTTTGATTAATTCTTTAGAGGTCTGGTTAGGTTAGGTTAGGTTTAGTTAGTGAAGATTGAGGTGTTATGTGGAGAGAGACATACAAATGAGGAAGTTAAAAGAGGCATTGTGGTGGTGATTTCAGTGTGTATGTGCATGTATGTAAGTTAGTGTGTATGTGAACATGTGTTTTTATGTGGAGTTGTATGGAGAAACAGACACACAAATGAGGAAGTGAAGGAATGTTGTGGTGGATGTGGAGATATGTGGAGGTATGTGGAAGGACAGACTGCAGTGGGGAAGTGAAGGAGTGTTGTGGTGTTGATGTGGATGTGAAGCGTGTGGAGGTATGTGGAAGGACAGACAGCAGTGAGGAAGTGAAGGAGTGTTGTGGTGTTGATGTGGATGTGTTGAAAAGAGTTAGGTGGAGCAGCCTGGCCATGAGGAGAGAATGGGGAATGAAAGATTGACTAGGAGAGAGTTGGAGGGGGAGAAGACCACGGATGAGGTGGAGGGTGTAAGGGTAGAGAGGTATATGAAGGAGGGTGGTGTAAGATGGAGGGAGGGCAGCCTTATTAGAGAGCGGTGTGAAATGGGGATAGATAATGAGTTTCCAGTGTGGTGAGAGGCACTCCTGTTGATAGTTTTGTAATGTGTTTTCATCAGATGGAACTGGCCCACTCTCACAACTTGATAGCTTAAATGTGGTTACATGAATTTTGATGAGCCTTAGATATGAGGTAGTAGTGAGTCTCCCTGGTTACTAGTCAAACCAACCCTCCAGTCTGACTACACTTAGTCATCAGTGTAGCTGGAAGGGGTTGGGGATATTTGCCAGGTTAGAACAAACACACTAGACCTCTTGACATAAAAGAATAACACCTAGACATATTGTTGTAAGCCTTGTACAAACCTGGTAACAAGCCACACAATTATCACTCATACACTTGATCTCTTGACGTAAAGAAGAATAACACTTAGAAAGACAAGTTGTTATAAGCCTTGTACAAACTTGGTAACCAGCCACACAATTATCAAAGGAAACATTCTGACACAAGTACTGGCTAGAACAGACACACTTGATCTCTTGACGTAAAGAAGAATAACACTTAGAAAGACAAATTATTAGCCTTGTACAGACTTGGTAACCAGCCACACAATTATCACTCAAAGGAAACATTCAGACACAAGTACATAGTCAAGCTCAGCCTGACACTCTCAGTGTGTTACAAAGTTTAATATACATCCAAGATTTCTTTATTCCCATCAACTTGTAGCAGCTGTGGGGAAGTACTGTGCTGTTTGGGCAATTTGTGTAGTTCCCAGAAAAAAAAAAAAAAAAAAAAAATGTACCATGGCAAACATCAATATGAGGATTCTATGAAAGGAAATATAGATTCATTTTATTTGTATTAAAAAAAAAAAAAAGTACAGGCAAAGGGTGAGGACAGGGTGTTGTTGTTGTTGTTGTTGTTGTTGTGGCCCCAGACTCATCAGAAGGTGACTTTGTTGGACTGCAGCCTGGTTATCCCTGTCCTGCAGTCCACCAGCCTCCTTTCAGAGAATAGGGAGGTAGTTCAGGGGCATTTATTTAACTGCTGTCTGGTTGTATTGGTGCAGCCACATGAAGGCGTCCCATCCAACACCAAGGCAACAGGTACAGTACAGTAGGCCAACTCTGAAACATACATTACACACAGTTCTGTTCACTTTAACTGGGTGTAACATTGCCATGCCTCCATCTTGAATGCTGACCCATAAGATTATTATATGGTGCTAGTCATGAGGAAGTGCTGTGGAAAGTACACAGGGCTGGAGCATTGTTGTACTCTGCTGTTGATGTATAGGAAACAGGCAGTGAAAAGATGAAAATATCCATAAAGCTTAAGTGAATGAAAGTATGAACATCTTACCAAGTTAAAGTGAATGAACTACAGATGCACTTAGATTGTAGGCACTGCACTTAGAGGCACTACACTTAGAGGCACGGCACTTACAGGCACAGCACTTAGAGGCACAGCACTTACAGGCACTACACTTAGAGGCACAACACTTAGAGGCACTACACTTAGAGGCACTACACTTAGAGGCACAGCACTCAGAGGCACAGCACTCAGAGGCACAGCACTTAGAGGCACTGCACTTACAGGCACAGCACTTATAGACACTGCACATACACAGCACATTAGAGTATCATTATCCATGCATGTTGCTTTGCTATAGAGCATTGGACAACCCCATGCTGAGCTCTTACATCAGTTTATATCCCTGTTCTCACCCTTTGCCAGCCTGTTATCAGTTTACAGTGTACGCTCAATGATAAGGACAACTCCCAACCTTTAATTGGATGGTGCCGTGCTGTACAACTTATCATGATTGTTGTTATTGTGGTGCCAGGCTTGTCTGTAATGGAACCCAGTGGACTGCAGACTTGTTCCTTGGCTAAGAGGGTATACAGATATGATGCACTTGGTTTTTTCCTGTTCTTGTGGTTTCCCTTGATTTATTGTAAACTAAGCAGACTGCAGACTTGTGATTTGGCTGAGGAGGGTATACAGAATGATGCGCTTGTTTTTTCCTGTTCTTGTGGTCTACCTTGACATATAATTGTAAACTAAGCAGACTGCAAACTTGTCCCTTGGCTAAGAGGGTATACAGAATGATGCGCTTGTTTTTTCCTGTTGTTGTGGTTTACCTTGACTTATTGTAAACTAAGCAGACTGCAGACTGAAGTTGTCCATCTCTTACAGTCCACCATCGTCCTTTGCAGGGATAGGGAGGCATTATAAGGGACATGTGCATAGGTAACTTTTTTTTATCAGTGCCACCACATGAAGGCATCCCTCTTGACCACCACAACTCTAACAGGTGCTGTGTAGGAGGTAGGAAAAGCATAAGTGTGGATGTTCATGCCTGTGGGGTGGGGTCAGGATTCCAGAGGCTGAAATGATGCGTGATTGACTGTGTGGCCCATTTATTTGGCTAGACTTTGGGTTAGTCTCTCTCTCTCTCTCCTTTTTTTCTTGCTCACTACACTCTACCTCAATCTATCTTTAGGTAGGAAAAAGGTCTGGATGATGATGATGATGATGATGTAACAGTGCTGGTAGCTTGAGTGACTTAGGAGCTGAGAGGATGGAGAATGAGAAACTGACTAGAAGAGTATGTAAGTGAAGGAGAGGGAGAGCGAGGATGAGATGGAGGGGTGGTATAGAAAGGTATATGAATGATGATGGTGTGAGTTGGAGGGAAGGCAGTGTGATGGCATAGGACAGGGTGACAGGCATTGATTCATAGCCAACCATTCTGGGATTAAGGCGTGTGACTAGATAGATAGATGGTTAGATAGATAGATAGGCATAGTAAGGTAGGTAGGTAGGCAGGCAGGAAGGTAGGTGTAGACAAACAAACAAATAAGTAGAGATATAGGCAGATAGATAGATTGATGCCAGAGCAGTGAGAAATTTTAGATAGATAGATGGGCATATAAGGTAGGTAGGCAAATAAATAGGTATAGATAGACAGGCAAATAGTGACAAGTAGATAGATAGGTAGATAGATAGATTAATGCCAGAGTAATGAGAAATTTTGACACTTGGATAGCAGTTGAGTGAGAATATGGAGAGAGAGGGAGAGATGGATGGCTAGATAGACAGATAGATACATTAATGAGAATAGACGGATAGATGGATGGCTAGATAGATAGACAGATAGATGGATTAAGGAGAATGTCAGACTCGTATCACAGGTGAGAGTAATACTGTACTGTATATGGATTGGCCGGGTGTTTATAGCTACGTGTATTTCCGTTCAGTGGGATACGTATTACTGTGCCGCCCATATGCTGACCAAGGCCGATGAAGGTAAGTATATTAAAGCCCTTATAATTAATACGAAGCAAACAAGCGTATTAAAGCCTTTATAAACAATACAAAGAAAGCAAGCAAGCATATTAAAGCCTTTATAATCGATACAAAGGAAGCAAGCGTATTAAAGCCTTTATAAACAATACAAAGGAAGCAAGCAAGCATATTAAAGCCTTTATAAACAATACAAAGGAAGCAAGCGTATTAAAGCCTTTATAAACAATACAAAGGAAGCAAGCAAGCGTATTAAAGCCTTTATAAACAATACAAAGGAAGCAATCGTATTAAAGCCTTTATAATCGATACAAAGGAAGCAAGCGTATTAAAGCCTTTATAAACAATACGAAGCAAGCAAGTGTATTAAACCCTCTATAAACAATACAAAACAATGCAACAATATGTTCTGTAAGGAGAATACAATATAATTCCATTTGTATTTAGTGGTGGTATGTTGGAGGTTGTGGCCAAGAGATTGAAACATGAACCAAGTGGACAGCAGGCGTTAAGTTGCCCCTCTGAGAAGTAGGTAAGGGATGTTTGTATAGCTAGGGAGTGGAACCATCCCATTATATCAGTGCCATCACATGAAGGCATCAGTCTCCAGCACCAGTTTATATTATTTTCATACTTTTAATATCAACATAATTTGCATCAGTAACCTAATAGAGGATATTAAGATGGAAGAGGCAAAATAAGTAGCCAAGAAAGAGATGTTAAGCAATCTCTCTGATACTTACGTAATATTTAGCCAAGAAAATCAGTAAGAAGTAAAGTATGAGACTGTCTTAGCTTGTCATAATCCTGCCTTACTCTGGTTTTGTCTTGTTTACCCATTATCGTGTCCTCATCCACATCAGTCGTTTCCAATTCCTTATCTGTAATATAGCCACCTTCTGAAGTACCCATAGTGCCCTGTGGTCTTTTCCTTTGTTTTAATATCTCTTATCTTTTCTTGTGGTAGGTGGTGGCGACCATCATCCACTCACTTGATGTAGTGCTGCCTACTTTTCCTTCATCCCTATCAATCTTTTTCTCCACCTGCCTTCCTTCCTTCTTATTTCTTCCATCCTCCCTGTCACTTTTTTTTTACTCTTCCTCCACTTCAGGTGACTCTACACTGAGTGACAAGCCAAATGGTTTCCTGTAGCCCAGGAAACTATTTAACAACGCTGGGTGGTAACCATATTACCAAGGAGTGGGTGATGTGGAGCTACTGTGGTGCCTGTTAACTGAGTGGAGACACAAATGTGGCACCTACTGTGAGGGAACATTGGTTCACTGCATAGGGTGGCTCTGAAGGGGAAATTGCTTACCTGCTGTTGATGGTTCTCCTCAGCAAGACAGACTGGGGTTACTCAGCAACAACACTGGTAATTTTTTGAATGAGTGTACAGTAATTGATTGTTGTTGATAGATTGGGTTATGAGGTGGTGGTGGTGGTGATTTCAGATAGTGTTAATGTAGCCATGAAAAAAAAAAATCCTTTTTTAATATGAAACTGTCTCAGTTCTGGAACTCTCACACAGTGTTCTAACATGTTTTTAAAGCTACAAGTATTACATTATTGGTCTTTCAGAAGTCATTGTTCACTGATTTTTTTTCTTTTGTCAAAATAATGTGTATCAATATTTGTGTCTGCAGTTTTATATAGTTCATTTATGCTTTCATTTGGTGATGATGATGATAATTCTTTTTATGTTGGTGATGATGATGATGTGCTGTATTTTGTAATGAGCCATGAGTATACCTGCATAGGCTGGTTGGCCCCTGTTAGACAACCCATTTGTGCCAAGACCAAAGAAAAAGACATTGTTGATAGTGGATAGCACTGTAGTTGATTTGTGTCAGTAGTTAGGTTAGGATATGTGTACATTGTGTGTGCCTAGACTACAAGACTAGGCAGATAGTGAATAGTATTGCTGGTTGGACTACATTAGGCAGCCAACCTATCCCTACATGGAGGAACAGTCAATATATCTTACATTGTAGGTGTGGAAGGTTTTTGAAAGGTGGGGAATGTGTGGTGGGATGATACATTGCGTGATGTACTGTAATTGACACAGGGTTCAGTTCTAGATGGCATACCAGGCATCTAGTTGTGAGGAATGAAGGCTGTGTATGTTTTGATCAGCTTAGAATACCCTAGCCGTGTAAAGAGATCTTGTGTACTAGTTGATATATGCTATTAAGTTAGGTTTATATTTTTGTAAGAGATCTGGTGTACTAGTTGTTATATGCTGTTAAGTTAGGTTTATGTTTTTGTACAGTGATGTGGACCTAGAATTCTGTGGCTTGAATGGTTGGTTTATTTCATGGGTGATGCTGTTGGTAGTTTGTTAGGTAGTAGATGGGTGGTTACCATCGTCCCTGGGAGGTACTACCATGGCAGTGGTGTGGGGACAAAAGCCCGGTACTTGGCCTTGCACAACACTCCCAGGCGGGGAACTCAGCCACATTTACACAGTAGTCAGAGTCTGGGATGAGACTACTACACATACAGTACATATCTCTTGTACATAACTATAATCTGTCCCTTGGAGTAGGCTAGATTAGTTAGCTTTGCACAACACTCCCAGGCAGGGAACTCAGCCACATTTACACAGTTGTCAGAGTCTGGGCTGAGACTATGCTTATCAATCAACTAATCTGAAAGGGGTTAGGGATGTTGGTCAGGTTAGAGTAAATGCACTATAGTTATGCTTACACTAGGCCATGAACTAAGCTGAAAGGGGTTAGGGATCTGCCAGGTTATATTAAATGCACTATAATTATGCAGTCTGAAAGGGGTTAGGGATCTTTGCTAGGATATAATAAATACACTACACTTGATTAGCATAGGCCATGAACTAAGCTGAAAGGAGTTAGGGATGTTTGTCAGGTTAAACACACTATAGTTGTAATTACACTAGGCCATGAACTAAGCTGAAAAGGGTTAGGGATCTTGTCAGGTTATATTAAATGCACTACACATAGCATAGGCTATGAACTAAGCTGAAAGGGGTTAGGGATGTTTGTCAGGTTAGAGTTGCACTATAGTTATGCTTACACTAGGCCATAAGCTAAGCTGAAAGGGGTTAGGGATCTTTGGCAGGGTAAACACACTATATTTATGTCAGCTGAAAGGGGTTAGGGATCTTTGTCAGGTTATAATAAATGCACTACACTTGATTAGCATAGGCCATGAACTAAGCTGAAAGGGGTTAGGGATCTCTGTCAGGTTAAACACTCTATAGTTATGCCGGTTAAAAGAGGTTGGGGATCGTGCCAGGCTATAATAAATGCTTTACAGTTGATTAGCATAGGCCATGAACTAAGCTGAAAGGGGTTAGGGATCATTGCCAGGTTAAACACACTATAGAGTCAACAAGTGTACAATGGCTGATGTGTGTATGTGTAGCCAAGACCTTCAGAATCATATATGTAATGGTGTTGAAAGTTTGCCCAGTTTTGTACCTAATTATTTCTTGTGTTTGGTGCCTCCTTCACTTCATCTCTTGGCTGGAAATGAGCATGATGATGATGATGATGATTTCTTTTCCTTTGTATTGTTATGATGGTTCCTGTTTCTTTGGCCCTGGGTCCTGTCTTACCCAGTCTTCTGTGTGGGAATTAGGGTTAGGATGATGAAATAATGTGTGTGTGGGTGTGTATGTTTGTGTGTGTGAAAGAGAGAGAAAGAGAGAGAGAGCAGTACAGTGCAATTCCCAAAATCCGAAATTCAAACATCCAAATAATACCAGTTTTCCAAAAGGTTTTAGGAAGAGTCATTGTTCCGATAAATGTCATGACAGAACATATTTACCACCAGAAAATATCCTGGTGTAGTTTCCCGGGTCACTGTACAGTCATGTGAGGCGACTCAGACTGGCCTGGCATGAACCGTGTACTGTACGTGATTCAGTAATATTTTGCTCTGTGAGTCTATTGCCATGGGTGAGAGAGAGAGAAAGAGAGAGTGATCGAGTGAGTGAGACAGAAAGAGAGAGTGATTGATTGAGGGAGACAAAGATAGACAGAGAGAGTGATTGATTGAGACAGAGAGAGAGTGAAGGGAGATAAAGTGTTTGTTGTTTTCACACCTTGCCATCCAAGCCATGATTGTGGAATAAAGTAAAGACTGAGTACAATTATTTTTGAAAGGAATAATTACACGAGTCGGTGGGTGTGTATATAACTGATGGTAAAGATGGGCAATGCCAGTGTGCCCCTTAACAACATCCAAGCACCTGTTTATCCTATTTTGGGTTTTGGGAATTGCACTGTATGGGGGGTATAAAATGATTAGCCTGGGGAAAGCCACATCCAGAGCATTATTCTTCCCTTAATCCTTCACTGCGTATTGGTTCTGCCCTCAAGAGTCACGTTGTGCTTTTCTCCTTAAGTGATATCAGGAGAGTAAGATTGGTATAGAGAAATTAAGAGTAACAGAACAGTTCTCCTTGAATAACAACATAACATTTCTCCTTGAATAACAACATAACATTTCTCCTTGAATAACATACCGGTAACATTTCTCCTTGAATAACAACATAACATTTCTCCTTGAATAACAACATAACATTTCTCCTTGAATAACAACATAACATTAAATAAAATTCATCAGGAGTTAACTTGAAAAAATATCAAAGTTCAATCATGTACAAGAAAAGATTCAATTTTTCTCCATCAATAAAATCGGGAGTTGGAGGAACAAGTTAAGTCATATAGAAGATATAATATTAAATTTTTCCCATTAGATTAAAATTATGTGGAGTTAAACAGAAGAAAATAGCCCTTCAGCCACTACCATAGAGGAATTAATAGTACTGTTAACACCCTGACTACGTACAGCTTCTTTGTTCAATAAATTCATGAAGTCACCAGAATGTAGTAATTCAAACACCCTGACTACGTACAGCTTCTTTGTTCAATAAATTCATGAAGTCACCAGAACACAGTAATTCAATTATATCATGGCCGTAGAACAGCCAAGAACTTTCTCCTGGAATAGGATTGCCAGGAGTTAATCCAATGTTATTACAAAGTTCAGCAGTTGATGTAAAATAATTGTTCGGATTTTTTTTCTTGCATATACAGGTTGACCCATGTAAACACAACACTTCCACTCTGCCGGCCAGATTGTTGTGTTGTGGGGACGGCTCAGTGTTATTGGTATCTGTCCTGCATCATTTATCAGTTTCCCAATCCCACTCCCACAGCCACACCCACACCAGCAGCCTGTGCCATCCTCCCAACACACAAGATATTGCCACATGCTTTTCTAGTGGAGTGCTTTATATGGGTCATCCTGTATATGTCGTATGTATAAAATAATAATTGTTGTACCTCTATACCATATATTTTTGCTGAATAAAAATGTCAGAATATAATGGTAACCAAATACCCAGTGAGGGGTTGGGGGGGGGAGGGAAGAATGTACCTGGATGTGGTTCTGTACATGTACACCTCATGAGATGTTTAGTACACGAAAATTATATGTAATGTTTATACAGTCACAGCCGTAGAATTAAAACCCAGGGTGTCAGTGTATCAGAGCCCTTATTTTGATCACTGGTCTATCCATCTATCTGTGAGGGATGGCCACAAACAAATCACCTCCATGTCGCCCTGTCCAACGTCATTTCACTGCTCTGTCTTTTCATCTGTTTGTGAGGGATGGCCACAAACAAATAGCCTTCATGCCACCCTGTCCAACGTCATTTCACTGCCCTGCTCCCAGCCCACATCCCCCTCTCATATACCTCTCCACTCCATCACTTGTACACTTGTAAATGTTAACTGTGATCAGCGTGCTTTCCATAGTACATACAGTAGTCAGCAGTGTATGTACAGTAGTCAGCAGTGATGTGAGAAGGACAGATCTGAGAAATTATCATATGAAAAGGTCCTTGTCCCTAACTTGGCACACTCGGTTTTAATTATATGGCCAGAGGTCCTCTTTATAGGTCTGGGATGTGTGTGGGGAATTATTACCACCACTACTACAAATAATAATAATAATAATGTGTTAATAATAATAATAATAATAATAATAGTGTTAACAATAATAATAATAATAATGAAATACCGTTGAGATATGTTTGATTCATGATTGAGGTGCTACGAGAGACAAACACCTCAAGACAACTATGAAGAATCACAAGCAACATGAATTGAAGGTGAGGTTGTAATTCTTTGGCAATTTATTAAACAGTTATGTGAGAAATAAAACAGTGGTGAGACATGCTTCTGTTTTATGACTGACGAGTGGGAGGAGAGGTCTGAATGATGTTTAAAAAAATCATGCAGTCCTTTAGTGCCTCATAAGGAACATAGGGGCCCAAGGCTAGTCTGCGTATTTCTGCTCAGTCCAAACATTACTGTAAGGGGACAGAGGTCATTTATAAAAAGCTGATTTGTAGTTTGCCCCAGGTTGCAGTGTCATGTGTGTTGAAAAGGCAGTCATGTTATGGATCACCCCTGTCTGGTACAAGAAAAGTCTTTATAATTTACAATGCATCCCTGACTTATAAACTTTTGGTGTTTTGGAAAGCATCCCTCGTGTGTTATAAAAAATGCAATGGTGTATTTTTGAACATCCCTGTTGCGTATGGGAAAAATTTTGACATTCTGGAAGCATCCCTGACCTATAAGAGGACTGACTGACTGAATAATATAAATAAGTTCTGTATTGTTGCTTAGTATGTTGATTCACAGCAGATTTATGATCAGTTTCTTGCCGTAGCTGTGATTTCTTTTTTTCAGGCCGGACAAGAAGAGGAGACAGCAGAATATGTCCTGTGTTTGTCAGTTACGAGAAGAAATTGATCATAAGTGTTTGTGAATCCCTTGTAAGATTTTAACCCTTAACCCCTTGTGCCCCTTGAGGGTTAAATTACTATAGCTTAAACTGAGGTTATGTTAAGCTGCTTAAGTTAAATAGGTTCATGGAGGGAATAATTTTCAGGGCTTCCAGCCTTTGGTACCTTTTTGCTTGCATGAAAAAAAAAAAAATGTAATTGGTTTTCCATCAGATCCCTTCATTAATTATTATATTAATTTTCATTGGTGGTGGCTGCTGTCTTGAGGCAGTCATTGGTGGTGGCTGCAGTCTTGAGGCAGTCATTGGTGGTGGCTGCTGTCTTGAGGCAGTCGGTGGTGGTGGCTGCTGTCTTGAGGCAGTCGTTGGTGGTGGCTGCTGTCTTGAGGCAGTCATTGGTGGTTTTCAGGGCTTCCAGCCTTTGGTACCTTTTTGCTTGCATTGAAAAAAAAAAAAATGTAATTGGTTTTCCACCAGATCCCTTCATAAATTATTATATTAATTTTCATAGGTGGTGGCTGCTGTCTTGAGGCAGTCATTGGACCTTGTGACTCACACTTTCTAGTCCGTTTTGGGGCCACAGCATAATTTGATGGTGGTTGAAGAAATATGGTACAGGTCATCTTTTTTTCTGCAGTTCTGGCATCCCAGAATTTGCCATTTCAGCCCAGCATAAAACCTCCTGTATTTAAAGTACATAAAATAATCAGTTTGTAGTTATTGCAATACATAAAGTACATAAAATAATCAGTTTGTAGTTATGGTTATACATAAAGGTCAATCTGGTTTACCTCAAAGCTTGTGTGTGGTTTGGGCTTCTGGCTCTAAGGGTGAAGGGGTTAAGGGTTAAAATCTAAACATCACATGAGGTGTTAGCCTTTATATAACAGTTTTTTTTTCTACTGCTCTGTGTGCATGGTGGGTGAAAGTTCAATAAAGTGTGTGCATGGAATTTTTTTTGAAATGAAGAAAATGTGCCAAGAACTGTTAATACTATCATGCTGACCCTGGTGGTGTTAGTTGTAGTGCCAGATTCAACTGAACATGAACATGGTAGACTGCAGGCTGAAGGTGCCCTCATCTTGCAGTAAATGTTCACTTTTGGGGGACAGTGAGAAAGTTGAGGGACATTATTATAACCAGGCAGCTGCACTTGCTGTTTATATCAGTGCCATTGCTTGAAGGCATCCCTCTTCAGCATCATCCTGACCCTAATTCCCACATATAAAGGCTGAGGTAAGTTTGAGAGACGGGGTAATTAAAAGTAAATATAAAAAATAAAACTGTCAACAGCATGTTCAGTGAAGTGGACCACACACCATTCTAGCCATCAGTTCTCTGTAGAACTAGACACTTAACCACCCAAAGAAGTCCATTTCTTGTGCAACCATGTAAATCCCAATTCCCACTTGAGGTGAGGTGAGGTAGTGTATAGCAACCTTAGCAACAGCATCCTCAATGAAATGGGCCCCACACACTTGTTCAAAGACCATTCAAGCCTCCAGAAATCCCAGTTATAATCAGGGCATAAAAAAGGTGGATCTAGCAGAGTACTATAATGACCTGTGGAATGGGCCACACAGCAAAGTCCTGCTTGTGTTATGTCCAGTGAGCCATAGTTCTGAGGTGGGAGTAAGTCTCCTCAGTTATTGTAGCCAATGTATTTTAATCTGAGGGAACTGGGCGACTCCCACAGCTCTTTGTACTAAGTTTTTTGCCTGAATTTCATTGAGCTTTGAGTAGGAAGTAGGAGTGAGTCTCCATGGTTACTACTCAGATGCCTGGCCATCTTGAAGGGGCTGGTATGTCAGGCCAGGACAAGTACTTCGTGGAGAGTTTTAAGTAGCATTGGAACAGTAATAAGAGTTGATAGGGCCTTGGCTGTTTCTGTCATATACTCTTCAGCTGAATAAGAAATGCTTGGAGGTAGCATAAATAAAATATCAGATATAAGGTGTCGGCACAAAGACCCAAAAATAGTATAGTATTTGCTTGTACTGCAGTTTTAACCACTTGACTCCAGTGGCAAACGTATTTTATTCTTGCAGCTTTCAGAATTATTTAGCAAGGGAGAGTTTTTGAACTTGAGGGGTCACACTATTCATTAACCTGTTAAGTAGAAGAACTGAGTAAAAGTTGCTTGGAGTGACTGGAGTGGAGGGTTTACATACAGCCTTCATTAACTATTCTACCTTCAGACAAGTGTTATTCAGTAAGGGAGAGACATATGAGAGTCTACAAGTACTTTATTAACTAATACAGTAGGAGAGAGAAATTAAATCATTAGAGGCAGCAGGAATATACTTTGATGTCAACAGTGAAGGGATGGAATTTGTGTGTTAGTAGGTGTATCTTAGAATCAGAGTAAAAGAACTTTAATTTATATTGTACACTTTTAGCTCATATTTTTACCATCAGAGTCTTTACAGAATGACCAACAGTTCATTAATGCTTATTATGTAATAATTCACCTATTTGGTTCACCTTAACTTGGCAGAGATGTCAGGCCTCATTGGCAGAATAAGACTGTGCTGTAGCTCTACATCTTTCCCATAAAACTTGGTGAGTAGTTTGATATGCTGTTCTTAATCTCAGGTAACAGCTCGGCATTAAAGATGGAGAGATGCCAGTTTTGAGCCAAGTTGGAGTGGATAGACTGTAGGGTTTTGAGTATATTTAAACGTGGATCGGAGTTAGCCTTTCAACCTTAACATTTATAAGTCTCAGTTGGAATTTCTTCATTTTCAGAGTTCTTGGAAGGTAGGACCATTGAGTGCTGTCTTCCTGTGCAGTGTATGTTTTTGTACTCATATTAGAAAAGTTCCATTAAAAGAAATTGCATCGTGTATCTTTAGTTTCTGTGTCATTCTGTGTTCTAGCAGTGTGAAATGTACAGCTATGTTAAGTCCTGCCACTGGGTAAGATGGTATTATTCTAAGTATGGCAGGACCTTAAGTTTTTAATGTATGTACTTGTCAGAGGTTGTTCTACTAGGAAGTGACCTGATCATCTGTGTCTTATTATGCCACTATATGGTGTCTTAATCATTATTCATTTCAGGTCTTGTTTCCTTCACTTCATCTTTTTCTCTCTCCCTCTATAAATATGTTTCTCTCTTCGTCTGGATACATATTTCTCCATTTCTCTGTGTATTGATTCATGTTTCTCTTCCTCTGTATATTGTCATATGTTTCTGTATCTTCTCTCTCTGTTCTACTGTATTCTGTCATAGATTTCTATCTTATCTCCCTCTCTTCCTATGTACATTGTCATATGTCTCTTTTCTCCTGTATATTCTGTTGTTCTTCCTCTGTATATATTGTCATATGTTTTTCTTCCCCTGTATATTCTGTCATATGTTTCTCTTCCCCTGTATATTCTGTCATATGTTTCTCTTCTGTATATTCTGTCATATGTTTCTCTTCTCCTGTATATTCTGTCATATGTTTCTCTTCTGTATATTCTGTCATATGTTTCTCTTCTGTATATTCTGTCATATGTTTCTCTTCTCCTGTATATTCTGTCATATGTTTCTCTTCTCCTGTATATTCTGTCATATGTTTCTCTTCTCCTGTATATTCTGTCATATGTTTCTCTTCTCCTGTATATTCTGTCATATGTTTCTCTTCTCCTGTATATTCTGTCATATGTTTCTCTTCTCCTGTATATTCTGTCATATGTTTCTGTCTCTTCAATTAATCTTCCTTTGTATATTCTGTCATATGTTTCTTTTTCCTCTGTCTCTTCCTCTACGTATTCTGTCATATGCTTCTCTCTCTCCTCCTCTGTATATTCTATCGTATGTTCCTCTCTCCCTCCCTCTGTATGTTCCGTCATATGTTTCTCCCCTCTCATACTATTGCCCTAACTACTAGGGAAGTAAAAACCCTAAGTACAACAGTATATATTTATTGTACACAGGTTTATATGTACAGACTATGTGCTCACCCTTTTGAGGGGACATACAAAGATAATAAATATAAACAAACAATTACCTGGTTTGAAGTCCTGTCTCTGTAGAATCTGAAATAAAATAGTTACCCCTGAAAAAGAAATATATTAGTTACCCCTGAAATATAAGAGAAAACGTATTAGTAGAAGGAACTCATTCACACTGATGTGCAGGGGTGGGGTAACCTGGCCAGCTCCAGCTGCACCTCCACCAGGGTGTCTGACCCAGTCACTCACCCCAGCCAGCAGGGTGGAGCCCAGTGAGTGGAGGGTGTGGTGGCTGGCAGTAGCAGAAGCTACTGCCAGCCACCACACCCTCCACTCACTGGGCTCCACCACAGCACTGGTGGTGGTGGTGGGGGTAGGGGTGTGTGTGTGTGTGTGGTGGGTTAAGTCCACACACACAGCCCCTGCCACCACCACCACCACCATCTTGGCTAGGGTGAGTGACTGGGTCAGACACCCTGGTGGGGGTGTTGGGCCGGGGGGGGTAAACCCACTGGAGCTGGCCAGGCAGGGGAAGGGAAAGGCGGTAAAGCTGGGAGGAGGAGAAAGAAGCGATGGGTTGGGGCCAAGATGGGGAAACAGATTGCCCCGCCGGCAGGCCAACCCCGTATAATCCCGTTAGGGATTGGGTAATCTGGCCCTATCTAAACCCCTGCCCAGCCTTCCCTCCCCTCCTCCCAGCCCTTCCCCTTCCCCCACCACCCCTGCACATCATGGCTCATATCCCCACTGGTTAAGGACACTCCCTACCACCTCACCCTTGCCAGATTATTTATACATATTGACAACTAAGTGTAATATGCAAAATAAATCATCAGGGAAGAGGTGGTAGTGAGGCCTTAAGCCAATGAGAATACAAGCCACAGACACACACACACACACAGAAGGAGAGAAAGGAAAAGGATAGAGGGAGGAGAGGTGGAGGGAAGGAAGAAGGATGAAGGATGGGAAAGGAAGGACTGAGGGAGACGATGAAGTCTGCAGCCATCTGAAAAGAAAAGAGAAACTGTCAGTACAAATGTTGAAAAAGCGTAAAGTTACCCCTTCAGCCTATGTTGCATCATTTTCTTTTTATTCCTGCTGGCCACTGATTTAGTTCAGGAATTATGCCACTCCTACAATCTTAGAGTTGTGGTTGCATAATAGTGAGTTATGAGGAACAACTATCTTCTTGGTTACTAGTCAAATTTACCCTCCACTCCGACTACATCTGGCCATCAACTGGACCGAAATAGTTTAGGGATCTTTGGTGAAAACACAGTGACTACACGTAAGCTACAGCCTCATTAATCCTCTCATTAAAAGAAGTCTCCCTTAAGCTGAATCAAATCATCCTGTGGTACCAAGAGTAAGACTTTCTCTGGGGTGAAGTACGCACCTAACATCAAAATATTTATAAAGCTCGTACTCTAATCCTAACCCAATATCACAAGTACGAGGAACTGACAGATAAAACACAGTGTTCTAGGTGACAGAAGGCTTCATAACACCTGTTCCTTAACTATTTATTATCCCTAACAAACCTTAACATTCTCCTGTACGTTATTTATGTCATCTTAATATCACTGTACTTTGCATCAGTAACATAAAATATGATACAGAGGTGTAATATGCTGGACAAACTGCTAGGGAAGAAGTGTTAAGACATCCACAAAGCACTCAGAATATGACCTACAGTCCTATGATGTCACAGGTAAAGACTCGGTGATGCAGGGGATGAGGGTGTATGAGAATGAAACTGTTGGTAGAATGACATGGGGAATGTGCCTGATGGTGTACTAGATCTCATGGTCCAGAATGAACTGTGGCTTATATGTGGTTCAAAGTGTATAGAAGACTGGAGGTTATTATATCACATACAATGCTACCAGGGGCATATGTCAGAGTCTACCTATCTATAGCCAGACACCTTAATTCCAAAAGGGGCAGCCACAAAGAAAATGCCTCCATGTTGCCACGTCCCCTGTCATTTCTGTGCCCTCCCCTCAGCTCACACCTCCCTCTCTCATACACCTCTCCACTCAGTCTCCTAACCTAAAATTTCTGGACCATTGCTCTGAAAACAGCAACTTGAGATGGGCAGTTCTTGATACCTCACGACTTGAACCTTACCAGCTTAGCTAACTTGGCCTAAAACTGCCATCACTCCACCTTGAATACTTAGTTAAAACACTATATTGGCACTAGAATATCATGCTAGTTACCAAAATGTGTTTCAAGAAGAACCCAGAACCATATCATCATCTGATTCTGCCGATGACCCAGCCAAACTAAGCCAAGAAAGGACTAAAACCTGGGCTAAGTTAAGATCAGAGACCTATAATCACCACCCCACTCCACACCAAACACTCCTCTCCACCCACACCCACCCATTTTTCCTTCCTCACCTCTAAACCTGCATCTTACTGCCCTACTTACAACACTCATCTCCATGGCCTATACTTCCCCTGCTACAGCCCACATTTCACAGCCTAGCATTGGGCATCTTCTCTTCTGTAGAGATGGATAGGTGGCAGCAACAATAAAACAAAACTGATGTCCTGACTGAGCAGCGCTATCTAGGGACCCTACACTCTCCAGGTGAGGTAATTAAGGGTTAGAGGATGGATGGACTGCCTAACCCCAAGAGACACACATGATGGGACGGTACCAGGTTGAATGACACATGGATCACCTAGCTCAGGGCCCTTAACCTCATGATGGGAAGGTAAAGGGTTGAATGACGGATGGATGGCATAGCTCAGGGCCGTTAAACCCATGATGAGGAGGTAAAGGGTTGAATGACGCATGGATGGCCTAGCTCAGGGCCTTAAACTCATGATGGGGAGGTAAAGGGTTGAATGACACATGGATCACATAGCTCAGGGCCTTAAACCCATGATGGGAAGGTAAAGGGTTGAATGATGGATGGATGGCATAGCTCAGGGCCGTTAAACCCATGATGGGATGGTAAAGGGTTGAATGACGCATGGATGGCCTGGCTTAGGGTCCCGCATCACTCCTGTGAGGCACTCAGGATCTGAATGTTAGATGGGTGGTGGCAAAAACTGATGTCCTGATTAAATAGCCTAGCTTCAGGCTCCTACATTCTTCATGGCATAATGGATGGATGGCCTAGTGTCAGCCTCCTACACTCCTGAAGGGACAATAAAGGAGTGGATGATACACACATGGCCTCATCTCAGCCTCCTACACTCCTAATGGATCCTACACTGCTGAAGGTACAATACAGGACTGGATGATACACAAAGGGCCTCACCTCAGCCTCCTACACTCCTAATGGATCCTCCACTGCTGAAGGTACAATACAGGACTGGATGATACACAAAGGGCCTCACCTCAGCCTCCTACACTCCTAATGGATCCTACACTGCTGAAGGTACAATACAGGACTGGATGATACACAAAGGGCCTCACCTCGGCCTCCTACACTCCTAATGGATTGGACAATGACTGGACAGTGAAAAGAATAAAACAGAAAAGACACCTTGAGGCTGAAGAGGTAAATGGCTATCCCTTTCCACTGTCAAAAACTGGGCAAATATGACTATGTAAATCAGATCATCAAAAAATATATGTACAGTAACATATTAATGAACAGAAACTGGATGATCAAAAATATATGTACAGTACTATATTAATGAAGACAAACTGGATTATCAAAAATATATGTACAGTACTATATTAATGAAGAGAAACTGGAATATCAAAAAATATATGTACAGTACTATATTTATGAAGACAAACTGGATGATCAAAAATATATGTACAGTACTATATTAATGAAGACAAACTGGCAGCAGCTGACACCTAACAACGCTGCCACAACATGGGTGCTCAACCTTTTTAGCTAAACAGATCAACTTCCTATACAAACAGTCTTGGTGGGAACTTTATATTCAAACGTCTTTGGTGGGAACTTCGTATTGAAACAGATTTGGTGGGAACTTCGTATGCAAATGTGGTGGGAAGTTCCTATACAAACAGACTTGGCAGGATGTACTCTGCTGCTATCAACTTTACCAATAAATATATAAGTAACTCCACTGTACAGGTGATAGGGAAATACACTGGTACAAATAACTCCATTGTACAGGTGGTAGGGAAATATACTGGTACAAATAACTCCATTGTACAGGTGATGGGCAGGCACTTGTTATGGTGGTATTAATAACATCCGGCAGTTGTGATGGCCACTTGTACAAATGTCCCTCAGTTGCCTTCCAGACCCTTAAAGACATGATGAACTGCAGGAAGGGGTAAACTCCAGCCTGCAGTCCACTGAGTTCATGTTCCAATGAGCCTGGGGCCACAACAACACCAGTGCAGATTAATATTCAAGTGTTAGTGACTCAAAACCAATATATGATGTAGTATTTTTCACTTAGAGGGACACTAACCTATTATTCCAACGAATCCAACATGACTGATTGAGCACCCATTAGGCATAAGACAGTACAGGGGTATGCATATATGTTTATATGTATACATGTACAGTATATATGTATGTATGCATGTAAGTATCATTTTGTTTTGTTTATAAAGGCTCCAACATGCTTGCATGTGTTGGCCTTGGTTGCTTATAGGTGGCTCTCCAGGCTGCTTGATCTCTGGCAGCTTCCATATTCAGTTTCTTATTCCTAGGGTCACACTGTATGACCTCAACCCAGGTCATTTTCGGTCTGCTTCTCGCAACCCTACCCCCAACGTTAACACTTCCCACTTTCTGCACCATATTGTCATCCCTCATCCTCTTCACATGCCCAAACCATCTCAGTTTACCTCTCCTCATCACAACACCAATACACTCCAGCCCCATCCTTCCTCCCAAACCATCTCAGTTTACCTCTCCTCATCACAACACCAATACACTCCAGCCCCATCCTTCCTCCCAAACCATCTCAGTTTACCTCTCCTCATCACAACACCAATACACTCCAGCCTCATCCTACCTCTCAAACCATCTCAGTTTACCTCTCCTCATCACAACACCAATACACTTCAGTCTCATCCTTCCTCTTAACTCTTCCATCATAAACTAGCCCCCCCAGGCCCCACATTCAAGGATGCACTACACATCCACCTAATCACTGTCATTTCTGTATGTTAAGAGCCTGCAAATATCCTCCTCCTTTACTGCCCAGGTCTCACTACCATACAGCATTATACACCTAACACATGTATAAATGAACTGAAGCATGTATGAATATATGTATGTATGTAATGTATGTATGTATGTAATGTATGTATGTATGTATACTGTATATGTATGTAATGTATGTATGTATGTAATGTATGTATGTATGTAATGTATGTATGTATGCAATGTATGTCTGCAAATCAACTGTGGAAGGCAGCCTAAAGTCCTGCAATTCAGGTGAAGTCCTTTTCCATTAACTCTTGCAGCTGAGAAACAATTTTATTCAGCACAGGAGAGGCAGTGTTTATTGATGGGTGTTATTACTGCTGTACTGTTAGTGAGGGATGCCTTCATGGGGTGGCACTGATATAGCTGGGTAACTCCACTGACTGGTGTTATTCAGCACAGGAGAGGCAGTGTTTATTGATGGGTGTTATTACTGCTGTACTGTTAGTGAGGGATGCCTTCATGGGGTGGCACTGATATAGCTGGGTAACTCCACTGACTGGTGTTATTCAGCACAGGAGAGGCAGTGTTTATTGATGGGTGTTATTACTGCTGTACTGTTAGTGAGGGATGCCTTCATGGGGTGGCACTGATATAGCTGGGTAACTCCACTGACTGGTGTTATTCAGCACAGGAGAGGCAGTGTTTATTGATGGGTGTTATTACTGCTGTACTGTTAGTGAGGGATGCCTTCATGGGGTGGCACTGATATAGCTGGGTAACTCCACTGACTGGTGTTATTCAGCACAGGAAAGGCAGTGTTTATTGATGGGTGTTATTACTGCTGTACTGTTAGTGAGGGATGCCTTCATGGGGTGGCACTGATATAGCTGGGTAACTCCACTGACTGGTGTTATTCAGCACAGGAAAGGCAGTGTTTATTGATGGGTGTTATTACTGCTGTACTGTTAGTGAGGGATGCCTTCATGGGGTGGCACTGATATAGCTGGGTAACTCCACTGACTGGTGTTATTCAGCACAGGAAAGGCAGTGTTTATTGATGGGTGTTATTACTGCTGTACTGTTAGTGAGGGATGCCTTCATGGGGTGGCACTGATATAGCTGGGTAACTCCACTGACTGGTGTTATTCAGCACAGGAAAGGCAGTGTTTATTGATGGGTGTTATTACTGCTGTACTGTTAGTGAGGGATGCCTTCATGGGGTGGCACTGATATAGCTGGGTAACTCCACTGACTGGTGTTATTCAGCACAGGAAAGGCAGTGTTTATTGATGGGTGTTATTACTGCTGTACTGTTAGTGAGGGATGCCTTCATGGGGTGGCACTGATATAGCTGGGTAACTCCACTGACTGGTGTTATTCAGCACAGGAAAGGCAGTGTTTATTGATGGGTGTTATTACTGCTGTACTGTTAGTGAGGGATGCCTTCATGGGGTGGCACTGATATAGCTGGGTAACTCCACTGACTGGTGTTATTCAGCACAGGAAAGGCAGTGTTTATTGATGGGTGTTATTACTGCTGTACTGTTAGTGAGGGATGTCTTCATGGGGTGGCACTGATATAGCTGGGTAACTCCACTGACTGGTGTTATTCAGCACAGGAAAGGCAGTGTTTATTGATGGGTGTTATTACTGCTGTACTGTTAGTGAGGGATGCCTTCATGGGGTGGCACTGATATAGCTGGGTAACTCCACTGACTGGTGTTATTCAGCACAGGAAAGGCAGTGTTTATTGATGGGTGTTATTACTGCTGTACTGTTAGTGAGGGATGCCTTCATGGGGTGGCACTGATATAGCTGGGTAACTCCACTGACTGGTGTTATTCAGCACAGGAAAGGCAGTGTTTATTGATGGGTGTTATTACTGCTGTACTGTTAGTGAGGGATGCCTTCATGGGGTGGCACTGATATAGCTGGGTAACTCCACTGACTGGTGTTATTCAGCACAGGAAAGGCAGTGTTTATTGATGGGTGTTATTACTGCTGTACTGTTAGTGAGGGATGCCTTCATGGGGTGGCACTGATATAGCTGGGTAACTCCACTGACTGGTTATAGTTAGTATAGGAAGGACACTGCATACTGATGGGGGTGTTATTACTGCTGTACTGTTAGTGAGGGATGCCTTCATGGGGTGGCACTGATATAGCTGGGTAACTCCACTGACTGGTTATACAAATGTCCCTCAAATCCCTCCCTGAAAGAAGGCTGGCGGATTGCAGGAAAAAGGGAAGTTCAGCCTGCAGTGCACTGGGTTCACATTCAGATGAGCCTGGGGTTGAATGAATTACTACTGGCACTATTAAGGCTGCATCTAACCCCTCCATTGTAAATACTCTCTCTCTCCTGCTGAATAAAATCATGTCAAGGCAGCAAGTGTAAAATGAAAAGGGCTTCCCAGGATCCACAGCTTAATCTTAAACACAACCAAAGCCAGAGACTCTCACCTGTATGTCCCATCAAGCACTGAAATATATGGGTGAGCACATAGTACAGTCTGACCCCTTAACAACTCAAAACATTATTGCTACTGAATTTAAGGCATAGATCAATGAGGGTGGTTGTTAAGGGGTTAAAAAATATACACAGGAAAAGTCAATCACATTTTCCAAACAATCAGTCCTCATTATAACTTATGGCTGAATTCAGGACATCACAAGTTTTCCATATGACACTTACTGTAATTCAGGGAGAAAATGACCAAACAGCTCTACAGATACCAATGCAAATTTTACACCTCAGTACTTCTATAGCTTATTCTGGATTTAATGGCAAGAAAATGTATATTAAAAACCCAGGGATGTGTTTAAAATATAACTCTGTACTGCTAAGGTAAATAGGAATAAATTGGACAAAATAATGTACCATAACGTTTTACATGCAACTGGTAATATGTCTGTGGATAAACTGCCATATTACTTTCATATGTAGCAATGCAAATTTTACAACTCAGTTCTTTTATAAGTTAGTCTTGGCTTTATGGCAAAAAGAATATTAAACTTACACCCTGGTTGTTCCAAAATATAAGAAACTTGATCCATACATCTGGTACGTCAATTCTTGGTTAACTGCCCAATCAGCATTTTATGTAGCAATGGAACTTTTTTCTAAGGCAATATTTCAGCAAGTTAATAAAGATTTAATGGCAACTATAAATGACATATAAGTGACTTATAATGAGGACTTAAAGTAATGCTGCAGGCCAAGTCAAATTAATTATTGGTGCAATTGCTTGCCTGTGATTGATAGGTCTGCTTGACTAGACCGACTGGGGTTACTCAACAACAACTATACACATTTACAAGTAATAAAAACAAGGGCACACCTTGGACTGTATGAGTGAGGGGATGCCTTCATGTGGTGGCACTGATATACATGGGCAGCACCACTGCCCTGGTTCTACAAACATCCATCTACTCCCTCCCTATCCCCCCAAGAGGAGGATAGTGGATTGCAAGGGAGGAGCAATTTTAGTCTGAAGTCCACAGGGTTTGGGTTCAAATGACCCAGAGGCCATAACAATAAACGAGCTTGAGCTGCAGCATTAATAAGCATAAGAAAAATAAATAATAATAATAATAAATATAGAATGGACGATATCTTGAAACAGTTGTCCATGGAGTGCAGATGCCATGAGGAGATGATGCTGAGATGATGCTTGCGGTGAAGGGAGGCAGGACAGATGAAGCTTGTTGTGTGGCCGACGCTTCCCAAACTGCTTATTACCTGCAAATATGAAAGTGGCAACATTAGTCATAAATAAGGCACCAGCAAACACCAAAATCCATAAACTTTTACATACACGGGTGTCAAAGTATGGGATGGAATGTACTGAATTACGTCCTTGTTATTTGTCATCTTTACTCATCAACCTTGGTGGTGGGCAGCACGGCCTTCATGTGGTGCCAACACTACAATGGGACAACAGTTCTGTAAATATCCCTCTACTTCCTCCCTACCCCCCCCACAAGTCAGATGGTGAACTATAAAAGGGTAGCTGCCTGGATATATAAATGTCATTCAGTTCCTTCCATATCCCATAAAAGTAAGATGGTGGACTGCAGGAGGGGAGCAACTTCAGCCTTCAGTCCACACGAGTCACATTTCAAATGAACCTGGGGCCATGGCTACTACTCTTTGAGGAAACTACAAAAAATACAGTTTTAAATACGTCACAAATGTCACCACATAAAGATAAGTAAGTTTACAATATATTCAAGAAACACCGGCCATCAGAGTTGAAGCTGAGACTCACACTGTTACAAATCTCACAATACATCTCAGATTTCTTCTTTGCCAACAGTTTCCAGCAATTGGTGGCCAGTAAAAGTACCTGGTGTTGATATTTAGTATAGCTTCCAGTCCACTGAAACACCAGCTGTATCATGGCCACCCTCATATTCATATGTATGTATGTATGTAGCAACTGTTGTTTTGGCACATAGTTTAGCTTCCAGTGCATAGAAACACCAGCTGTATCATGGCCACCCTCATATTCATATGTATGTATGTATGTATGTATGTAGCAATTGTTGTTTTGGCACATAGTTTAGCTTCCAGTGCATAGAAAGCATTAGCTGAACCCTGGCCAACCCCAGTACAGGGATTCCTTCAGTGGATGCATGGCATTGATGTTATATATGTATGTACTGCCTATCAAAGGTCCATTCTACAGTGGGAAAAAGAAGTACAGCACAGATGATGATGATGATGATGATGATGATGATGATGATGATGATAAACTTCCACTAACATCCAAAAAGCTAATCTGCTACCTTTCCCTAAATTAAAGTATTAGTTACATGGAGAAAAATGGCAATAGCCTATTTAAACCAAGGGGAAATTCCTGTATGTGAATAAACTCATCTTGAGGTAGTTACTATGAATAAAAGTTTGAAGATATCACTGCACAAAGTTTAGTCCACAATATATTACAAATAAACTGCCACCAGAGCACCAATGGTTCCTGACGGGTTGGTTTGCCACTTTATCCTGATTTACAGAACCATTCACTACTGCTGCCTACTTCTTCCTTCACCATTATCAGTCTTTTTCAGTGTACCCTCTACTCTTCCTGTTTCTCCCATCCTTCCCATTGCTTTTCAGCTGTACCCTTCTTTTCACCTCAAGTGGCTATACAGTGTGACAACCCTAAAGGATTCCTGTAACCATTTACAATGCTGGGTGGTAACCATACATAATGGGATGATGTGGAGCCTACTATGGTGCCCTTTTAACTGGCTGGAGACGTAACTGCGGTTTTCATCTGGGAACCAAACCTCCACACTTCCCTGTGCCTCACTGTGGTAAGGTGGTGTCTACCACAAGGGACACTGGTCCACTGCACAGAACAACCCTGCAGGGGCAGTTGCTTGCTGGTGGATGATGGGTCTGCTTGGCCAGACACACCAAAGTTAATTACCAACAACAACAGTACCAGTTATATGAGGGTACATAATAAGATACTGGTACCATAACCTATTTAGACCAAAGTTAATTACCAACAACAACAGTACCAGTTATATGAGGGTAAATAATAAGATACTGGTACTATAACCTATTTAGACCAAAGTTAATTACCAACAACAACAGTACCAGTTATATGAGGGTACATAATAAGATAACCTATTGAGGCCAAGGGGTATTTCCCCTACGTGAATTACATCACCAGTTTAGTCAGACTGTGACATGGGATGAAGGCTAACTGTACCTAATAATCACAAGCTGCCACTTGATGACCACCAATATTCCCAGACTTCCACTTCATTATTTAGGGGTAATGAGCTGGTGCAGGTTTATATCCAAGGGATGGTTGGGGTTTATTGCTCAACTAATGCCACTCAGGGATGAGTGGAGTTGGTCACTATCATCTTAAATGTCAGGACCAACTTGCCTAGCCCCGGACTCCTACACTTCTCATGGAGCAACACAGGATTAGATGATGATGATGATGATGATGATTATGCAAAGAACCCATCATCATCATCATCATCACTATTATCACTATCACCATCATCATCATCATCATCATCATCACTATTATCACTATCACCATTATTATCATCATCATCATCATCATCATCACCATCATCATCATCATCACTATTATCACTATCACCATTATCATCATCATCATCATCATCATCATCATCACCACCATCATCCTAATCTCCTTACCTGCCAGCAGTCTTGGATGGCTGTACACTATAATGTTGGGCTAAACTGTATTTTGCTCTGCTCATGGCTTTTGTTCACTCTGCTCATCTACAATGTCCTGGAAAGCAAAAAATACTTATTACACTCTTGTCACACTGTCATGGAAGGCAAAAATTGAAACTAATAATAATAATAGTACCAGTAATAATAATAATAATAATAATAATAATAATAATAATAACAATAATAATAATAATAATGATGATAGTAATAATAATAATAATAATAATAATAATAATAATATCATCATCATCATCATCCAGACCTCCTTTCCCACCCAAGGGCAGGGTGAGGAGTAGCAATGTCCAGACAGCCCAAAATTGCCCAATCCAATGGGCCACACTTCCATTCACTCGTCATTCAAGCCCCCGGAATCCTGGCTCTATCGGATATGCCAAAAACATTCGTCACATTCTGTAGCTTCACATAATCGTATCTGACAGAGTCAATCCAGACACCGTCATGTTAGAAAGGGGTGCCAAAAATCCCTGATCATGCACTTCTCCTCACAAAATTCATCCAGTCAGCTCGATCTCCTGTCAGTTCCCTAGCCTCATCGACTTCCAAACCTCTCTTCCTCACACACTCATCCACCATATCTCTCCACCTTCTCCTTGGTCTACCTCGCCTCCTCCCTCCTTCGAATTTGCTCAGATATACCTTCTTCACCACTCTATTGTTATCCATTCTCTCCACATGACCATACCATCTCAGTACACTCTCTTCAATTCTGACGTCCACCGACTTCCTCACTCCACACCTTTCATGAATCACATTATTCCGTATCCTATCCACTGTGTACTCCACATATATTCCTCAGCAGTCCCATCTCCACTGCTTTTACTCTTGACTTTTCATTTTCATGCCACACCATAGTCTCACATCCACATGTTAAAGTTGGCACTAACACTCCTTCATGTAAGCCTCGTGCAGCTGCAACACTCAAGCCTCTGTTTCTCATCAAGACCTTCATTGCACCAGCTCCTTTTCTCCCATGTGTCACTCTACTTTCAACTTCTTTTGCCCATTTTCCTCTATTTCTATCACTGTACCCAGGTATTTGAACTCTCTCACCAATTCCAGTCTCTCTCCATTCACCGCTACATTGCACTGGGAGTCACCTTCTCTCTCAATAACCATCACATTACTCTTTTCTACATTTACTCTCAAGGAACGACGCTTACAGACATCAGCAAAACTCTGCACTAGCCTACCAAGTTCTTGTCCGGTACTTGAAAGCAGTACTGCATCATCAGCATACAACAAATTTGAGATATTCCATCCATCACCATTCATTACCAATGCCATCCCTCTCTCCATTACTGGTGTTTTCACTTCTCTCATCACCCCATCCATATATACATTTCACAACCATGGGGACATCACACAACCTTGTCGCACGCCCACACTGATCGTGAACCATTCACTTAGATGCCCATTAACCCTTACACATGCTTCACTACCATCATAAAAACTCTTGACGGCACCTAGCAGCTTACCCTCTACACCGTGCATGCGCAAAACTTTCCACAATCCTTCTCTGTCCACTTTGTCATATGCTTTTTCCAGATCCATGAATGCCATAAACACTTTATGGTCCTTCTCACAAGCCTTCTCTACTATCTGTCTCACTGCAAATATTTGATCCACACATCCTCTGCCACTCCTAAAGCCACCCTGTTCATCACTCACTAGGACTTCTGATATCTCTCTTACTTTCTCTATAATAATTCTTCCATATACCTTCCATACCACACTCAGTAAGCTTATGCCACGATAATTCTTGCACTCACATCATTCACCTTTATTTTTGTACAGGGGTACAATCACAGCCTTTTTCCACTCTGCAGGCACAGTTTCACTCATCCATGCCTTCTTACATATCTCCAACAAGCACTTCATTCCATTCTCTCCACTACACTTAAGCATCTCTGCATACACCTCATCAACCCCAGCTGCTCTCCCATTTTTCAGCCGCTACACAGCACTCTTCACCTGTGCGAGTGTCACATCTCCTGGCACTGCATTCCTTCTCTGCACACCCCCAAAACCAATCATGTTTACAGCCGCTCTGCTCTCTCTATCGCCATTCATCAGGCTTTCAAAATATTCTTTCCATCTGGTCCTTACTTCATCTCCATGGGTTAATAATCTACCACCTGCATCCTTCACACCAATTGTTTCATTTGTACTGTACCATTTATCAAGGCTCCAGCATAATTGCATGTGTCAGCCTTGGTCATTTAATGACAACTCTCTATGCTGTTTGATCTCTAACAGCATCTCTATTCAGTCCCTTATCTCTAACATCACACTCTACGGCCTCATCCCAGGTCTTTTTCGGTCTGCCTCTCACAACTCCACCCTCAACGTTTACACCTCACCCTACGCATCCAGTTGTCATCCTCCATTCTCTCCACATATCCAAACATCTCAATCAACCCATTCTCATCACAACTCTAATACATCAGCATCACCCAGACCTCCTTTCCCACCCTAGGACAGGGTGAGGAGTAGTAACGTCCAGACAGCCAAAGTCTGTCCAGTTCAATGGGCCTTGCTTCCAATCACTCATCATTCAAGCCCTCAAAATCCTGGCTTCATTTGATAGGGAAAAAAAAAAAAAAAAAAAATCACCAAGTTCTGTAGCTTCACATACAGCCTACCATACCTATCTAACAGAGCCAATCCAAATATTGTCACGTTAAAAAAGGGTACAAATTTGAAGGACGGAGGAGACGCGGTAGGCCAAGAAGAAGGTGGAGGGATATGGTGGATGAGCGAGTAAGGAAGAGAGGTACCGGTACCTGGTATGGAAGTTGGTGAGGCTAAGGGACTGACAAAAGACTGAGCTGGCTGGATGAATTGTGTGTGCTGAAGTGCATGACCAGGAACACTAATACAATGAAGCTAAATAACACAGCAACCCTTATGGCTACTACAGTGACATACAAACACTGTCAAATAATGAGGGAATCAGTAAAATGCAGTACATTCCACACCAACCTAGAGACTAAAAAGACAACCTACTGTAATTCTCTTGTTACAGCTCAAATTTAAAATTGGAATGACTAGTTTTATGCCCAGTTAAAGTGAGTACTGAATAAAGTGAAAAGTTCTTTATAGTAGTACGTGGTGGCGACCATCATCCACTCACTTGATATAGTGCTGCCTACTTCTTCCTTAGCCTTTATCATTCTTTTTCTGTGTCTGCCCTCCTCTCTTCCTATTTCTCCCATCTTTCCTGTCACTTCTTATTGCTTTTCTTTCCTTTACAGGTGGCTTTACATTGAGTGACAAGCCAAATGGTTTCCTGTAAGCCAAGAAACCATTTACAACGCTGGGTGGTAACCATATAACCAAACCATACATGCTCCCTATGTGTCAGAAAGTGGGTTGGTGGAGGGTTAGTGCCCCTCTCCATAAAACAAATACTGTAACTCAAAGTCCAGTGGCCAGCCCTTACAGGATTATGGCGTCTGGCAATAGATAGATAGATAGATTCTTTATAGAGACTAAAATTAAATAGTTCACCATTTAGTTTATGCAATTTTAAGCCATTTCTCTTCTCTACACATCCATCACAAATGTACTCTTCTGTACTGTACTTCATAATCAAGAATGTGTGGGGTTGTCAGGTGTACTTTCAGCCATTACCACATCTATGTTAGTCTGCTTGGGCTGGCTTAGGTTAGGTTAGGGTAGGCTAGGCTAGGTCAGGTTAGGTTATTTCAGTGCAGATGCAGATGCAGAGGGACTGTAAGAAAATGTTCTGGAAAGAGGTAAGACAGGGTGGAAGTGAAGTTAGCAGGGAAGTGAAAGATAAAAATGGTAGACTGCTGGTGGAGAGGGGAATGAAAGTGGGCAGATGGAGAGAACACTTTAAGGAATTGTTGAACATAGAGAATGAAAGTAATGCGAGTATAAGTGGCTGGGGAATGGCTGGGAGAAGGAGGGAGGTGAGAAGACAGGAAGAAATCAGTAGGATAGAAGTTGTGGAAGCAATGAAGAAAGTTAAATCGGGGAAAGCCCCAGGAATTGATGGAGTGTGTGGTGAAATGCTGAAGCATGGGGGAGAGATAGTAGTAGAATGGATGTGGAAGATGTGCAGATTGGCCTGGGATGAAGGTAGAGTCCCAGAGGATTGGAAGTCAGGTATAATTATTCCCTTGTACAAAGGAAAAAGTGAAAAAGAAGTGTGTGGTAATCACAGGGGCATCTGTTTTCTTAGTATAATAGGAAAAGTGTATGGTAGGATACTTATTGACAGAGTTAGAGAAAGAACAGAGGAATTAGTTGGAGAAGAACAGGGAGGCTTTAGGAAGGGAAGAGGTTGTGTAGATCAGATATTCATTCTTAGATCTATCTATCTATTGCCAGACGCCACAATCCCGCAAGGGGTGGCCATTTGACTTTGAGTTATTTGTTTTATGGGGAGGGGCACTAACCCTCCACCAACCCACTTGTTGACATGTAGGGAGCATGCATGGTTTGGTTATATGGTTACCACCCAGCACTGTAAATGGTTTCTTGGCTTACAGGAAACCATTTGGCTTGTCACTCAATGTAAAGCCACCTGTAAAGGAAAGAAATAAGAAGTGACAGGAAAGATGGGAGAAACAAGAAGAGAGGAGGGCAGGCATAGAAAAAGAATGATAAAGGCTAAGGAAGAAGTAGGCAGCACTACATCAAGTGAGTGGAACATGCTACTTTTAAAACCTGAGGTCTGGCAGGACAACTATCTTTAGAAAGAAACTATTACCAGCACATTTCTGTGGTACTACTTTATTACTGTGCTCTCTACTGTTACACCTGTGTTATGCTTCTCATTGCCAACTAAACTACAAATGCTTCTGTTTTACCAAAGCATCAAGGTTTACAATAGGTGATGCAATTCTGTATGTCTTTTTCATGCATTTAACTTATGCAGACAATGTGGGTACACTGCAGACCATATACTAAATGAATATATACTAGATATTTTCAATAAAGTTAATATCAGAAACACTATCAAGATTCTCCCAAAACACTTGTGTGTATGTTATATACATAAATACACACAAACACTATATATTTTACTGTAAACAATGGCAATTCAGTACAGTACAGTACCACATTTCATTTTTATGTCTTTAGTGGAAAAGTTTCTAGAGAAGGGAAAGAAGTTGTATGTGGCTTTCATGGATTTGGAGAAAGCATATGACAGGGTGGATAGACAAGGATTGTGGAAAGTATTAATAATATATGGAGTAGATGGGAAGTTGTTGAATGCTGTGAAGAGTATGTATGATAGTGCTAAGGCTGCAGTGAGTGTGGATGGTGAACTGAGTGAATTTTTCTCTTTGAAGGTTGGGTTGAAACAGGGATGTGTCATGTCTCCATGGTTGTTCAATCTGTACATGGAAGGGGTAATAAAAGAGGTACACGGTAGGGTAGTGGATGTTGGAGTGGCCCTGGTGAGAGAGGATAGTGTTTGGAAACTCACTGTACTGTTGTTTGCAGATGATACTGTGTTGTTGAGTGAAGACGAAGGGGAGCTGCAAGGCTTGGTGGATGAGTTTGAGAGAGTGTGTAAGAAACGGAATCTAAAGGTGAATGTAGGGAAGAGTAAAGTGATGGTCTTTGAGACAGGTGAAGTCAGTGAATGTACAGCGAGGCTGGATGGTGAGGAATTGGAAAATGTGAGTACGTTTAAGTACTTGGGTAGTGTGATGAGTAAGGATGGAGGTTTGGAGGGTGAAGTGCTTGAAAGGGTACAGCAGGGAAGAAAGGTTGCTGGTTCCTTGAAAGCAGTGATAAGAAGCAGGGAAGTGAGCATGGAAGTGAAAAAGTTACTACATGACAGTATTGTGATACCAACTCTAATGTATGGAAGTGAAGCTTGGACGTTGCTGAAAGGACACAAGTCAAGAGTGAGAGCAGTGGAAATGAGTTATTTAAGAGGAGCCTGTGGAGTCACATGGAGAGACAGGCTGACAAATGAGGATATAAAGGAGTGTTGAGGTGTGGATGTGGATGTGATAGGAAGCGTTTGGAGGAACACACTGAGGTGGTTTGGCCATGTGGAGAGGATGGAGGGTGAAAGACTGACGAAGAGAGTGTACTGTATGTGAGTGAGGTGGAGGGGGGGAAGAGGGAGGGGGAGGCTGAGGATGAGACTATCTTACTTCTACGATGGAACACATTCTGTCCATTTCTCCTTTCTCTGAAATCTCCATTCTTGGAGATTTCAATGTTCACCACCACCCTTGGCTCTCCTCTCCTTTCACGGATCCACCTGGTGAACAAGCCTACATCTTTTCTATCCTTAATGACCTAGAGCAGCTTGTACAGCACCCTACCCGTATCCCTGACCGCCTTGGAGAGAGCTCCAACATACTTGACCTCTTCCTCACAACTAATCCTTCTGCTTACTCTGTTAATCTTTTCTCTCCGTTGGGCTCCTCCGATCACAACCTTATTACCTTAACCTGTCCTATCACTCCGGTACGGCCTGTGGACCCTCCAGGGAAACGTCGTCTGTGGCACTTTGGAGCCGCGGACTGGGAGGCCCTCAGGCAGTACTTCTTTGATTTTCCCTGGAATGATTATTGCTTCCATGGCCGGGAGCCATCTGAGTGTGCCTCGCGCATTACGGAGGTTATTCTCTCGGGCATGGAAGCATTCATTCCTTTCTCATATCCTTTGACTAACGCAAGAAAGCCTTGGTTTAATCACGCTTGTTCTAATGCTGTCCGCAACAAGGAGAGGGCCTACAAAAGGTACCAGAGCCAACCCACCCCTGAATCACATCATCTTTACGTTTCTGCCCGGAATCGTGCTAAGTCTGTTCTTCGCTCTACTAAAAATAATTTCATCCATACTAAATGCTCTCAACTCTCCAACTCGAATTCTTCCCGCTCCTTCTGGCACCTTGCCAAAAATCTTTCTAACAACTTTACCTCATCATCCTTCCCTCCTCTTTTCTACTCTGATGGTTCTGTAGCTATTTCTTCTACTGATAAAGCAGATCTCTTCGCACAGACTTTCTCCTCCAATTCCACCTTAGACAATTCCGGTGCTGTTCCTCCATCACTTCTCCCCTCTGACTTCCTCATGGCTGACATTAAAATTTCTTCAGTTGATGTATTTTCTGCCATCACTGGCCTCAGTACTAACAAGGCATATGGGCCTGATGGGGTCCCTCCTGTTGTTCTCAAGAACTGTGCTTCTGTGCTTACACCCTGCCTAGGCAAACTCTTTCGCCTTTGTCTGTCAACTTGTACCTTTCCTTCTTGCTGGAAATTTGCTCTCATTCAGCCAGTCCCAAAGAAGGGTGACCACTCCCAACCCTCCAACTATCGTCCAATTGCTTTAACGTCCTGTATTTCAAAAGTTTTCGAGTCAATTCTTAATAGAAAAATTTTAAGGCATCTTTCCTATCACAACCTTCTTTCCGATCGTCAGTATGGGTTCCGTCAGGGACGCTCCACTGGCGATCTTCTCACCTACCTTTCAGACTCCTGGTCATCTTCCTTTCGGGACTTTGGCGAAAGCTTTGCCATTGCACTTGACATCTCAAAGGCTTTCGATCGAGTCTGGCATAAATCTTTAATTTCCAAACTGCCCTCCTACGGTTTCTATCCTTCTATCTGTGCCTTCATCGCTAGCTTCCTTTCTGGTCGTTCTATAGCCGCTGTTGTAGACAGCCATCGTTCTTCTCCTAGATCTATCAACAGTGGTGTTCCTCAGGGCTCTGTCCTATCACCAACTCTCTTCCTTTTATTCATCAATGATCTTCTATGCTGTACATCTAACCCTATCCACTCATACGCTGATGACTCCACCCTTCACCTTTCCATTCGGTTCCCGCAACGCCCATCTCAACAGTTACTTCAAGAAACAAGGGATGAGGCTATGGCACACCTAATGTCTGACTTGGCTCGTATCGCTGACTGGGGTAAAAATAATATGGTTGTCTTTAATGCATCTAAGACTCAGTTCTTACACCTATCAACCCGACAAAATCTTCCACAGGTATACCCATTAATGTTTAATAATATTCAGCTTAATCCTGCATCATCCTTGAACATGCTTGGGGTTTCATTTACTCGGGACTTATCTTGGAAAGATCATATTACATCTCTTGTAAAATCTGCTTCTAAGAGATTGGGTGTGCTAAGCCGACTCCGCTCTTTCTTTACCCCTGCACAATTGTTGACTCTATACAGAGGTTTTATCCGCCCCTGTGTGGAGTACAACTCTCATGTGTGGGGAGGCTCCCCACATACAGCTCTTCTCAATAGGGTGGAGTCAAAGGCTTTTCGTCTCATTAACTCTCCTCCTCTTACTGACTCCCTTCAACCTCTGTCTCTTCGCCGCACTGTTGCATCTTTATCTCTTTTCTATCGCTACTTTAATGGTCACTGCTCCTCTGAACTGTCTGCTTGCATTCCTCCACCTCTACGACGGGCGCGTAGCACCCGTCTGGCAGCAAACTCTCATCCCTTTTCTGTCCAACTCTCTAATGCAAGAGTTAACCGTTACTCCCAGTCTTTCATTTATGCAACAGGTCAACTCTGGAACTGTCTCCCTCTGTCTGTATTTCCTGCTGCCTATGATCTCCAGTCTTTCAAACGCAGTGTGTCCAGGCATCTCAAAATGATTGGATCTTGAATTTGGCTCTCTATTGTATTTTGTTTTTCTCTTGGAGGGAACTGTTACTGCGGGCCATGGCCTTTGGTTCCTTCTTCGTCGCATAAAAAAAAAAAAAAAAAAAAAAAAAAAAATATGAGAGAGGGGGGTGTGAGTTGGGAGTGGGGCAGTGAAATGGCAGGGGACAGGGCGACGTGGAGGTGATTTGTTTGTGGCCACCCCGAACGGGATTGAGGCATCTGGCAATAGATAGATAGATAGATGCAGAAAAAGACAGAGGCAGTAGCAGGAAAATGTCTCCCAACACTATTTATATATTAAGTACATAAAAAAAAGCACTTGCAATGGCCATCTACTGAAGAGAAAGTGCTTAGAACTACTTAATTAAGGTAATGACCATATGAATTGTAAAGTCCATTAGTTGGGTGTAATTCCAAAAATGTATGCTGCTGCCTAATTACAATAATTAACCAAATTCATAGTAACAGTGAGGCTTTTTCATCTACTCTGTTCATTTTAACTTGGCATAATACTGCCATCTGTCCAGCTTCAATGCTAAACTATAACAAGTGATTAAACCTAGAATATGGTGCTAGTCATGAAGAAGTGCTGTGGGAAGGCTGCAGAATTGTACCATTTCTAACTGTCACTCACTCCACCTACATCTCATACTTGGTCTCCCCTTCCCCCTACCCCACTCCATCTCCCTCACATACACTCTCCTAGTCAGTCTCTCATACTACATCTCAAAGTATGTCTCCAGTTTCCTGGTAACAACAAATCTGTATAATTTCCATTTCTTTGGTCCAGCCTCCCCAGCCACCATCGGCCATATACACTTTTACAAACACTCTATGTACATTCTCACCTGCCTCAATTAATCTATATTAACTCAAATTATCGCAGCAATACACACCTTCAAAATGTAAGGCGTCAGTGTCCGGAAAATATCAAAGTAATTTCACAAGCGACGATTTCACGGCCGCCATGTTGAGATGCTTGGCGTCTATACATTTATAAATATTTATTACCTGCTTTCAAGTGGAGAAATTGCAGTGAAATAAATTATTTTTGCCTACTCTAACAAAATACTATAGTTATTTTTACACAGCTATTGAATTTATTTACTTCTTCTTTATTGAATTCAATAATTTGTAAGGCGGATTTAACAAAGCTGATTGAAGTTGTTGTTGTTTTTTACGGGATATTAATAACACAAATTAGAACAATGGCAAGGTTTACATACTCATAAAATGTATTTATTTTATAATAATTACACATCCTACCGAAATACATTGCTAATCAATTATTTTCACTTCGTATATCTATCTGCACGCGAAAGCATTTTTAAAAGCATTATAATGTACAGATAATAAAAACTGCTCCCGCCTTCCTTTTCTCCTCAAATTCCGTCCTTCCCTCCTTCCAAGGGCGCCGGAAGTGAGGCGGGGGCAAGAGGGCTCCCCTGATTTCTCAGCTGGGGGGTAGGGAGAAAATGATTTTTTTACCCCCCACCACATGTATCGCCAAGAGCACTTGAGTACAATAAATTTGAGTATATATACCACTGCATATTATTCTTCACAGAAGCATGATTATATCATAATCCAACCAGCTGAATGAACGAGGATATGTAAGTTTTCAGGATCGTTATTATTTATATGGCTACGACTTTCAAATAAATCCAAGGGTGATATAAATGTTGCTTAATTACCTTCTACTTTAGCTCTGTTGCACCGTTCCCTCCGGTAACTCCTTCCATGGTGTGGCCAGATGAAAAAAGATCCTAGAGTTATCTTTGCTGGAATGTGCATTCCTCACACCATAATCTCTGCATTGCCCCCTTCCCCTCATTCATTCTCTTTATGTAGTTTTCCTCAGAGGATGGAGAGTGAGAGACTAACTAGGAGAGTGTTTGTGGAAGGGGGGAGAGGGAGGGAGAGACCGAGGATGAGATGGAGGGATGGAGTAGACAGGTATATGAGGAGATATTCGTTGCGGGAAGGGCAGTGAAATGGCAGGGGACAGGGCGACATGGGGGCGATTTGTTGTGGCCACCCCATAACGGGATTAAGGCGTCTGGCTATGGATAGATAGATTTTTTCCACTTAGTCCTCCCAACATACCCCTCTTACCAATGGACAAAGAGTTTGACTTTCATATATATATACTGAATCCGCAAATTCCATCTACCCATCTACCTTTTTCTCTACTGCCAGACGACATAATCCCGTAAGGGGTAGCCACAAACAAACTGCCTTCACGTCGTCCTGTCCCCTGCCATTTCGCTGCCCTTCCCCCAGCTTACACCCCTCTCTCATATACCTCTCCACTCCATATATACTGCATATCGCACGATCTGGACTTCTAATCCACACTGGCTGTTCTTTTACCTCCCCACCTCCTATCCTGGAAGGGTAACATCATCATCATCATCATCATCATCACCATCATCATTTAATCAGTGTCTATGGGTGAGTGAGAATTCCAAGGTACAAAACAGCAACCCAGGCAGCTGCGTTAGTGTCCATGAGTGTATTTAGAATTACACTGTATGGCAATGTGACCCAGGGAGCTAGGTTAGTTTTTATTGATGGATTCTCACTCCAGCAGCTGAACTGAGAAGACGGACTTTCAATCCAGCAATCCAGCAGCTAAACTGGGAAGACGAAGGTAAAGGAGGACCATGGCTCGTACCAAGGAGAACTTAAAGCTAGTTGAGGATGAGGACCACGGAGGCATGGGGCGTAAGGTTGTGGGACAGGTACGGTGGTACCACGTTAGGAAGGGGTACGGCTTCCTTACTCGTCGGGACACAGGCGACGACGTTTTTATCCACCGTGCCTCCATTGTGACCCCTAACCCAGCCCATCCTGTGCCTTCAGTTGCTGCTGGCGAGGTGGTGGAGTTCGTGGTGGAGGAGAGCGCCAAGGGTCCTGCAGCTGCCTTTGTTACTGGCCCTGCAGGCAAGGTGGTGCGGGGCTCTCCACACGCCCTTTCCCGTCGTCGGCGCCAGCGCCAGCCTCCAGCTCCGGCTTCTGCCTCCTTCCCTGCCTCCTCTGCCTCCACTATCGTTACTATGTGTGTGGAGGTTGCCAAGGCCTTCTCGGGGGGAGATTTGGCAGTTTTTGCCCAGCGCCTGCCTGCCATTTTCCGGGCCAATGGGCTCCCTGCCATCATCATCCCCGAGTCTTTTTCCTCCACACCCATGGTGCAGAGGAGGCCTGGGAGGAGGGCCCCGTGTCGTCGTTCTGGGCCCCCTGCGACCCCCACCTCGCTGATCCCGAGAGTGCTGCAGCTGCAGCCCTCGACTCCTCCAACGAGGATCCGATTGACAGGGCATGCTGTCTCTCGCCGGTCTACCTCACAGCCCCTCCCTGTAGTGCCAATGGAAGTTGGGGACGATGAGCCTTCATCACCTGAGGCTGGAGTTCCCATCCCTTCTGTGTCTCCCGTGGTGCCTCAAGATGTACCTCCCCCTTCATCTGAGGTTCAGGCACCGGCGAGTCCCACTCCCTCTGCTTCGGCTCGGCGACTCTCTTGGGGTAACTTTGCCTCCCTCACCCGGTTTGGCCTCAAGAGCATGGAGCAGCAGCTGCAATACTACGAGGGCAAGGCACCTGAGGGGTGTGGACAGGAGGAGTTCAGTAAGGCGGACTACCAGCGGGCCTTGCTTTCCTTCAAAGAGTTGCGCCAGGGGTCCATTCAGGCTGTCACCGACCCAGAGAAGGTTCGAATCCTGTCCTACAGCCTAGGGATTGTACTTTCACACCTCAATGGCACAGACTCTGCTTCTGACTCAGGCTCCAGCTCTTCTGCGTCTTCCGAGGTCTAACCAGCCTTTAGACATCAGCCTCATACCACTGCCTCCCGTGTGACTACGACCTCCACAGCCGTGTTTTTCAGTTGACCATACGAGTGTCCTTTTGTTTACCTGTCTTTTTGTATTTAGGCATCTTTTGTATCTTTGAGGACTTGTATCTTTAGTGTATTTCAGTGTCTTTTGTGTATTTGTTCTCTGTCTTGTACATAGACTTTTTGGCTTAATGGCCACATATGGCCGATAGCCATTAATTCAAGAAAACAAACAAACAGTTTTTATTGGAGGGGTCACAGGAGCTATTTATTTATTTATAATTATTATTTTTTTTAAGGGTGGGTCAGAGGAGCTATGTTAGTTTTTATGGGTTAGTCAAAAGAGCTATGTCTGTAGTAGTAGTAGTTGTTGTTGCCTAGACAGTCTGGCCGAACAGCCCCGAGTCCCTAAGGAAGGCCATGGCCGAGACCGGGCTTTCCCACAGAGCTCTCAAGGAGTGTATGTTGTGTTGTTGGTGTAGGTGATTGTGTGCAATGCAGTCCTGCATAATGTGCTTAATAGTATGGGGTGCTGTGTTGCAGATTGTGTGCAATGCAGTCTTGCATAATGTGCTTAATAGTATGGGGTGCTGTGTTGCAGATTGTGTGCAATGCAGTCTTGCATAATGTGCTTAATAGTATGGGGTGCTGTGTTGCAGATTGTGTGCAATGCAGTCTTGCATAATGTGCTTAATAGTATGGGGTGCTGTGTTGCAGATTGTGTGCAATGCAGTCTTGCATAATGTGCTTAATAGTATGGGGTGCTGTGTTGCAGATTGTGTGCAATGCAGTCTTGCATAATGTGCTTAATGGTATGGGGTGCTGTGTTGCAGATTGTGTGCAATGCAGTCTTGCATAATGTGCTTAATAGTATGGGGTGCTGTGTTGTAGATTGTGTGCAATGCAGTCTTGCATAATGTGCTTAATAGTATGGGGTGCTGTGTTGCAGATTGTGTGCAATGTAGTCTTGCATAATGTGCTTAATAGTATGGGGTGCTGTGTTGCAGATTGTGTGCAATGTAGTCTTGCATAATGTGCTTAATAGTATGGGGTGCTGTGTTGCATCCTGGACAGGCAACAGCGACGAAGTCATCCAGCCTCTTCTGATAACTCAAGAGGGTTGGATGGTGCCCACATCTCAGCCTGGCCAGGTGGACCCTGTCCTCACGAGGGAGATAGGATTCAGAAGGGTGGATGTCAGGAGGCCGTGCATGCAGCTGTGTGTTGTCTTTAAGTCACTGAATGGAGCGGCGAGTGATCTGAGTGTGGATATGCTTCTGGAAGCTGGTCTGAGGCGGGCGAGGGGGGAGAGATGACAGTATTTGTGTATGATATCGTGTGCTGGGTGTTATTTTGATGTTCCTTGGTGTGTGTGGATGTGCTGCCATGTACTGTAGTGGATGTTGTGGGTTTGTGGAGGCTGCGGCAAGAATTTGTGTGCCTGTCATGTCTATATGATCCTTGACTTTGAGGACTTTGGTTTCTTAATGTAGGTGGTCTGTGGGTGTAGTAGCTGTGCAGCCTGTGATTATTTTTAGGGTCTTGTTCTTTATGGTCTGTAGAGTGTTGTAGTGTGTTTTAGTGAGGTTAGGAGCCCAGGCAGGGCTTGCATAGTTCATAACTGAACGTATATATTGTTTGTATACACGTACTGTAGTGGTGGTTTCTTTGTTGTGTCCGAATGTTGTATGGGCAAGTGACCTTAGGGCGTTGAGTCTTGGTGTTAATTTAGTTTTTATGTTTGTGATGTGTTGTTTAAATGACATTGATGTACTGTATGTTACACCAAGGATTGTGTGTGCGTGTGTTTTCTTACCTAATTGTATCTTTACAGGAATGAGTCAAGCTCGTACTGTCCCATATCTTAAACCATGTTTATCGTACATATCTTAACATTTATGAATTGTTTTGGCACACATTATTCATTCGGTAGTGCATTCCACTGATCAATTGCTTTATTTGGGAAACTAAATTTCCTTACGTCTTTATCACCTCTCTCTTTATGCAGTTATTTTTGCAGTGTCCTCTTGCTGATGCTTCTCCATATGTTAAGTAATCATTTATGTCTATTTTCTCCTTTCCTGATATGCATTTATATAGCATTATCATGTCACCTTTTTCCTTCTCTCCTGTAGTGTTGGTAGATTCAGTTTATTTAGTCTTTCTTCGTAGCTTAGGTCCCTTAAGCTTGGTATCCAACTTGTAGTGGCCCTTTGAACTTTTTCAATCTTGTCTATGCGCATTTTGAGATGAGGACTCCAGACTACTGATTCATACTCCAGGGTTGGTCTGATGAATGATGTTATTATCCTTCTTAGCATGTCTTCATTTATGTATGTGAATGCTATTCTCATATTTGCATGCAGTGTATACATGTTCCGTACCTTCTCACTGATGTGGTCAGACGGAGATAGTCTGTTATTGATAATCACACCTAGGTCCCTCTCTCTTTCTGATGTGTGTGTGTGTGTGTGTGTGTGTGTGTGTGTGTGTGTGTGTGTGTGTGTGTGATAGGGGAGTGCTGTTTATGGTGAGGTGTGGAATGTTACTGTGTTCTGCTGTCCAGTTTGTGAGAAAGATCACTGTAGATTTGGCTGGGGCTATTGTGAGCCTGTTTGTGGTGAACCATTCGTGTAGTGTGTTGAGGTAAGATTTGTGTTGAGGTAAGGTTGAATGATGTGTGCAGCTGTGTTTGCGTTTTGGTGTGTACATGTAAGTGTTATGTCGTCTGCATAGGAAGCTATGTGTATCTGTGGTGTGTGGGGTGTGGGTATGTCGTGCATGTATAGGTTAAAGAGTGTAGGGGACAAAACAGATCCTTGGGGGACGCCGATTGTGAAGTTTCTGATGTTAGAAGACTGACCGGCAAATGTTACGTGTGCACATCTGCCTGCTAAGTACTTTGCCAGCCATCTTTTTGTGTTATTGTGCATGTTTGTGTTGAATATTTTGCTTGTAAGGTTGTGGCGGGGGATGGCATCAAAAGCTTTGCTAATGCCTTGTGTGACTAGGAGTGTTCTGTGTGGTGGCCTAGCTGAATTCATGCCATCAAAAACTCTCTGTGTAAGGCCTGTAAAAAGAGTGTTTGTGGAGTGTAGTGGCCTAAAGCCATGTTGTGGTGGGGCTAAGTGGATGTAAGGTGTAAGTAGTTGTAGTACCAGTCGCTCAGTGACTTTGGAGGAGGTGCAGAGGAGTGTGATGGGGCTAGAGGGATGTGAGGTGTAACTAGTTGTAATACCAGTTGTTCAGTGACTTTGGAGGGGGTGCAGAGGAATGTGATGGGGCGGTGTGAGGAAGGTATCGTGGGGTCTTTGTTGGGTTTGGGGATAGATGGTGTGGGCAGAGGGAAAGAGAGTGAGAGAGAGGATGAGACGGAGTGATGGGGTGGAGAGGAAGGTGGAGGGAAAGAGAGAGACAGAGGACCAGATGGAGTGACAGGGTGGAGAGGTAGGCGGAGGGAAAGAGGGCGAGGATGAGATGGAGTGACAGGGTGGAGAGGTAGGCGGAGGGAAAGAGGCCGAGGATGAGATGGAGTAAAGGACTGGAGAGGAAGGTGGAGGGAGAGGGGGAGACCGAGGATGAGATGGAGTGGGGAGGTATTTGAGTGACGGAGGTTTGAACTGGGGAGAGAGCAACGTGATGGTATAGGACGTGTGATATCTGTTTATGTCCAGCCTTTATGGGATTAAGGCGACTTGCTGTAAATAAATAGATAGTTAGATATTGCCTAATCTATCTATCTATCTATTGCCAGACGCCTTAATCCCATATGGGGTGGCCATAAACAAATCGCCTCCACGTCGCCCTGTCCCCCGCTATTTCACTGCCTTGTTCCCAACTCACACCTCCCTCTCTCATATACCTCTCCATCCCTCCATCTCATCCTTGGCCTCCCCCTCCCTCTCTCCCCCTCCACCTCACTCACATACACTCTCCTCGTCAGTCTCTCACTCTCCATCCTCTCCACATGGCCAAAACAACTAACAACTAACTAAAAATACAGACATATTGCCTAATGCTTTGTGAAACATCACTATACTCCTTTCACCTTAACCTGACACAGATTTTCGTCCTTTTGATGCGTATTTCACGAAGCTCACTGGTAGAAAAAGACAATCCTACAGCTCTACATTCTTTCCGTGGCACTTCTTCGTGACTAGCATCATATTCATGTGTTAGTCTATTATTACAACTCAGCAATGAAGACAGTGATGGCGATTTTAGGCCAAGTTACAGTAAAAAGAGTATAGTACAATTAACCCCACAGGAAAAGCTAAAGTAACAACACTAATTATTTAACAACTTTATCTATCTATCTATCTATTTACCTATCTATCTACTTATCTATTATCTGACGCCTTAATCCCATAAGGGGTCACCTCAAAGACATCGCCTCCACGTCGCTCTGTCCTCTGCCTTTTTTTTCTTTTTTCTTTTTTATGCCTTCACAGCCTGCTGCCAAGGCCCAATAGTCCTACACACCATACACTTCCCCATGTCACCACTTCGGCGCTAAGACTCACCGTCCATATTGCATACATGCTAGGGCTGTCTCATACAGGACTGGTGTATTGGTATTAGCGGGGGTATTTTTACCACATGTCGGCGGGTCTTCTGGTAGATCAGTAAAGTCTGCTTTGTGAAATTCAAATCCTTAAACTGTTTCCTGCCCCAGCGAGGATTCGAACCTGGGTTCATTAGGACTGCAGGCCACCTCTCTACCGATTCAGCCACCGCCTCCCCCAGACTGCTCTCCACACCTCATGTATCTTTCCACTCTATCCCTCTATCTGATCCTTGGTCTCCGCCTCCCCCTCTCCCCCTCCACCTCACTCATATACACCCTCTCCCCCTCCACCTCACTCACATACACCCTCTCCCCCTCCACCTCACTCACATACACCCTCTCCCCCTCCACCTCACTCACATACACCCTCTCCCCCTCCACCTCACTCATATACACCCTTGCGGTGTTAAGTGAAATACTTTGAGATGGTTTGACCAGGTGGAAAGATGGAAAGAATAATGAAGAGCAAGTCATAGTATGGCTGTGTGGCACCACGGTAGAAGGGAGGGGAGGGGGAAATTATATTAAAGATGTGGTGTGAAGAGCCGTAAGAAAAGTGATAATATTGGAAACAGAAACAACGGGAGAGTCACCCAGGAAAACAGTAAGCAGTGGAGGCCAACGTAGCGAGGAAAGGAAGGGGAAAGCTGAGAGATGGTGTTGGAGTGTAGACAGTGAACCAAGACAAAGGTGACGGATAGTGACGGGGCAGTACAGTGTGAAATGAGGGGCTGAGGGTTGTGGATTATTAAATGGCCGTGAGTGAGGCGGGCATGGAACAAGCGATGACGAACAAGGACAGTCTCCCATCGATTATTGGGCTGGGTTGACGTGTACCAGGGAAAGATTGAGGGTTTAACAATATGAAATTTGTTGTTAACCTGCAGGTCCCATGAAGACTGCCAACGTTCACGAAAAAGACGGGTCAGAAGAGGAAAACAATCAGGAGCAGGAATGGGGCGGGGAAGGACCTAAAGGAGAAACAGCAGAACGTGCCAGCGAGTCAGCTTGTTCGTTACCAGTAATCCCGATATGGCCAGGGACCTACATCAAGCTAATTGACTTTTTCCGAACAGACAGCTGGAACAGACACTCCTGAATTTCGGTGATTAGAGGACGAGAAGAAGGCGTGGTGTGTGAGGGAGAGAGCGCAGTGAGAGAATGGGAGAAGATAACAAAGGTGGAAGAAGAGAATTTGAAAAGAGACATCAGAGCATAAAGAACAGCATGCAGTTCTGCCGTGAGAATACCTGCAACGGAAGGAAGAGTACTTTGGAAGGAGGAGTCAGGCAACACAACAGCAAACCCGACACTATGGTAAAATATGGAGCCGTCAGTAAAGATAATTATGCGTGACAGAAAAGCGACAGGACATTTGGCAGAGAAAAAGGGAGCGAAGAGTATCTGGAGGGAGAAGAGACTTAGAAGAAGCGAGAAAAGAAGGGCAGAATTTGAATTTGACTACAGCAGGAGGCCCAGGGTGAGAATAACACTGGACGAAGAGGAAGAATAGGAAGAAAAGTGAAATTTGGCCATGTTTAGAGAAATGTAGAATGAGAGACGAACTAGAAGAGTGTATGTGAGTGAGCTGGTGGAGGGGGAGAGGGAGACCAAGCATGAGATGGAGAGACAGACTGGAGATACATGTGGGAGGAGTGTGTGGGTTGGAGGTAGGGCAGCCAAATGGTAGAGGATAGAGTGAAGTGGAGGTGATTTGTTAGACAGATAGATAGACAGGCAGATAAGTAGATAGACAGAGAGACAGACAAATAGATAGATAGATAGATTTTCAAGTGAAGTCACTCTAATCAAGTAAAAAAATTCATTACGTACCGTCTGCAGTCGTGCCATTTTCCCAAAGCCAGTGTCTGATCAGCTGCGTCTGTGGCGTGAAAGGATGGCGTCTGCAAATGTAAATAAAAAGGAAAGCCGTTCAGTTGGAGGTGGAAAAGGAAGCGAGGTGTTGAACTGAAGACAATACATGAAAAGGCAATGCAAAGATTTATGTCCAGACTCTCTCTCTCTCTCTCTCTCTCTCTCTCTCTCTCTCGGAAAGCAGCAAAAGGACGAAACTCTGGGTCAAGTTGGGATGAAACACTATATTCTCTCTCTCTCTCTCTCTCTCTCTCTCTCTCTCTCTCTCTCTCTCTCTCTCTCTCTCTCTCTCTCTCGGTGGATGGATCTGAGTATATTCGTGTTAATTATCCTCTGTTCACTTCAACTTGGTCACAATCGCCATCTCTCCGTGTCGAAGGCTGGGTTGTAACAATAGATTTAAGCAAGAAAATGGTGCTAATCACGAAGAAGTGCTATGGGAAGGATGCAGAGCCACAGTATTGTCTTATTCTGCCAGTAAGCGACCTGAAATAAGTTGGAAGAGGACAGAAATCTGGGCCAAGTTAGAGTGAAGAGTATTGGCGTAAAATTGCCGTCTCTCCATCTTGAATGTTGAGTTGTAACACTAGAATATGGTGCTAGTCACGAAGAAGTGCTATGGAAAGGACGAGTCTTCCTGGATACTACACTCCGTTCACTGAAACTTGGTCTAAAATTACCTTCCCTCCATTTTCTGAGCTGTGACAAAAGAGAAACACTAGAATATGAAGCTAGTCACGAAGAAGTGCTGTGGTAAGGATTTAGAGCCGTGAGTCTCCTTGGTTACCAAAGTCCATGTACATTATTCTACCGCGGCCTACAATTGCCCTCACTACATATTGAATTTACGTGGAGGCGATTTGTTTGGGGCCACCCCGTATGGGATTAAGGCGTGTGGCAATAGATAGATAGACATATTGAATGCTGATAAACACTAGAATGTGATGCTAGTCACGAAGAAGTGCCATGGAGAAGATGTAGATTCGTTAATGAGTCTCTGGACACTATACTCCTGTAACAGATTAACGCTAGAATGTCATGCTGGCAGGATGGACCCACCGGGGGGGTGGGGGTTACCCCCAAATGTTTGTTCCAGAGCTGGCGAAAAACTTACTGAGTTGGTCAAAAATGGAGACTGGAGACTTTTTTTTGTTTACATAAAAGGGGAGTCACCGAGGATTTTTTTATGTATCTATACATACATACATATATAGATAGATATAGATATACATATAGATAGATAGATATAGATAGATATATTCAGTATATATATTGTTACATAGCCTATGATTTCATCATCCTTTGTGTAATTTTAACGCACAGTATGCTGCATGTTTGATCACGAGCGTGTTCTGCCTCAGTTCCCCCCTTCTACCGTTATAGTAGAGTAAGTCGTCATTTCTGTTGTTTCAGTGCGGGATTTTCAGCTCTCTGTCCCCATGGCTTCATTTGCGCGTCCCTCTTACAAGTTGTATCAGGCTCTGCTGGCCCCTATATAATGAGCTCAGTCTCTGCATCATTGCCACTTAGATCTGCTCCTCATTTTGTTCACATCTCTGTCCTCCCCTGTACAGATATTATTATTGTGAGTGCTCAAGAAATCTCCAAACATCTAGCAGCTGTGTGTAATTTGAGTATAACTGTAGTTGCATTTTTTCTTGTACTGTATAGCATAAGTTTAATTTGTAGGCTTAGTGAAGTTTTTGTAATTCATGTATGGATCTTTATGTCAGTCATTTTTGATAATAGTTTGTATCTGTAATTATTTATCTGGCATTCACTGAGTATTATCTGGTATCTCATTTCATCAGGGCTGACTTAGATAAATTTACTCTTGCTAATTTCGTGTTAATAGAGGCTATTGCAGTTAACCATATATTTAACCTGTTTATTTGCCATTACATTATCCTTATGAGTCCTGAATGTTTTATTGTTAGTTTGAGCATTAAACTTTGACTTGTAATTTTACCTAACTCTTTGTTTTGAACCTGGAACTTTACGGGACAGTAGTGACTCTTAGCATTCTCACTTAAAGTGTACGTTATCTTTCTCTGTTCCGTAACATAAATTTGGCGACCTCATATCAGGATATTCAGGATATTATCATAAGGATATTGTTTGATATTTTGTGACTGTGATATATTCATGATGGCTACTATTTCTACACTTGATGAAGCCAAAGATTTTTTGTCAAATGTGCAAACACTGTGTGATATAGAAAACAGAACAAAGAATGAACTTAAGATTGTTGCTCAACAATTGGGATTTGTTGTTCGCTCTCATCAGTCTAAAGATCAAATTGTTGCCATGATTAATGAAAGCTTGTTTAATGTAACTCCTCCAAATGAGCAAACGCAGATTGAATTAGCTAAGTTACAGCTAGCCCTGCAGGAGGCTCGTGTTAAGGAAGCTGAATTTCAAGCACGTGCTAAGGAGGCTGAGTCTCAGGCTAAGGAGGCGGAATCTCAGGTTCGGATTCAGGAGGCACAGATACAGGCTCAGGCACAAGTTGAACTTGCCAGGATTCAGGCAGACCATGAGTATCGCATGAAACAAGGTGGAACTGGATCATCTAGCTCTGATGATTTTGATGTGGCTAAAAATGTTAAACTTGTCCCTCCTTTTAATGAATCTGATTTAACAAAGTATTTTCAGTTGTTTGAGAGGGTAGCTACAGGTTTTAGTTGGCCCAAGGAGTATTGGCCAGTCCTCCTTCAAACTGTTCTCACCGGTAAAGCTCAAGTAACTTATGCATCTTTGCCTCAGGATCAATCTGATAATTATGATGTAGTTAAGAGCTTGATTCTTAAGGCCTATGAGCTTGTTCCTGAAGCCTATAGAGTAAAATTTAGGACAACTTACAAGCAAGATAAGCAATCCCATGTTGAGTATGCAAAAATCAAAGAAGATCTGTTAGAGCAGTGGTTAAATTCTAAGAATGTGGATTCTGATTTTGGTAAATTTAAGCAGATGATTTTGCTGGAGGATTTCAAGAGGTGTATTTATAAAGATGTAAGCCTATATCTCGATGAGAAAAGAATAGATAATTTGTCTGATGCTGCAGTTTTAGCTGATGAATATGTTCTCACTCACAAAAGATATTCTAGAGAAAAAGGGAAAGCTGAGAGTAAGTACGTTGCCTCTACTCAGAGTACAGGTAACAGGAAAGAGAATAAAGATGATGTTTCTCAGGAAGTAAATACCAGCTCCACCTCTAGATATCAGAAAAGTAAATGTACTTATTGTAGTAAGCTTGGTCATACTACGGAGAGATGTTTCAGGAGACAGCGTGATGTGAACAAAAAGGAGTCTTTAAATATTCAGTCAATTGGTCTAGTGTCCACTCTTGAGAGTTCCCAGAATTCTTTAACTGAGTTAACTGAACCTGCTTTGAGGGGTAACTTAAATTCTCATGATGGAGCTCCTCTTTTGAGCAGTAACGTGGGTGACACTCTCAAGAGTTCATGTGCTAATTTCCTGTCTGATGGTTTTGTCAGTCCTCTGGACAGTAATGACAGGAAATCAGTTCAAATATATCGTGATACAGGTGCTTGCCAATCCCTTATGCTGACCAGTGTTCTAGGCTCTAATGTTAATTCCTCTGATGAGACTGTAATCTTACAAGGTGTAGGGAATAATTACTTCTCTGTCCCTCTGTGCAGAGTGAATTTAGAGTCTGGTTTTGTTAATGGTTCTGTTATGGTTGGGTTGGTTGAGACACTCCCAATGTCAGGTGTAACTTTCTTACTTGGAAATGATATTGGTGGAAGTCAAGTGTGTCCAGCTCCTCAGTTGTCTAGTGAGCCAGTGGCTGCGTCCCAGGATTGTGATGTCCCTGATGTGTTCCCTGCATGTGCTGTCACTAGGGCTAAGTCTAAAGTTACTGGTGATTTAGAGGATAATGATGATGATGATGTTATCCTAGCTGACACTTTTCTTGCTAATTTGGACCACTCACCAGATGAGGCAGTACCCCGTAGTGTTGATAATTTGTCTCGTCAAGAGTTGGTTGAGTTGCAGGTTGCTGACCCTGAGTTGAAAGGTCTAGCTAACTCTGCTTACAGTGAAGAAAAGTCAGCCGGTGCTTCTACTTGTTATTATGTAAAGTCAGGAGTACTTATGAGGAAGTGGAGACCCCCAACAGCATCAGCCGACTGTGAATGGGAGGTTGTACATCAAGTTGTCATCCCTCGTGTTTGTAGGCAGGATATCATTAGAGTGGCTCATGATTCCAGTTTGGCAGGACACCTTGGAGTGAGGAAGACTGTGGCACGCATTTTGAAACACTTCTACTGGCCAGGTATCTTCAGGGATGTTTCCTGGTATTGTAAGTCTTGTCACACCTGTCAAGTTGTGGGGAAGTGTAATCAGACCGAAAAGGTTGCACCTCTAGTTCCCATTCCTCCTTTTGAGGCGCCTTTCACCCGTGTGTTGGTGGATATTGTGGGCCCTCTTCCTAAGACTTCTTCAGGATTTTCTTATGTGTTGACCATGATTGATATGGCTACTCGTTATCCTGAAGCCATTCCACTTAGAAACATCTCAGCAAAGAACGTGGTTAAGGAAATGCTAGGGTTCTTCACAAAGTTTGGTCTGCCCAAGGAGGTACAGTCAGACCGAGGAAGTAATTTCATGTCAAATGTTTTCAAGCAGTCTCTGAAAGAGTTGGGCATCTCCCAGATCACGTCTTCAGCTTACCATCCCCAGACCCAAGGAGCGTTGGAGAGATATCATCAAACACTCAAATCGATGCTCAAGAAATACTGTTTGGAACATCAGAAAGACTGGGATAAAGGTCTTCCATTCGTTGTGTTTTGCTGCAAGAGGATGATCAGGGTATTGAACACCCTGTATCTTATTACAGTAAGAAGTTCACTCCACCTCAAAAGAACTACTCAACTATTGAGAAAGAGCTTTTGGCCTTGATTTTGGGTTTACAGCATTTTTCATTTTATTTGTGTTCTGGTTTTGACCCCATAGTCATTTATACCGATCATAACCCACTGAAATTCCTTAGTAAGTTTAAAGATAAAAATCAGAGATTGACAAGATGGAGTCTACTTCTTCAGGAGTATTCATCAGACATACAACATGTCAAGGGGAAAGAAAATGTTATTGCAGATTGCTTATCTAGACTTTAGACAGATTGTTTTAGAGTAATAAGAAATTTCCTTTGTAAATTTCTTTTTTCTTTGTGAGGAGGTGTTACATAGCCTATGATTTCATCATCCTTTGTGTAATTTTAACGCACAGTATGCTGCATGTTTGATCACGAGCGTGTTCTGCCTCAGTTCCCCCCTTCTACCGTTATAGTAGAGTAAGTCGTCATTTCTGTTGTTTCAGTGCGGGATTTTCAGCTCTCTGTCCCCATGGCTTCATTTGCGCGTCCCTCTTACAAGTTGTATCAGGCTCTGCTGGCCCCTATATAATGAGCTCAGTCTCTGCATCATTGCCACTTAGATCTGCTCCTCATTTTGTTCACATCTCTGTCCTCCCCTGTACAGATATTATTATTGTGAGTGCTCAAGAAATCTCCAAACATCTAGCAGCTGTGTGTAATTTGAGTATAACTGTAGTTGCATTTTTTCTTGTACTGTATAGCATAAGTTTAATTTGTAGGCTTAGTGAAGTTTTTGTAATTCATGTATGGATCTTTATGTCAGTCATTTTTGATAATAGTTTGTATCTGTAATTATTTATCTGGCATTCACTGAGTATTATCTGGTATCTCATTTCATCAGGGCTGACTTAGATAAATTTACTCTTGCTAATTTCGTGTTAATAGAGGCTATTGCAGTTAACCATATATTTAACCTGTTTATTTGCCATTACATTATCCTTATGAGTCCTGAATGTTTTATTGTTAGTTTGAGCATTAAACTTTGACTTGTAATTTTACCTAACTCTTTGTTTTGAACCTGGAACTTTACGGGACAGTAGTGACTCTTAGCATTCTCACTTAAAGTGTACGTTATCTTTCTCTGTTCCGTAACAATATATATATATTTAGAGGACAAAAGTCAAACTCCCCTCGTGTCCCTGGTGTCAGGAGAACAGTCTGGCCAAAACCAAGTACCATAATAATCAGGTGGCTGGACCTGGACCCCCTTCACCCATAGAACGGTGGCGGGGGGGGGGGGGACCTGGACACTCTTCACCCATACAACGGTGCCGGCGGGGGGGACCTGGACCTCCTTCACCCATAGAACGGTGGCGGGGGGTGGGGGGGGCAAATTTGTATGCACTGGTGCTACTGGTCTGGTCATAATTCCGTATGTCATGGCTGGCTCCACTGCTGTCCAGGAAATACTGTCAGTCTGTAACAGTAAATAAATAACTGTAAATGTCATGACTGGCTCCACTGCTGTCCAGGAAATACTGTCAGTCTGTAACAGTAAATAAATAACTGTAAATGTCATGACTGGCTCCATTGCTTGGTTTGTTTATGACATACTTTGTTGGTCAAACCGTAACGCCAAAACGATCAAGTTTGTCAAAACTCTCCTTAACCCCCCCAAACACATACTTCTCAGGCCATCACTGCATGCTAGTCACGAAGAAGTGTTACTTGGGCCATCGCTGCATGCTAGTCACGAAGAAGTGTTACTCGGGTCATCGCTGCATGCTAGTCACGAAGAAGTGTTACTTGGGCCATCGCTGCATGCTAGTCACGAAGAAGTGTTACTCGGGCCATCACTGCATGCTAGTCACGAAGAAGTGTTACACGGGTCATCGCTGCATGCTAGTCACGAAGAAGTGTTACTCGGGCCATCGCTGCATGCTAGTCACGAAGAAGTGTTACTCGGGCCATCGCTGCATGCTAGTCACGAAGAAGTGTTACACGGGTCATCGCTGCATGCTAGTCACGAAGAAGTGTTACTCGGGTCATCGCTGCATGCTAGTCACGAAGAAGTGTTACTCGGGTCATCGCTGCATGCTAGTCACGAAGAAGTGTTACTCGGGTCATCGCTGCATGCTAGTCACGAAGAAGTGTTATGGAAAGGATGCAGAGCCATGGCACTGTCTTTTTCTACCAGTGAGCTACGTGAAATAAGATGCAAAAGGACGAAAATCTGTCTAATTAAAACAAATACATTTAAATATATAACTCATTTCTTTTCAGTTAATTACTTAGATAAATTTGACTAGCAACCAAGGAGACTCATTCTTACCTCATTACTACAGATTACGTAAAGAGAGCAAATACGACAAAAACCTTCTCTTCAGTTGATGGCCAGGGATAGTCAGATTTGAGGATATATTTGACTAGTAACCAAGGAGACTCATTCGTACCTCATTAGTCTCATTGAATTTCATGCAACTTGTAACTGTGTGTGTGTGTGTGTGTGTGTGTGTGTGTGTGTGTGTGTGTGTAATGCCATACAGGGATACACACACTATCTATCTATCTATCTATTGCCAGACGCCTCAATCCCGTTTGGGGTGGCCACAAAAAAATCGCCTCCAAGTCGCCCTGTCCCCCGCCATTTCACTCCCCTGCTCCCAGCTCACACCCCCCTCTCTCATATACCTCTCCACCCCATCCCTCCATCTCATCCTCGGCCTCCCCCTCCCTCTTTCCCCCTCCACCTCACTCACATACACTCTCTTCGTCAGTCTTTCACCCTCCATCCTCTCCACATGGCCAAACCACCTCAGTGTGTTCCTCATAACGCTTCCTATCACATCCACATCAACACCACAACGCTCCTTTATATCCTCATTCGTCAGCCTGTCTCTCCATGTGACTCCACAGGCTCCTCTTAAATAACTCATTTCCACTGCTCTCACTCTTGACTTGTCCTTCCAACAACGTCCAAGCTTCACTTCCATACGTCAGAGTTGGTATCACAATACTGTCATGTAGTAACTTTTTCACTTCCATGCTCACTTCCCTGTTTCTTATCACTGCTTTCAAAGAACCAGCAACCTTTCTTCCCTGCTGTACCCTTTCAAGCACTTCACCCTCCAAACCTCCATCCTTACTCATCACACTACCCAAGTACCTAAATGTACTCACATTTTCCAATTCCTCACCATCCAACCTCGCTGTACATTCACTGACTTCACCTCTCTCAAAGACCATCACTTTACTCTTCCCTACATTCACCTTTAGATTCCGTTTCTTACACACTCTCTCAAACTCATCCACCAAGCCTTGCAGCTCCCCTTCGTCTTCACTCAACAACACAGTATCATCTGCAAACAACAGTACAGGGAGTTTCCAAACACTATCCTCTCTCACCAGGGCCACTCCAACATCCACTACCCTACCTTGTACTATTCAATCTTTGTCGGAAAAAAAAAAAAAAAAAAAAAAAAAACGCTACTCTTGTGGTTGTGGTGGTGTGGTGGTGGTGCAGTGCTGGTGTTGTGGTGTGGAGTGGTGGTGGTAGTGTGCTGTGGTGGTGGTAGTGTGCTGTGGGGTGATATATGGTGGTAGGGGTGTTGGTGTGGTGGTGGTGATGATGGTGCTGTTGGTGGTGGTCTATTGGTGTTGGTGATAGTGGTGTGGTTGTTTTGATCGTGGTGTGGTGCTGTGTGGTGGTTGTGGTGTGGTGCTGTGTGGTGGTTGTGGTGTGGTGCTGTGTGGTGGTGGTGGCTGTGGTGTTCTGTTGTGTGGTGGTGATGGTGCTGCTGTTGGTGGTTGTGGTGGTGTGCTGTTGTTGGCGTGCTGTGTTGGTGGAAAAAGCCCCTGGTGAGGCAGTGTCCACCACAAGGGGGCACCGGATCTCTACGTGGTGTATTTACTTTACCTGCTGTACTTGTGCCATCAGTGTGTAGGGGGGAAGGTTGTATCACATGTCGATAAAGCTACAACTTTTTAGTCATTGTAATTATATGGTGGTGGCGACCATCATCCACTCACTTGATGTAGTGCTGCCTACTTCTTCCTTACCCTTTATCATTCTTTTTCTGTGCCTGCCCTCCTCTCTTCCTATTTCTCCCATCTTTCCCGTCACTTCTTATTGCTTTTCTTTCCTTTACAGGTGGCTTTATATTGAGTGACAAGACAAATGTTTTCCTGTATGCCAAGAAACCATTTACAACGCTGGGTGGTAACCATATAACCAAACCATACGTGTTCCCTACGTGTCAACAAGTGGGTTGGTGGAGGGTTAGTGCCCCTCCCCGTAAATTAAATAAATCAAAGTCAAATGGCCACCACTTACGGGATTATGGCGTCTGGCAATAGATAGATAGATAGATAGACTTGTGGTGTGACCCGAGTGAGGCACAATAAAGGGGTGCCGGATCCCTACACTGTATATATACTGCATTACACCTGTACAATAGCCCCACAGAAGCAGTTAAGGTGCCGGATTCCTACACTGTACAAGTACTGCATTACACCTGTACAATAGCCCCACAGAAGCAGTTGTGTACCTGTGATAAGTGGGTTTACTTGGCTAGACAGATCGGGGTTAAGTAACACACAGTACTTGTCTTCCTTGTACTTGCAGCTAAATGGATCACTGCTGAAACATTGACGGGCTTGATTTTGAATTTGTGAATATAACACTAAGTTTCTATTACCACCATACAACACCCCCACCACCATATTACCATCAACATGCTTCCCCCCACGCCCTCCACCACAACCACAAGTTGGTAATGGTTCGAACACCAACACTACACACACAACAAACTTGTATGAATGATTCCTTTCATCCCTCACTTTACCTTCTGTCATTAACACAGGTACAGACGTGGCCAAGCTTTCCATATAACTCATTGCTCCCCAAACGACAGAGAATATCCTTCCTTCACATTCTTGTTTGTTACAAAGTGGTAATCATAAAAACTGTTGATGGCAGTGTCGGTGAACTTTTACTCATGGCTGTACACACTTTAACAATGTTTCTGTGCCATACATTCCCTCCACTAAGGTTTTTAGTGGCATATGATACGAACTCAGATTCAAGGACCACATGAAACACATCAAGAAGCAGTGCACCCCCAAACTCAACGCAGCCAGCGTAATTACAGGGACGGGCTTTGGCCAGCATATGAAACACTCTCCCAGCTTCACAAACAATATACAGTACCAGATCAGTGATGTCATATGCCTCCTTGGCAAGAACCCTAATCTTAACACTCAGCCCTCAATAACACCTTGCAGACCATACAAAACAATGCCCTACCACTGGTTGTACCAATACCACTCCCACAACTCACACGTTAAGACTAAAATCCCCCCTCTTACCGAATATCTTGGCGTGACGCGCCACGGTTTGATGTAATAGCCTCTGCCAACACACAACACCCCTGTCACCCAGATCAACTATACTCCATTTCACTGAGCCTGGCACTATCAGTGATGTCCTCAACATCTGTAGCATTGATGAAGGTCCTTAGAACTGGATATACCTTTTTGTATTGCCTATATATAGTGATTTTCCAGGTAAAACATGGAGGTTTACCTAGTGCTGAGGATTTACATCAACACCACAGGTGTTGAGGACATCACTGGAGTGCCAGACTTGGTGAAATGGAGTATAGACACAAGAAAAATCACTAGGCAAACATTACCAGACCCTCTTCAACATCCCACCTCTAGACATTCCAACACTAGCAATGACGAAACACCAACATACTAGTTTCACAAAAAGGGCACACCAACTCACTGATCTGAAGACTATGCTACAAGGCCTTCCCTATACCCACTCATCAGGGGTATCACTAGAGATGATCAAGTTCACCTAGATCAGGACATCACCCAGTCCTGATCCTCAATTACCAGCTTAGATTTGCGTTGGGTGGAAAAACAAACGATACTTGTCCTGCCTGTAGAATAGTCCCACACAATGATGCAGTGCACAGCATATGCCACATGAAGACGCAGCCACATCAACGTCCTGCTTGTAGAATACTCCCAAACAACACAATGATGCAGTGCACAGCAGTAGAATAGTCCCACACAACACAATGATGCAGTGCACAGCATATGCCACACAGACACACACAACATCACCAGTGTAGAAAACCTATAACTCCATAAGTTGTAGAATAGTGCCACACAGCACAATGCTGCAGTACACAGTATATGCCACATGAAGACACAGACACAGCAACAGTGTAGGGAACATATGGCATGACTCCATAGGGGGTCGACGGGTCTGCTAGGCAAGACATGTCCGAGGTTGAGTAACAACTTTATTTCATTTTGACAAATTCCTCAGTGGAGACTACTGTTCAAGCAAATATATATAAGTCTTTTATGTGTTACTCTAGTGTATGTTGAGCAAAAGTTTCGCACGATATAATGAACCTGAAAAACAGAAATGTGCTTAGACAATGAACCTATCATTAGGAATAAGTATACAAAGACAAGATGTATGGAAGTAACAGAACACAGAAAGAGACTGATATGAACTGTAGGCCTATGCGGAAGCTGAACATAGGAGAGAGATGGTTATTGCTGCTGAGCAACCCAGTTCTGTCCGGCTGAGCAGTCTCCTGCACCGCAGGCAAGCAACCACCCCTTCAGGACCATCCTGTGTAATCGCCCATGTTCCCTTGTGGCGACCGCGCCTCGCCGGGTGTGAAGGTTTGGTTCCCAGTTGGTTGCTACATTAGCGTCTCTCCACCCAGTTAACTGGCACACTATGAAAGGCTCCCCATCACCCCATTATTGCGTTATGGTTAACATTCAGCATTGTAAATGATTTCCTGGGTTACACAAAACCGTATTAGGCTTGTCACTCACTGTAGCGCCACCTGAAGTAGAAGGAAGAGTAATAAGTGACAGGCAGGATGGGTGAAATAGGAAGAGAGGACGGCAGACACAGAAAGAGAATGATGAAGCTGAAGGAAGAAGTGGGCAGGACTATACTAAGTGGATGATGGTCGTCGCCACCTACCACAAAAGATGAAGGGAACACAAAACATACAGATGAAGTATATCAGAGAAAACTGAAAATAAAACTTGGAGCAAGTACATGCATGCTCTTCCTCACCTGAGTACAATAGTCCGGTGGGAATAAGAATGAGAGATTATGACAGAGTCAAGATGTGGTAGCAGATAATCAGAGGGAAGGAGGGTAAACTTAAAGGAATGCAAGGCTTAAAAGAGAGCGGAGACATTGTTTTTGAGATGACAGGCAGGAAGCATTAGGTTAGTAATGGTGGTAATAGCAGTTGTAGATCAATCTTTGTCTGGACCAACTGACCCATCAATTACTGGCAAACGATCGCCCCTGCAGGATTGTCCCATGCAATGAACCAATGTTCCCTTGTGGTGTACAGCGCCTCGCCAGTGATGTGCAGGGAAAAGTATGGTTTTAACTCTAATGGATGCTGCATCTCTCAACCCAGTAAACAGGAGCACCATAGCAGGCTCCTCATCACCCCCTCCAGCAATGTAAAGGGTTTGCTGGGTTACAAGAAACCATTAGGCTTATCACTGTGTAGGTGCCCAAGGATAAAGTAGGCGCACTTTATCAACTGAGTGGATGATGGCCGCCAATTTTTTTTTTTTTTTTTTCCCCGTTTCTTAAAGCTCCAACATGCTGGCATGCGTCGGCCTTGGTCACTTAATGGTGGCTCTCCATGCTGCTCGATCCCTAGCAGCCTCTGTATTTAGTCCCTTATTCCTGAGGTCACTGTATGACCTCATCTTAAGTCTTATCCGGTCTGCCTCTCGCAACTCCACCCCCAACGTTCACACTTTTCACTTTCTGCACCCAACTGTCGTCCCCCATCCTCTCCACACGCCCAAACCATCTCAATCTACCCCTCCTCATCGCAGCACCAATACACCCCAGTGATGGGTAATAGAAAACAGACACCGAGATTTTATTATTGCAGATATTCTACCACTTTCAAGATATAATAAAACAGAACATACAAGTACAAAACAGAACTTACAAAGAGAGTGTAACATGTCACAATAAAAACTGAGAACCAGTTCTGTCAACAGTTTACTGACGTTAGAATACATAATCAAAGTCTTGTATATCAAGAAGATTAGCCATATTTTAATACATGACTGATCTAGAGAACAAATAAATATATGTACCCTAGCCCCTCCCCTTAAAACAAATAACTCAAAGTCAATGGCCACCCCTTACGGGATTATGGCGTCTGGCAATTGATTGATTGATTGACTTTGATATCAGTAAACCCATAAGTTGTGTTTCAAAATACTAATTACACACAACCTATACCTCAAGCTGAGGAAAACAGGCAAATCAGCTTTAAAGGTATCAATGGAATTCTGACAGTCAGTTTTTGTGATTTATAATTCAAGTCCCATAATTACACACAACCTATACCTGAAGCAGAGGAAAACAGGCAATTCAGCTTTATAGGTATCAATGGAATTCTGACAGTCAATTTTTGTGATTTATAATTATAGTCCCATACGTGATTGGAGATTTTTCTATCATGCAAAACATTAACAGGGGCATAGGCTGGTCTCTCCCCCTTGGATGTTCTGGACTATGATAAGCATAGCCTGGGTCCCCTATGTTCCAAACAGGGCAAAATAGGTTTTTTCCACTAATATTCTGGCTATTTCATCATATTTAACCTTGTGCTATAACGTCTATCATGCTAACCTGACCTAAAATTGCAATCTTTCCATCCTGAAATCTAAACAGTAAAAACAGATTAACACTTGAATATGCTGCTAGTCACAAAAAAGTGCTACGGATAGGATGTGGTGCCATAGCAACATCTTTTTCTGTCACTGATGTACATGAAATAAGCTGCAAAAGGACAAAAATCAGGGCCAAATTAGAGTAGGAATCCAGACACATCTTTATTGCCCACAAGTAACTTTTATTAAACTAAGAGAGATGCCTCATACAGAAAATGGTTTTATTGAAGTGGAGGTGGAGTATAGGGTGTAATTAAATTTCAGAAGTGGATGGATAGGGTGGAAAGTGGATGAGGAGGAGGACCCGAGTATATGGGTGTGGTGGATGGGGTGTTGTGTGATGGGTGAGGTGGGATGGAGAAAATGCATCCCAAACACTTGCTTCTATACCCCCAACACACTGGAGGGATAGGATGGAAAGTGGAGGGGGAGGAGAGGTGTGTATGTGGGTGTGGTGGATGGGGTGCTGATGTGACGGGTGAGGTGGGATGGGGAATTAAGGAAGGGGTGAGAGGGTAAGTTCACACACCACATAGTTGTTTATGCATATTTATACACACACACATACATGAATATACATATACACACACATAACAAATACACATACCATTAACGCTTTTATGATAGGGAAAGCTCTAGTATTCTGCTCCAATTAATGCCACATGGTTATTTTCAACTGAGAGTAAACTAACAGGAGGCTGAATGTTATTAAAGTCACCATTAGCTCTCTCATAGTAGGGAGAACTCTAGTATTGCATTTCAGTCCAGAGCAAAGTGTTATTTGGCTGCAAGTGAGTCATACGAGCCTGAGAGTGGCAATCCGGGTACCTTCAATCCTCGTATGGTAGGGACAGCACTAGTACTCTGTCTACCTAGCAAAAATGGTTATATATTGCTAACAGAGAGTCACATAAGCCTAAGTGTTAATATTAAAATGTTGTATCACAGTAGCAGCTAATACTGCGATGCAGCCTGGGAGTGTTTATACTGTTAGTGTTTTTTTAATGCAAGGAAGAATGAACCAAAGGCCAGGAGACTGCACGACTGTTCCCTCCAAGAATAAATAAAAACAAAAGAGAGTCAAATTCAAAATCCCTTCATTTATTACGCCTCTCTTGGTCAGGCTAGCTATACCTTTTCCATTTTAACTCGCCCTAAAATTGCTACCTCCTTGCAATTTTTTTTTTTTCAGCTTAGGGAAATTGCACTGAATAATAAGCTCCCAATGCCAGGTATCACAGACCATATGGCACCAATTCAGAGTACAGAGACATGGTAGGCAACGGATGAGAAGTAGAAAAAATAGAAAAAGAGAATGACAAGGTATAAACATAACAAAACAGAGACAGGACACTATGCAGCTTAGCTAAAATATAATAGAAACTTTAAAAAATCAATAAATGGAGGGAAGTATAAAACTGTCATGTAAAAGATCAATAAGAATTAAAAACAACATTAGATGGTCCACAGAAGAGGTCCAGCATTCACTTAAAATATCTGCTAAAAGAGTGGGATAGCTAAGGCAAAACTGAAAAGGCAAAGACTGATGACGAGCCCACTGGCAGAGTTTTTGTGTTGAGATACGATGTGGTCTGTGTGCTATGAATGGAGTTGCAGAGGTTGCCAGGGGTGTTCCTATAATGTAAAATGCTTCGAAGGGCATAGGTCAGTCTAGCCCTACTTACTGCCAGGTGCTTTAATTCCATATGGGGTGGCCACTAACAAATTGCTTTCATGCCGCTCTGTCCTCTGTCATTTGACTGCCTTCCCTCCAATTCATACACCCCTCCCTCACATATCTTTTCACTCTGTCCCTCCATCTTGTCCTTGGCCTCCCGCCCCATCTCACTCACATGCACCCTTCTAATCAGTCTCTCATTCTCCATCCTCTCCACATGGCCAAACCATCTCAAAGCATTTCTCTTAACTGTTTCAGTAACATCCACATCAACACTACCTTCAATGGGTTCCTACAGTTCATTCCTAACCTATTCACTGCAAGGCATCTCTATCTATCTATCTATTTATTGCCAGACGCAAGGCATCTCTACAGAACAAAAATGAATCCTGTGGTAGCAACAAAATCAGTCTTAATATTATGCTACATGGATTATGGTATGTCTTCTATGGCAAATAAAATCACTTGGCATTACCCACAATAACATACAATAAGACATCACAGGGACAGAAATCTTAGTATAAACCTATTAATACCACAGGGGGGGACTGTGGTATATTGTTACATGTATCATACTGCACTAAACTCAATACTCCCTCTTGTAAGTATAGTATTTGCTGTATTTCACTGTAGTTAATGCCTCATGATTTTATTTGGCTGGGTTCACAATGCATATTACAAATCCTATAGCCTTTAGCAACATAAAAACACTACACACCAAAGACATCAACTGAAGGGCCATGAAGCTCAATATCTGGGACTTGTTTATTGGGCTTTCAATCTTTGCCTCTTGTTTGCATAAAAACCTAACTTATCTGACCAGACCAAACCAAACCTAAGCTTAATGCAAGTCACACTTCATATTTTCCTGCACCCCACCATAGGAAGATTCCTGGTCTGACCCTGAAGTGCTGTCTAAGGCAAGGGATGTTGGCTACCTACACAGTGCATCTGCTGTACTGTAACTGCAGGATGGTGCTACAGAAGCAGTTACTCCCCTGCAGTCAATGGCTCTGCTCAGCCACACAGACCAAGGTTAGGTAAATACACCAACAACAAGCTATAAAATGAACTGCTGGGGTTACTGGAGCTTGGGATTTCTCACAGTATGAATGCAAGTCAGGTGTTAAGCCACAATAAAATATAATAGACATCCCTGGGCCAAATGCCATTACTACAGAACATAATACTGATACCACAGGGGGGGACTGTGGTGTAGACACAATATTGATACCACAGGGGGGGACTGTGGTGTAGACACAATATTGATACCACAGGGGGGGACTGTGGTGTACAGATGCTATACAAAATAATCATCATGATTTTTACAAAGCACTTCAGATGGATGTTTATTTTTATTGCAGCTATCTTATGATAATTTTATTAAGCTTACTGTGGATTTTTAAATTATCTCCAATAACCCCTTCACAGGTGCTGGCGAGGGATGCCTTCATGTGATGGCACTGATATGACCAAGCAGTGGGGCTGCCTGAATATACAAACATGCCTCAACTCACTCCCTAGCCTCTCTTACTGTGAAGTTACAAATTATACCCTATAACACCTTCAGTGGAGAGGGACGCCTTAATGCAGTGGCACTGATGTAATTGAGTGGGGGCGTTACCTGGCTGTATAACATTCAGCTTCTTCCCTATCCCTTGAAAGGATGATGGCTAACCATAATAATGGGGCAACTTCAGTCTGCAGTCCACTGGACTGATGTCTATATGAGCCACATTTCATTCACTCATCATTCAAGCCTCTGGAATCCTGGCTCCACCTCAGGTCAAAACAAAACATTCTGTGCACAGCTTCACACTCGCCTATCTAACCGTGTCAGTCCAATGAAAGTCAACTCAAAAGGGGGGTCACACTCTGGTTAAATGCTCCTCCACACAAAACTTATCTTATTCTGATACACCTAATATTACCAAATCAACTCACATCAACCCAATCTAATTCACCAAATGAATATACAGTAATTTGCTTATTCTAACATGACAAAGATCCCTAACCCTGGTCAGCTTCGATACTGGCCAAGTGTACTCAGACTGGAAAGCATAGTAACCAAGGAGGCACTCTCCATCTCATAACTAACTCACTGCCTTACACAACCACAGCTTAATATACAGGTTAAGGTGCTCCAATTCTATCAGGTGAAAACCAACTATAGTAACCAAGGAGACTCATTCCTACTTGAAAACCAATTATAGTAACCAAGGAGACTCATTCCTACTTGAAAACCAATTATAGTAACCAAGGAGACTCATTCCTACTTCATAACTCTTACTGAAGTTCATGCATCTGTGACTTAATTTTCTGCTAAGCTAGGAGTGACCCAGTTCTGTCTGATTAAAAAAGATTGTATATGGAATTTAACACAAAGTTCCTCTACATCAACCTGTCCTCCACCATCAGGCTGCCCTGTCTCCATATTACATCCCTCCACCTCATCCTGTCTCCTTCCCCCCTCTACCTCACATACACTCTCCAAGTCAGTCTCTCACTCTATTCTCTCCACTGCATCCCTCCATCTCATCTCTGGTCTCCCCCTCTTCATTATTCACATATACTCTCCATGGCAATCTCTAATTCTTCATTCTTTCTATCCCATACCTCAATCTCATCCCTGGTCTCCCTCTCCACCTCACTCACATACACTCTCCTAGTCAATCTCTCCCTCTCCATTCTCTCCACCCCATCCTCAGTCTCCCTCCCACCCGCCACTTCACTCACATACACTCTCCAAGTCAGTTTCTCCCTCTCCATTCTCTCCACATGACCATCTTAATGTACTTCTCATGACATTTTCCTACACATCAACGGTTATATCAGATGTAACTCTAAGCTATCTCTATCTGTCTATAGCCCAACACCCTAATCCCGCAATGAGTGGCCGCAGACAAAACGCCTCCAAGTCGCTCTGTCAAATACTATAGTAGTTTTAAGAGGGTCAATATTTTAGTCCTCTTACAGCTTACTTCATGAACATTAATGGCAGACTAAATATTGTGGCTGTACATCCTTCCATGGTTGTACATCCTACCAAGATTAATGGCAGACTAAATATTGTGGCTGTACATCCTTCCCAGATTAATGGCAGACTAAATATTATGGCTGTACATCCTTCCCAGATTAATGGCAGACTAAATACTGTGGCTGTACATCCTGCCCAGATTAATGGCAGACTAAATACTGTGGCTGTACATCCTGCCCAGATTAATGGCAGACTAAATATTGTGGCTGTACATCCTTCCCACAGTACTGTTTGTGGCTGGCATCATATTTCAGTGTTAATTTATTGCAACAACTCCTCAGCATTGAAGGTATAGTGATGGCAGTTTTAGGCCAAATTTGAGTGAAAAGGGTAGAGTTATCCTGACCGAGAGAGGGGTAATGGTGACAAAATCAAATCTCAGGCTGCAGTACAATATTACCTAAGGCCGTGATTTGGCATTTCAGGATTAATCTCAGGCTTCCATGACTCTATCTATCTATTTATTATCAGACGCCTTAATCCCATAAGGGGTGGCCACAAATAAATCGCCTCCATGTCACCCTGTCCCCTGCCATTTCATTGCCCTGCTCCCAGCTCACACCCCCCTCTCTCATATACCTCTTCACTCCATCCCTCCATCTCATCTTTGACCTCCCCCTCCCTCCCCCCCCCTCCACCTCACTCACATACAATCTCCTCGTCAGTTTCTCACTCTCCTATGACTCACTCTTAGCAATATATATCCATTTGTAGCTACCCAGATACACTACCAATACTGTCCCTACCATACCAGGATTAAAGGTGCCTGGATTACCACTCTCAGGCTCGTAGGAATCACTCGCAGCTGAATAACAGTTTGCTCTTGGCTGAAATACAATACTAGAGTTCTCCCTACCATGAGAGAGCTAATGGTGACTATGTTAACACTCAGGTTCCTATTAATAAACTCTCATTTGAAAATAATCACATGGCATTAACTGAAACAGAATACTAGAGCTGTCCCTAGCATAAAACAGTTAATGGTACCTGTATTTATGTTATGTGTTTATATTTACATTCAGGTGTATGTACTGTATGTATTTATGTATATATATGTAACGCAACTAAGTGATGTGTGAGCCCCACTCCTCCCCTTCTTTAATTCCCCCATCCCACCTCACCCATCACATCAACATCCCACCCACTACACCCACATATACACCCGTCCTCCCCCTCCATTTGCCACCCTATCCCTCCTGCTGTGTTGGGGGTGTATACGGTAAGTAAGTGCTTTAGATGCAATTCTTCTATCCCACCTCACCCGATGACATAAATATCCCATCCACTACACCTACATATACACCTACCCACCTCCAACTACTGCTTTATTCTTCCACTGTCTTAGAGGCATTTAAGGCAGTGTTTGGAGTGTGTGTGTTAAACTGTTTTTACTCTAACATGGTCCAGATTTTTGTCTTTTTGCAGCTAACTTCACATAGTTCAGTGGAAGAAAATTGCACTGCTACAGCTCTATATCCTCTACAAAACACTTGTCTGTGACTAGGATCATATTTCAAACTTCATCTATTGTTACAAGACCTTGGCACTGAAGGATGGATCATATTTGTGTGTTGATCAATTGCTAAACCTCAGCATTTAGGATTGAGAGATGGCAATTTTTAGGCTGGGTTAGCATAAAAGGAGTACAGTAACCTGACAATACTCAGTAAAGCAAAACATTAATACTTAGTAAAGACAACTTCTTTTTACCAGCTAATGACCAGGTGAGGGGCCATAGACATGAATAACGTATTGGGTACAAAATTAGAGCTATAAGAGGGACAAAGACTTGGAGTGGCTGCAATAGGAAATCATCATCATCATCACCACCCAATCTCCTTTCCCTAGCTGTGGATGGAGTGAGGTACCATAAGACAGAACATAAATACAGAATGGTAAAAACTGCAAAAACACCAAACAACACATTAATATAACTATATAAGACAATAACTTTTGTAATGAGAACATTGCCAGATTTATAAATGGTGAGGCCCTATGTTACGGAAAGTCGTAAGGCCCTATTTGGGAATCATTTACAGAGAATAATGCTGCAACAACTGAACTTTATAGGTATGCCACTATGATGGATAACATCTGTGCAAATTGGATTAATTTGGTTAAATCATTACTTCCATATAAATTATAATAAATGCTGACAAAAAAACAGTGGCCCCTTCAGGCTGTGAGGCCCTAAGCTGGAGCTTGTTAAGCTTATACTGTACCTAAATCCAGCCCTGTAAGAGAATCACATACATCACCACCACCACCATTCAGACTATGAACAAGTTTATGCTGTAATTATGAGAATCACATAATAAGTATAGAATAGCTTCAAGATCATCATCACCATCATCATCATCATTGACCTAACCTCTTTTTTCCCCAAATAAGGACATGGTGAAGTAGCAAAAAGACCACCCACAAAATCAGTGGGCACTGTGGTGTTACGAGTACTATGAGAATCACATAATAAATACAGTACAGCCTCAAGATCATCATCATCATCATCATCATCATCATTTACCTAAACTCTTTTTTCCCCAGATATGTACATGGTGAAGCAGCAAAAAGACCATCCACAAAATCACTGGGCGACTGTGGTGTCAAGAGAAACAGAAAATGCATGACAAACAACTGTGTATTTGGGCATGCAGAAAGGATGGGGGATGACAAATGGGTGTGGAGAGGGGGAGGTGTGAATGCAGAAGGCAGGGCTGCATGAAGCACACAGAAAAAAAAAACCTTGAGATGAGGTTATACAGTGTCACCTCAGGGATAACAGACTGGATAAGGAGGCTGCAGGGATCAAGCAATGTGAAGAGCTGCCATTAGGTGACAAAAGCCAACATATGCATGAATATTGGAGCCTTTATAAATGAATGCATGAACAAACAATGTGATGAACTAAAGCACAATCCATGCATCTGATTCTCTGCATATAGTGTGCTTCATTGCCAAGCCTCAAAACTGATGATAGTATGCTTGGACATCACAGGTGGCCCATGGCAGTGTGCATGGGTCTTAGCACAAAGAAAATTATGCAATGGACACAAATAGTTGGCTTGTTTTCATATGACAAAGCTCTGCATCCTCTTTCTGCTACATCAGTGAGTAAAAAAAATATTGGCTTGAGTGGCCCAGTTCCATCAGGTATAAACAAACTGACTATATACAGTATACATAAAGTCTATCTATCTATTCCCAGATGCCTTAATCCTGTAAGGGGTGGCCACAAACAAATCGCCTCAATGTAGCCCTGCCTCATGCTATTTCATTGCCCTGCTCCCAGGTCATACTCCCCTCTCTCATATACTTCTCCACTCCATCCGTCCATCTCATCCTTGGCCTCCCCCTCCCTCTCCCCCCCTCCACCTCACTCACATACTCTCCCCTCGTCAGTCTTCTCCATTAAATTCCATTGCTTGTATTCTTGTCTTTTAACACATCTCCCTAACACCTCTTCCTAAGCAATTTGTTTTGCTTATTACACCTTTCTGTCCTCTTCTGCGTCACTTAAACCATTCTAACATTACCACACTCTGCATAAACACTGCAACGTACAAAATATTAGCCAGCTGCATCCAAAAAATAAATTGATAAGGGACAAGTGTTGAGGCACTTCCTTAACCACCTAGACTATGAGCCTAAATCTGCTTGTGCATGGAAGGGAGCCTGGTGGTTCAGTGGTTCAGGTGCCCCAGTCAGAGGTTCTAGATCCAAGAGGTGACAGCAGGATTTACCATAATATAATGCCACCAGGGGAAGTACGTTCGTCATCTACCCATCATAGACTACCCTAGCCTAGCCTCAGAACCCTACCCTAGCCTAGCCTCAGCAACCTACCCTAGCCTAACCCCAGGACCCTACCCTAGCCTAGCCTCAGGACCCTACCCTAGCCTAGCCCCAGGACCTTACCCTAGCCTAGCCTCAGGACCCTACCCTAGCCTAACCCCAGGACCCTAGCCTAGCCTAGCCTCAGGACCTTACCCTGGCCTAGCCTCAGGACCCTACCCTGGCCTAGCCTCAGGACCCTACCCTGGCCTAGCCTCAGGACCCTACACCTCAAAAGGAGAAATTGGGACCGACCTTTCTTCGTATGAGGGAAGACTACGAGTATAACTCTATTCATTTATCTATCCAGTCTATCTGTCTATTTATCCATCCAAGCATTCAATCTATCTGTCTATCCATCCATCCAACCATATATTCAGCCTGTCTACCTATACATCCATTCATCCATCTATCCAGTTTATCTATCTATTGTATATATCCATCCATTTATCTATATATCTCTCATCCAATTCTTTACTGCCATCAGGAGAGTAGGGGTGTTAGGCTGAGAGAGAGAGAGAGAGAGCGTACAGAAGTAAGAAATAATGCTAGGAAGAGATGGAGTCCCAGAATGAGAATGTGAAATGAATGGAGAAAAGAAATAATGAAGATAAAATGCATAGGAGACTGTAGAGATGAAAGAATGAATGTATGGAATGATATGAGGAAATGAGAGAATGAATGAAGAGATGAATAACTGAAATGAATGTAAGGCAGAATGAAGAGATGAAATAATAAGACACTGTGTAGCTAAAAAGATGAATGTAGAATACAGAGATGAAAGAATGAATGCAAAATGGAATGAAGAACAGATATATATTGAATAATGAATATTAAAAAAGATAATATATGGGATGATGATGGAGATAGGGGAAGCCTAGGAGTGTTAATACTGCAGCATGTACCCTCTCATGATGGGACAAGGGGAATCCGACTGTCTAATTAAAACAAAGCATTGCGATAGTCCGAGAGAGATGTTGACGCCATGTGATTTCTGCCCAGTGCTCTGAATGTCAAAGTGAAGAGATTCAACCAAGCGCGGGTAAACGGCGGGAGTAACTATGACTCTCTTGGATAAGGCCTCCTAGTGGCGAGAGTCGGTAACTTGCAGGATAACCTCGGTTACACTGCAAGGCTAACATTATCCGGAAGGCATTAAGGGCGCTGGTCCGATACTGAAGTTAAAACGCGATTACGCTTTTTCAAGGCAATTATGACAACTCATATTGCTGGGTCAGCACCTGGCGACAATACAGATGCTGGGGAGTCTGTATGTCCTGTCTGTGGGCGTCAGTTTAGAAGAAGGAGGGGCCTGGGTGTGCACTATCGCAGTGCTCACCCAGACCGCTACTTCGCTGACAGGGAGCCAATACGAACAAAAGCCCGATGGACCGAAGCTGAGGGCTGGCTCCTAGCCTCCAGAGAAGTACAGGTCCTACAGGAGAATCCGGCAGCAGCCAGAAACATCAATCAGCTACTGCTGGACTCCTTACCGAACAGAACTCTCGAGGGGATCAAATCCAGAAGGAAGTCCGCCGCTCACCGGCGCCTTGTGGAGGAGATAACTCAAGCCGCTCCCAGCAACAACAGGGAGGCCCCGCCCGTGCGGAGGGTGGGGTGGGAGTATCTGTATTGACACCAGAAGGTGGAGAAGGTGATATCGGTCAGGAGAGGAGGCCAAATCTCGGCTGTGACTTGGAGCGACGAGAAGGAGTTCAGGAGGTTAACTGGAGGGAGGAGATTATGGCTGCGATCTCCTCCTTATGTGAGCAGTTGTCCATCGAAGAGAGGGATGATCCTGGCGAGCTGGTCCATCTGATGCTGGAGGAAATCCCCTGCAGGGGAAATCCGGTGATGGCTAGAAGTGACCAGATAAGAACAGGGCATGCCCCCCCCCCCAGGGTCGCAGACGAGCCAGGAGGCAACTCTTTGCTCGCACCCAGGGGCGGTGGAAGAAGAACAGGGGCCGGCTCGCCCGGGACATCCTCGATGGCAAGCTAACAGTTGACGACGATGTGTCCGAAGAGGAGAAGACCGCTTTCTGGACTGACCTATATTGCACGCCATCGCAACCCTGGGAAGGTCCAGTGCCCACACCGGTCCGTCCTCCGAGATGGGAGTTACTGGCACCCATCTCAAAAGAGGAAGTGGAGGGGGTTCTGAAGAAGGCGAGGGTGAGTGCCCCAGGCCCGGATGGGACCACCCTGGCCGACATGAGGAACCTAGGGTCGGTGAAAGGGGCTCTCCTCTTCAATTCGATTCTTGCCCAAGGACACTTACCTGATAGACTCAAAACATCAAAGGTCACCCTGATACCGAAAACTGAGAGACCCGATGGGCCGGCCGGGTTCCGTCCCATCGCGGTGTCATCCTATGTGGTCAGGATTATGCACTCGATCTTGGCAGCTAGAGTCCAGGGTGCGGACTTGTTCTCGTGGGCGCAGCGCGCATTTCGACCTAGCGATGGCTGCGCCGAGAACATAGACTGTAGCACCAGTCGAGCAGGGCAGTACTCCCGAGGTGGATGGAAAGCTGACGACAGGGAGTGCTGGAGCTCCCGTTTCATCAGCCCTCAGGACTAGTTCCTGACCATCCCCCTTTGCTGAACTTTTTCAGTGTCTCAGTTACACAGAGAGTAGGCCAGCATGCTCTCCAGTACAAATTTCTCTAACTATCTACACCAAACTACATGCACAGTACACACTACACTTCCTATTCTAAATTCAACAAAAATGGCGTCTTTTAATCAAGCCTTGGAGTCCCCAGGGGGGGGGGACCATAAATGCCCCCACCATCCGCCCCTCTCCCGGTGACGACTCGAGGTGCCTGGAACCACTGTCTGACTCTCTTCTTCTTCATTTCTGCAACATTCGCGGCCTTTTCTCTAACTTTCGCTCTGTTGAGCACCACCTCTCCTCCTCTAAACCTCACCTTCTTTTTTTAACGGAGACTCAGCTGTCTGAGGCAACTGAGAGCAAACCCTTTTCTGTATCCTCCTACTTTCTCTATACTCATTTCAAAGCCAAAGGTGGCTGTTGTGTATACATACATAACGACTTATCTTGCTGTCATGTTCCTGAACTTGATTCTTCTGAATTCTCCACACTCTGGCTTCGGCTTTCCTGTCATTCTCTGACTAAATATATCTGTGCTGTTTACTTATCCCCTAATTCTACTGACTATCAAAAATTCTTCGACTATCTTACTTCTACGATGGAACACATTCTGTCCATTTCTCCTTTCTCTGAAATCTCCATTCTTGGAGATTTCAATGTTCACCACCACCCTTGGCTCTCCTCTCCTTTCACGGATCCACCTGGTGAACAAGCCTACATCTTTTCTATCCTTAATGACCTAGAGTAGATTGTACAGCACCCTACCCGTACCCCTGACCGCCTTGGAGAGAGCTCCAACATACTTGACCTCTTCCTCACAACTAATCCTTCTGCTTACTCTGTTAATCTTTTCTCTCCGTTGGGCTCCTCCGATCACAACCTTATTACCTTAACCTGTCCTATCACTCCGGTACGGCCTGTGGACCCTCCAGGGAAACGTCGTCTGTGGCATTTTGGAGCCGCGGACTGGGAGGCCCTCAGGCAGTAATTCTTTGATTTTCCCTGGAATGATTATTGCTTCCATGGCCGTGAGCCATCTGAGTGTGCCTTGCGCATTACGGAGGTTATTCTCTCGGGCATGGAAGCATACATTCCTTTCTCATATCCTTTGACTAACGCAAGAAAGCCTTGGTTTAATCACGCTTGTTCTAATGCTGTCCGCAACAAGAAGGCCTACAAAAGGTACCGGAGCCAACCCACCCCTGAATCACATCATCTTTACGCGTCTGCCCGGAATCGTGCTAAGTCTGTTCTTCGCTCTACTAAAAATAATTTCATCCATACTAAATGCTCTCAACTCTCCAACTCGAATTCTTCCCGCTCCTTCTGGCACCATGCTAAAAATCTTTCTAACAACTTTACCTCATCATCCTTCCCTCCTCTTTTCTACTCTGATGGTTCTGTAGCTATTTCTTCTACTGATAAAGCAGATCTCTTCCCACAGACTTTCTCCTCCAATTCCACCTTAGACGATTCCGGTGCTATTCCTCCATCACTTCCCCCCTCTGACTTCCTCATGGCTGACATTAAAATTTCTTCAGTTGATGTATTTTCTGCCATCACTGGCCTCAGTACTAACAAGGCATATGGGCCTGATGGGGTCCCTCCTGTTGTTCTCAAGAACTGTGCTTCTGTGCTTACACCCTGCCTAGGCAAACTCTTTCGCCTTTGTCTGTCAACTTGTACCTTTCCTTCTTGCTGGAAGTTTGCTCTCATTCAGCCAGTCCCAAAGAAGGGTGACCACTCCCAACCCTCCAACTATCGTCCAATTGCTTTAACGTCCTGTATTTCAAAAGTTTTCGAGTCAATTCTTAATAGAAAAATTTTAAGACATCTTTCCTATCACAACCTTCTTTCCGATCGTCAGTATGGGTTCTGTCAGGGACGCTCCACTGGCAATCTTCTCACCTACCTTTCAGACTCCTGGTCATCCTCCTTTCGGGACTTTGGCGAAAGCTTTGCCATCGCACTTGACATCTCAAAGGCTTTCGATCGAGTCTGGCATAAATCTTTAATTTCCGAACTGCCCTCCTACGGTTTCTATCCTATCTGTGCCTTCCTCGCTAGCTTCCTTTCTGGTCGTTCTATAGCCGCTGTTGTAGACGGCCATCGTTCTTCTCCTAGATCTATCAACAGTGGTGTTCCTCAGGGCTCTGTCCTATCACCAACTCTCTTCCTTTTATTCATCAATGATCTTCTAAGCTGTACATCTAACCCTATCCACTTATACGCTGATGACTCCACCCTTCACCTTTCCATTCGGTTCCCGCAACGCCCATCTCAACAGTTACTTCAACAAACAAGGGATGAGGCTATGGCACACCTAATGTCTGACTTGGCTCGTATCTCTGACTGGGGTAAAAATAATATGGTTGTCTTTAATGCATCTAAGACTAAGTTCTTACACCTATCAACCCGACAAAATCTTCCACAGGTATACCCACTAATGTTTAATAATATTCAGCTTAATCCTGCATCATCCTTGAACATGCTTGGGGTTTCATTTACTCGGGACTTATCTTGGAAAGATCATATTACATCTCTTGTAAAATCTGCTTCCAAGAGATTGAGTGTGCTAAGCCAACTCCGCTCTTTCTTTACCCTTGCACAATTGTTGACTCTATACAGGGGTTTTATCCGCCCCTGTGTGGAGTACAACTCTCATGTGTGGGGAGGCTCCCCACATACAGCTCTTCTCAATAGGGTGGAGTCACAAGGCTTTTCATCTCATTAACTCTCCTCCTCTTACTGACTCCCTTCAACCTCTGTCTCTTTGCCGCACTGTTGCATCTTTATCTCTTTTCTATCGCTACTTTAATGGTCACTGCTCCTCTGAACTGTCTGCTTGCATTCCTCCACCTCTACGACGGGCGCGTAGCACCCGTCTGGCAGCAAACTCTCATCCCTTTTCTGTCCAACTCTCTAATGCAAGAGTTAACCGTTACTCCCAGTCTTTCATTTATGCAACAGGTCAGCTCTGGAACTGTCTCCCTCTGTCCATATTTCCTGCTGCCTATGATCTCCAGTCTTTCAAACGCAGTGTGTCCAGGCATCTCAAAATGATCGGATCTTGAATTTGGCTCTCTATTGTATTTTGTTTTTCTCTTGGAGGGAACTGTTACTGCGGGCTCATGGCCTTTGGTTCCTTCTTCCTCGCATAAAAAAAAAAAAAAAATCCTATACCAAGGTTATAGGAGGTGGCATGTTTATGTGGCGTTATTGGATGTTCACAAGGCATTCGATATGCTATCCCACTCTGCCTTGGGCGCCATACTTCGCAGAGTTGGTGTGCCTCTTCCTCTAGCCCTGTATTTTTCTCAGAGTTGCGAAACAGTGAGATTGGACCTCCTGGGGACGATCATCAGTCCGGCCAGAGGGGTCCGACAGGGAGATCCTCTCTCTCCCTTAATATTCAATGCGGCTATAGATTATGTACTAGGAGGCTTGGATCTCCAGCTGGGGATCAAGCTAGGGGATCAGCGTGTGGTTGGTTATGCCTACGCTGATGACCTAGTCTTGACGTCACCCGCCAAGCCTTCGCTGCAGGCCTTAGTCGACTCAGCCCTCACCAGGCTGGATCAACTTGGCCTACGGGAAAATCCTAACAAGTGTAAATCCATAGCCGTGGTGCAGGACGGGAAGGCCAAGAAGTACATCTGGTCGGCCAACCCGTTCCTCACCGCTGATGGTAGTGTAATACCCACGCTTAGTGCCTCTCAGACCACGAAGTACAGCGTACTTAGGCATGGACGTGGGCTGGAGGCCGTCCTATCGTGTGCATAAGGACACGCTGAGGGAAATGCTCGGGCGAGTCCATGCAGCGCCCTTGCGCCCTCAGCAGAAGCTGTGGGTCATTACCAAGGTGGTGTACCCGAGGTTACTTCACGGACTTATCCTAACGGGAGTACCCTTGGGTACACTGAAGGACTTAGATCGGAGCATGAGGGCGTCAGTGAGGGACGTTTTACATCTTCCCCCCGACACCCCGAAAGCGTTCTTCCACGCACCGCTGAAGGGTGGAGGACTAGGGATCCCCTCATACTATACCCGAGTTCCGCCGCTCAGGGTAGCTCGATTGCTCCGCATCGGTAGAACACCTTGTCCGATCATGACTAGTCTCAGTGAGCACCCTTACATCAGGGACTGCTTGGCGAGAACCAGATGGCCCCTCATACAGGGGGTTCAGATCACTGATTGTCACATTGAGGCGAATCAGTGGATTCTGGACCTCTATAGGTGGTGTGATGGTGAGGGTCTGAGCGATGCGCTAAGCAGGCTCACGGGACTTCGCACATGTAAATCTATGAAGGTTCTGGTCGCCTCAGCGGCTCCCGATATATAGGAGCCGTCAAGCTATGAGGTAACCTCGAGAACACCCCCGTAAGATCTTCTAGAGGACGTGCGATACAGCGACCCAATCTGCGCTGTGAGGGTGGATGTGGGACCCCACCCTCCTTGAACCACGTCCTCCAGGGGTGTGCTCTGATGCACGAGATTCGCGTCGCCTGGCACGATAGGCTCGTTAATTACATCCAGGGGCACATAGAACTCTTTCCCAACTATCGTGTCGGGAAAGAGGCTCTATTGCGTGCAGGACTGGTCATGAGACGGCTAGACCTTCTGATCAACACAGGGACCACTGTTGTTGTCCTCGATGTTACGGTAACATCTGACGCCCGCTATTCCTCACTGTATTCAGCTGTGTCACGCAAGGTTGAATACTGTACTATGACACCCCAGATGTGAGAGCGGCGGCGTGTCAGTGGGCAACCCGTCATAATGCAACAGTGGAGGCGGTGGTGCTCAATTGGAGAGGGATGTTGGCGTGTAAAAGCGCTGACGCCCTCAGAAGATTGGGCTTCACCAATGAAACCCTAGCGACACTGGTTACGATTTCTCAGGAGGGATCTAACAACATTGTTAGATTTCAGCGACGTAGAGGATGGAGGAGACAGGCACGGGGGCCTGAGCAACTGTATTAAAGTTGCAAGAGGCACGTCCACTGGTTAAGCTTGCCAGTCCTGTGGAAGTCCTCGCCATACCGACCGTGCTGCTGCACGCATCCACGGATGGGAAGAACGGTCTGCGGGCGGTATGGTAATGGTAGCTGAATTGGTATACGAACTTGGACATACCATGTGAGGGCTAACCACACCCTCTTTTTTTTCAAGCGCAAACGACAGGGATCCAATGATGAAGGATGCGTTATAAGATCTGTGGATGTAGGTTATATGGTGGGAGACGCCCCAAATCTGAGGACCCTAGTCAATCACTAGCCAAATGCCTCGTCATCTAATTAGTGACGCGCATGAATGGATTGACGAGATTCCCACTGTCCCTATCTACTGTCTAGCGAAAAAAAGACAGTAGGTGATTTTATTCTGCTCTAGAGACTTAGTTAAGTGCTGTCTCTGGAACTAGATTAATATAAAATGAATGCACACTTGCACATACACTAGCATACACACACTCGCATGAACACACACACACACACACACACACACACTTGCACATAAGCTGAAATAATGAACAAATGTTCTGAATTGGTTTTCACCAAAGAAAAGGATTTTGTGGAGGGGGAGGGAGTGACTAGGAATGTAGTGATAAAAGATATAAAAGTCGAGGTACAGGAAGTGTATGAATTACTGGAAACTCAAGATGTAAGGAAAGCCCCAGGACCAGATGGAATTTCCAACTGGGTACTGAAGGAATGCAGGGAACAACTGGCGGATAAGATTCACTAATTGTGTGTTCTCTGGAAGGGAAAGTGCCTCGGGAATGGAAGAGGGCAAATGTGGTACCAATTTATAAGGAAGGAAACAGGGAAGAACCCCTGAATTATAGACCAGTGTCCCTGACCAGCATGTTCGCAAAATTGTGCGGGAGAATCCTGAAAGACAGATGGATAAAATATCTGGAAGAGATGAGCATTTTGGCTGAAAGTCAGTTTGGATTCATTAGTGGAAGGTCATGTGTTTCCAACTTGTTGAGCTTTTACTCAAGTGCAATTGACGTGCTACAGGAGAGAGACAGCTGGGTGGATTGTGTGTATCTAGATTTAGAGAAAGCCTTTGACAAGGAACCCCACAAGCAACTAATGTGGAAATTGGAGCACACAGGAGGACTGAGAGGAAACCTCTGGGAGTTGATGAGAGACTTCTTGAGAGACAGACAAATGAAGACAGTAATAAAGGACAAGATGTCTGGATGGAGGGAAGTAACAAGTGGAGTCCCAAAGGGCTTGGTGTTAGCGCCAGTAATGTTCCTGATTTACGTAAACGATGTGGTAGATGGAGTGAACAGTTATACAAATCTGTTTGCTGATGATGCAAAGATCTTGAGAAGACTAAAGTCAAAGAAGACTGTAAAATGCTACAGGAAGACCTGGATAGGATTCATGATTGGAGCCGGATGTGGGAAATGAAATTCAATGCAAAAAAATGTAAAATATTGGAAATGGGTTCAAGTACCAAGAGGCCATCACTGAAATTATACGATAGGTAATGAACCAATCATAAAAGCGTGAGAAGAGAAAGATTTGGGAGTGCTGGTCCAGGATAGTTTGTTACCTGAAAAACACATCAACAAGATAGATAGAGAGAGATACAATCTCCTGACCAACATAAAAGTGGCATTTCATTATATGGATGAGATGATGAAAAAATTGATAGTGGCCAACATCCACCCCAGGTTGGAATATGCAGCAGTGGTGTGGTTCCCACACAAAAAGAAAGATATAAACAAGATTGAGAGAATACAAAGAACAGCAACCAAGATGGTCCCTAGCCTGGCAGATCTTTCATAGAGAGAGAGACTGGAAAAGCTGGATTTGCCTTCCTTAGAAGAAAGGAGAGAGAGGGGCAACATGATTGCAGTGTTCAGGGCCACGGTGGGAGTAGAAAATACTGACAGAAAAGATCTGTTTGTATGGGATGGGAAAGTAACAAGAGGACACGGAATGAAACTGAAGATATCAAGCTGCTTGAAGGATATCAAGAAATATAGTTTTCCTTATAGATGTATAGACCTGTGGAATAGCCTGGACAAAGAGATCATCCAGTCTAAAAACTTAATTGACTTCAAAGCAAAATTTGACATTGAGAAACAGAGACGGGACCCCACGAGTGTAGCTCATTTCATGTATATCACAACTAGGTAAATACACACACACACACACACACACACACACACACACACACACACACACAATAAGCCTTTACATACAAGCATACATTCCTCTCCAACATCCATTCTCCTTCCCCCCAAAGGAGAATGTTTATTGGGGGAGGTCCTCTCTCTCTCTCTCTCTCTCTCTCTCCCTCACACACATACACAGAAGGTTAGCTATGTTTCTGTGTGTGTGTGTGTGTGTGTGTGTGTTGAAGAATAATGACATGTATGATGTTGTAAATAGATATGATACACATTCTTAGATAGATAGATGGATAGATAGATAAATGGATAGGTGGATAGATAGATAATTAAATGGAGAGACTGATATATTTATGGATAAGCACTGGCAGATGGATGGATGGATAAAAAACTGATACAAAGATGGACAGAAAAATGAGATGGATGAATAAACACTGAACGACATGTGGATGGGTGGGTGGATGGGTGGGTGGATGGATGGAAGGAAGGAAGAAAAGGGAAGGAAGGAAGAAAGAAAAGGGAAGGAAGGAAGAAAAGGGAAGGAAGGAAGAAAGAAAGAAAAGGGAAGGAAGGAAGAAAGAAAGAAAAGGGAAGGAAGAAAAAGGAAGGAAGGAAGGAAGGAAGAATAGGGAAGGATGGAAGGAAGGAAGAAAGAAAAAATAAGGAAGGAAGGAAGGAGGCAAAGAAATGATGGAAGGAAGGAAGGAAGGAAGGGATGGAAAGGAAGGAAGGAAGGAAAGAAGGAAGGGATGGAAAGGAAGGAAGGAAGGAAGGGATGGAAAGGAAGGAAAGATGGAAGGGATGGAAAGGAAGGAAAGATGGAAGGGATGGAAAGGAAGGAAAGATGGAAGGGATGGAAAGGAAGGAAAGATGGAAGGGATGGAAAGGAAGGAAAGATGGAAGGGATGGAAAGGAAGGAAAGATGGAAGGGATGGAAAGGAAGGAAGGAAAGGATGGAAAGGAAGGAAGGAAGGAAGGAAGGGATGGAAAGGAAGGAAAGATGGAAGGGATGGAAAGGAAGGAAAGATGGAAGGGATGGAAAGGAAGGAAAGATGGAAGGGATGGAAAGGAAGGAAAGATGGAAGGGATGGAAAGGAAGGAAAGATGGAAGGGATGGAAAGGAAGGAAAGATGGAAGGGATGGAAAGGAAGGAAAGATGGAAGGGATGGAAAGGAAGGAAAGATGGAAGGGATGGAAAGGAAGGAAGGGAGGAAGGAAGGGATGGAAAGGAAGGAAAGATGGAAGGGATGGAAAGGAAGGATGGATGGATGAAGACAAATAGATAGTTCAACAGACAGAAGGATAAACGATGGAAGTATATAGACAGATGCGTACGTACACACAAATACAGGGTGACAGCTACACACACACACACACAGATACACAAATAATACAAATCTATCAGGCACACCAACATATATAAAGAGTTACAGATAAGATAGATAAAAAGATTGACAAATAGATAAATACCACAATTCTAATATTAATGATCTTTTATGCTAAACTGGTCCAGACTTTCGTCCTTTTGCAGCTTCAGAATAAGACAACGCTATGGCTCTACATCCTCTCCATACCACTTCTTCCTGACTAGCATCATATCCTAGTGTTAACCCATTACTACATCTCAGAAAAGAAGATGAAGAGACTGCAAATATAGGTCAAGTTAAAGTGAAAGGGGTATAGGATTTAAAAAAATCTCCCTATCATTATTAACTTGATAATCAGCCTACTATTCTTGGTAAAAAAAAAAAAAATGCAGTCACCTTCTGGGGATGGAACCTATGCATTTCCCCATGAGGAGCGTAGGAGCCCGGGGCTAGGCAGTCATGGTCCTGACATTTAAGATGAGAGTAAAGTAATAATAATAATAATAATATAATAATAATAATAATAATAATAATCCATCATCCAATCCTATGTCTAGCCATGAAATGCATAATAATATAATAATAATAATAATAATAATAATAATAATAATAATAAAAGCCTAGATGTTAACCATTAGACCATCAAGACCATCAAAAGGAATAATAATAATAATAATAATAATAATAATAATATAATAATAATAATAATAATAATAATCCATCATCCAATCCTATGTCTAGCCATGAAAAGCATAATATAATAATAATAATAATAATAATAATAATAATAATGATAATAATGATAATAATGAATAATAATAATAGAGAAAACCCTGCATGGTAACCACTACACAAACAGGCCGCATCAAAATGAGAAATAAAGAAGGAACAGAGGAGTGTCTAAGAGTCTGGCACAGCTTTTTACCTTGTTGGTTTTAGGAATGACTGACTGACAGGTAAATATGAAGCTATATGTGGACAGGTGTATTATAAGGTGGAGCCAGGATTCCAGTGGCTTGAATGGTGAATGGATGTGAGTGTGGCCCATTGCACTCGGTATAATGTTGATTAGTTCTCCCACTACTGTATTTTTTCCTTTTCCTGGCTTCCTGTGCCCTACCCCCCAAAATAATAAAACTTCTCATGCCATATGAAGCTGAAGAGAAAAAATAAACATGTACTCATACCAAGACGCCTGAACACATTGCATATATAAAAGACCTGTAAACTACTACATCAGAGGAACATGGTAAGGACTCATTCCTACCTCACCATCAATTAATGTCAATCAATCAATGTCACATGAGCACAACCAAGTTCTGAGGTTCAGGAAACAGTCCATCCATCCATCACCCAATCCTAAGTTGCCCAATGAGGAGTGTAGGAGCCCAGGGCTAGGCAAGTTGGTCCTGACATTTAAGTTGAGAGTGAAAAAGTCCAATTCCAACAACTGAAAACAAACCAAATATACTACTGTCAGAGGAATATGGTGCCACAACAAAACAGTATCATTTATGGTTTTATGTTGACTAAAAACACCCTTAAGAATCCAACACAAGACTGACTCAAATAAGCTCATTCACACAAGAATTTTCACACAGGGTTAAAACATTCACTCCCTCTTGCACACTGGCCATGCAAACTGAGACTTGAGTGATTTTGTGTGGTTGCATACGCGTGCACTCGTCTGCACCATCACTAGGTCTGTCCACTTTAACTTGGCCTAAAACTGACATCCCTCCATCTTGAATGCTGAACCACAGCAAGAGTAAAAACAGACTATGGTACTTGTCACAATGAAGTGTTGTGGAATGGATGTTCAATTTAGTGCTGGACTGTCTTATTATGTCATCTGGCTAAGTGAAAGAAACTGCAGAGGGACATAATCTCCACCAAGTTAAAGCGAACAAACTGTGCTCTGCTCAGTGTATGGCAACACATCATACAAGCAGACAGAATCTGGTGGGTTAGGTAAAGGGGAGTCAGTTCCTGTGTTAATACTGGGTGGACAATGGTGGATTATGAATTAATTCTGAGCTATTAGGCACCACATTCCAAACAAATGAATGACTGGCACTCTATTCTCTCACTCAAGTAAATAACCTTTGACATTCCAATATACAAGTATTTTAAGGTGCTGATGAGCCTACACACAGAGGAGCTGTGTACCCTAGGTGGGGTGAAGCAGCTGCAGCATCCATCCAGGAGCCAAATCACCTCCTACTTCCCTGCACCAGACCACAACAAGGACCCTGGCCTGACCCTGGTGAGGTGGTGTCTACCACACTGAGGTGCTGGATCTGTACACTGTATGTACTGCATCTACAGGACAGCCCCATAGAACCAGTTGCTTATGTACCTGTGGTCAGTGGCTCTCCTTGGTCAGAGGGATTGTGGATAGACAACAATAACAACAGGTCTATCTATCTATTGCCAGACACCTCAATCCCATTTGGGGTGGCCAAAAACAAATCACCTCCAAGTAGCCCTGTCCCCCGCCATTTCACTGCCCTGCTCCCAACTCACACCCCCCTCTCTCATATACCTCTCCACCCCATCCCTCCATCTCATCCTCGGCCTCCCCCTCCCTCTTCCCCCCTCCACCTCACTCACATACACTCTCTTCGTCAGTCTTTCACCCTCCACCCTCTCCATCCTCTAAACAATTAAACTAATACTGAAAAGCTGTGAACATGGACATGACACTTGTACAGTAGTTTATCAGGCCAGGATGGACTATCATACTTATGTGGCAGGAAATAAACAGACAAGAAAAGATGCAATCTGTATCTGTGAATTATATTCCCAAAATCCTACGAGTAGGAAAAAAACAACCAATACTCTCAGTCCTTCAGCCTTCATCTAACAAAGAATCAGCTTCACTCACCCTAACATACGTCTATCAACACACTCACCCTTTTCTGTCCATCACTCCAATACAACAGTCAACCACTAACTTCAGTGCTACACATACACAAATGGTCAGCTCTGGAACTGTCTTAATTAAACTAAAAAGTAATCTAACTTAATCTAACCAAATCTAACTTACCCAGCAATATATTCTCACCCCTTTTCTGCCCAACTTTCTACTACAACAGTCAACCAATATTCAGTCTACGTACGCAATTGGTCAGCCCAGAAACTCTTCCTCAGTCTATCATCATCATCCAGACCTCTTCTCCCACTGCCTATGATCTTCAGTCTTTTAAAGGCAATGTGTCTAGGCATCTGATTCTTTCTTGTTCAATTTCATTTGAAAATAATCAAGTTCTGGAGGCTCCATGTCTTAAGTTCCTTTTCTTTTCTTTTTGATAAATGAAAAATGTCTTAAGCTCCTTTTTTTTTTTATAAATGAAAAATGTATGAATGCAGAGATAAACGGGTAAATTTATTCATGCACATAACACACCTAAATTATTTGGTGAATTAGCTAATATTTTCCCAACAATGGAACACCAACTACACATTCATCCAAAACCCTTATGATTCAAAAATTATATTATTACATTGCTACTACTACTTCTATTATCATTATTATTATTATTATTATTATTATTATCATCCACACTTTTCTCACCTAAGGATGAGGTGAGGTATGGTACAGAAATTATTCAGTATTAACCCTTAACAGCTCATTATTTACATGCAGCTTCATCATCATCCACACCTCTTTTCCCATCAACTGACAAGGCAAAGTAGTGTCCAGAGAGCAAGAAAAGACCTGCTGGAAGGATACTGGATTACATAACAGAAGCAGGCAATGGAAAAACTATAGTATTGTATTGGAGAATATCTACAAGTGAACCAAAGGAATATGGATGATAAAAACATTTGGGGTCATGATCTCAGTGGCTCTGGGGATTCTTAACACCTCTTCCTATGCAACGTATTCCACATATTGTACCTCATTATTCTTCTGTAAGTTATTAATGCAAACTGTGTCGATACTGAAACACTATGACACAGAAGAGAGAGTTATGGTGTCTATCTATCTATCTATCTATCTATCTATAGCCCGACGCCCTAATCCCGCAAAGGGTGGCCGCAGACAAAATGCCTCCAAGTCACTCTGTCACCCACCATTTGACTCCCCTCCCCCCAACTCACCCCCCCCTCCCTCATATACCTCTCAACTCCATCCCTCCACCTCAACCTCGGTCTACCCCTCCCTCTCCCTCCCTCCACCTCACCTACATACACCCTCTTAGTCAGTCTTTCATTCTCCATTCTACATACACCCTCTTAGTCAGTCTTTCATTCTTCATTCTCCATCTCCACATGGTGTAATATGCAAAATAACTTGCTATGGAAGAGGCACCATAAACCTATAACATCACCCAATCAGAAGTATACTCTTACCCACCAAACATCCCTTGCCTCTTTAAGCTTAGTTTATGGCCAGATGCAGTCAGACTGGAGGGTTATTGGATCAACAACCTGGCAGACTCAGTCCTACTACATACAACTCATCAACATTCCTGCAACCATGACTTGGCATTCATGTTATGGAGGTAGTTCAGTTTTATCAGGTGAAACAGACTGACTACAGTAGGTATGATGTACTGCATTTTTTCTTAACTTAGACTGGGTTAGATCAGGACATCCTTTAGCTCTCCTAAGTTATCAACTTAGATCTGAACTGGGCAGAATCACAAATGACATGTCCAAACTGGAGAACAGGCCCACTACACCACAACATCAACAGTGTAGGGAACCAAGGGACAACCCTGAAGGGGCAGATGTTATCTACGGTTGACAGGTCTGCCTGATCAGGTGGACCAGGACTGTGTAACAACACACTTGAAATTCTGCTTGTCTTAATGCAATGTAAATACATTTACTGCAGTATAACCTCTCAGGAATGCACTGTACATAAAAATATCCTATGTTATTATTACCTCACCCTGTGAATATCAAGCATAAATTTACTATAACAGGTAAAAAAAAAAAAAAAATGCAGAGCAAACTGGCTGCCCCTTTACTGTGGACGGCTTGAGGCAGTTGCATCATGTGCCTGGAGAAGACCAATTAGCAGGACTTAAAACTATGGGCAGAACAACTGGTGAGGAACCCCCATGGGTGGATCCAGGGAGTGAATGAATGCATGCACCACAACAGCAGTGTTCCCTCGTTGATCTGGAAAGGCAGGTAATTATTAACAATGGATGGCGAAGGCCGAGTTGGTTGAGAGGTGGTCTGGTGTCCTAGTGGGGGTATGTGTGTGTGCTTCCTGGCTGGGGCAAAGAAAAGTTTCACCATTGAATTTCATTAATATAGAATTCACTGATCTACCATCAGACCCACTGACATGTCATAAAAACACCCCAGTTACCAATACACCAGTACTGTATGAGACAGCCCTGGGGTGTAATACACCAGTACTGTATGAGACAGCCCTGGGGTGTAATACACCAGTACTGTATGAGACAGCCCTGGGGTGTAATACACCAGTACTGTATGAGACAGCCCTGGGTGTATACAGCATGGAAAGTGGGTGTTTGTGTCCAAGGGGTGACTTTTGGAGGAGTGTGGTATGTTTGAGGTCTGTTGGACCTGCAGGAGCAGGCTCCTTAGCCAAAACCTAGAGTCAGATGTATTACCTATATGTAAAAATTAATAATAAAAACAAGCTTGGTCTAATATTATACTCATCTTCAAAGCTGAGTTGTAGAAAAAAATGAACACCAAAAGGAAAAAGCTGTAGAGTTGTATACTGCCTTACTGTTTCACTAAGTTATGCAAACAAGCTGTAAAAGGACAAAATCTGGGCCAAGTTAATGTGAAAACACTATGGCTCAGACTATGAGTCTCTACTACCACTACAAACTCAATACAAATGTGCCAACTCCCTGCCTATCCCCCAATATCAGGGCTCTCACTGGCCTGACCTGAAGGACTAATTCATGACAGTTAGTAGAAAACTGTGAAACCTTAAGTGAGGATATATGGCCTAAAAAAAGGCAGAATATGCTTTACATGTACCAAAGCAGTTCATATTATGTGTCAATCCTTGAGAAGCTGGCATAGCTGTGGAAAGAGGTAGGACACAGTACTGCTGTATTTAGTGCAATAGCAGTCTAAATGCTTCAAGATTCTGAAGCCATAATGTATTGGTCACACTGGTTAACGGGACAGATGTTGGCAATGGGGCTATATCATCCATTCCTGTGCATATTGGTTCATTCAAAGAAGAAAAGTCAATTATTAGTCAACTAGGGAGACGATGTAACAGAAAGAGTTGGCAGAAGAGAAGAAAAATACAGTGCAGTGAGAGAGAACACAGACAGGCAGAGATACTTTGGATGTATTCCCCCCTCATCCACAGGGGGAATCTGTGAGAGGAAAGAGAGACATCTGATGTTTAAAGGAGTTACACAATTTCTGAAAGTGGACAGAAAGTATCTATTTGTGAAAGATGATAGCAAGGTAAGAAGCCATGAATATACACTGAGGAAAGGAACAAATTTAGTTTCCCAAAGTCTGAATACCTGGAACAGTGTCTGGAAGGGGGGGTTACAAGAAAACATCATCAATGTGTTATACAGATTGGATACAAGTACAGCTGAAGATAAAACACAATCATAGCTCAAATCCTGTATGGTATACTGGTACTATAATTAGGTCAATATGTAAGCACATGAAAGAACACAGTAGGTCTGCTATTGTGGGGGCTGGAACCCTTTACTTGGGGCACAAGCATCGCAGCAACTAACCTCTCAAGATAAAAAAAATCATCTACACCAGGCAAGGTGCAGAGAACACTTAGAAACCTGACAGAAGAAACTAACCAAAAGTCTGTCCAATTATTGTACATGGGCCACACCCTCATTCACTGACCACTTAAGCCCTGGCAGCCCATGCACAACTCACTGGCATAAAGCCCCTCCTAAACATAACCTGTCTTGTGGAAGAATAATAAAATAAAAATATATCATTATAACTGGTGGTGACCATCATGCACTCAAACAATGGGGTGATGTGGAGCATCTCATGGTACCATTGTTAACTGGGTAGAGAGACAAATGTGGCATCCATTAGGAACCATACCTCCACACCTTTCCTTGCACCTTGATGTGTCTACCACAAAGGAACATGGTTCACTGCACAGAACAGCCCTGCAGGAGCAGTTGCTTACCTGCAGTTGATGGGTCTGGTCAACCAGACAGAGTAAGATTACACAACAATGGCAACAGTTCTTGCACTGTACTGTGTTCTTCATACTGCTGTTTACCTGCTGCGTGCCGGCTATTTTTAGCCCTATGGGTCACCCCAGTGCCGGCCATTTTTCGACCCTTTTTTTTTTGGCTAAAATGATAGATTTTGATGTGGAAACAACAAATTTTGCCATTAAAATGCTCACCGAAACTCGGAAATGAGTTTTATTGAGTCCTGCATAATCGTGTACAGGTATAGCCGTTCTCTCATGTTCACCATGTACGTGAGAGAAAGCTGTTTTCTATGTAAGGTGTACTCAGGTATTTATGTTGGGAAGGTACACTTTTCTGATCACTTATTACTTTATCATCTATCATAATTTGCGTGTCTTTCTCACTGGGAATGCATTATCTTACACTTACTTGAAGACCGGTACAACCTGACTTCATTACGTACAGTCCTGGCACTTACAAGAAAGTATTTACAACCTGACTTCACTATATAGTCCTTACACTTACAAGAAAATATTTACAACTTACACTTACATGAAAGTATTTACAAAATGCCTTCACTATGTACAGCACTGGGTGAGGCACACAGGCAGAGTGAGGCAGAGCGAGCGTGACGGGGGAAGCGAGTGAGTGTATGGCCTTGACAGCCTGAGAGATGGTAAAGGAACAGTTACCTTACATGCCTGCCAATTTTTACCTGCAAATCTTGAAAAATGCGGTCACAGTGAAGTTTTTTATTTTAAACCATTTTAAAACGGCACTGGCACTGGCCGCAGAATTATGTCAGACCATTTTAAAACGGCACTGGCAAGCGGCGGGTTAAATAAGAATTGTTAACTTAATACCTTCCACGGCCTCTGCCAACATAGAATATCAATGAACATTTGCTTGTGATTATACATACCTTCTGGTTGCACTGTTGAATGCCAACATCTAAACAGGTCCATACGACATCTCTTCTCACAACCGCTCTCCCTGTCTTGTCTGCTGCGCTCATAGGATCCACAACCACATCTGTAAATTGTGGATTTTTTGAATGGGATGAATTTGGACACTTTATTTATTCATTTATATTCTCTTAGTACTGTCTATCTTTCATTCTTTCTTCTTCCTTCTGCCTGTGGGTGACTCTACGCTGAGTGACAAACCAAACAGTTTCCTGTACACCAGGAAACCATTTACTATGCTGGGTGGTAACCATATAACCAAATTTTGGCACCTGGTTGTTTAGTGGGTAATTACAGTGCTCCAATCGGATTAAGCCAGCGAAGGTACCCAAGGGATGGCTGGGGTTTACTGCTCACATAATGCCACTCAGGGATGAGTGAGGCTGGTCACTCTCATCTTAAATGTCCGGACCAACTTGCCTAGCCCTGGGTTCCTATGCTCCTCTATGGGGTGACACAGGATTGGATGATGGATGGATGAAGTACTGCAGACACTTGCTGTTAAGTGGTATGAAGTGGTTAAGTGTGGTTGCTTATGTCTGTGAGGTGGTCAGGATTCTGAGGGTTTGAAAGCTTAGTGAATGATTGGCTAGTGTGAATGAAGGGGTTGCAACTTCTAATATGATTTATGCACAAGTTTATGACACCATACCTGCCACACTATAGTACTTTCTATCAAAAAATAGTTATATACTGTACTTTATTGCATTCTGTTTGAGTTAGTATGATAAAAAATATAGCTGAGTAGAGAAACATAAAAAAAAAAAAAATGTTTGTGATGTGATTGAAAGCATCAGGAGAATTACTCTAAGATGTTTAGTCAGGTACAGAGGATGATGAATGACAGACTGACTATAACAGTCTATGTAAGTGAGGTGATGTGGAGGTGAAGACTCAGAACAAGATGATATGTTTAGGTGTAGACAGAAATAAGTGAGGGATGTGAAAGCTGAAGGGAAGGCAGCCAAATGTCAGAGGACCAGGGTGACAAGGAGGCAATTTGTTTCCAGTCTGCCTCTTACAGGATAAAGGCGTCTGGCTGAAGATCAATATTCTTTGTGCACATGGGACATGGCAGATTTTCCCAAAGGCACAACTAAGTGATTCCAGTCGCCCACAATTCAACTCTGACAACACAAAGTCCAACTTTCTGAACTTTACTGTAGGTCTACCTCACTATACGATCAGGTTACATTCATGGAAAAACTGACCTGCCTGCTGTACGCCTCAATAAACCAGATGGACAAACCAACAGCCAGTGATTATTAAGGCAGGTTTGTTAGGCTAAAGCTTATAATACCAAAACATGTTAATTTGCATTGTGTGACTGTCTATGGTTCAGTTCAAATGTTCTGGATGGTCAATGACCTGAGGGGCCCCCCGACAAGCAAGGCCTCACACGACAAACACAGAAATAACCATTTACAACGCTGGGTGGTACCAAACCATACGTGTTCCCTACATGTCAACAAGTGGGTTGGTGGAGGGTTAATGCCCCTCCCCATAAAACAAATAATTCAAAGTTAAATGGCCACCCCTTACAGGATTATGGCATCTGGCAATAGATAGATAGATAAAAACAATTTATAAATCAACCTAAACACAAAATTTGTCTAAAATATAATCAAAATTGGTTAAAAAAAAAAAAAAACCTACCATGACAACAAGGTTTGGCCATCGCTCGGCAGGAATGGATGGTATTTCTACCCCCATCGCTAAGCCCAGGGATCGCATCTACGGGTATCGTATCTCGGGGTCTGCCTGTAATTGCCTGCAAGCTACATGCACCATATGCCAGACTTTGCCAGATATTGGGGACCCTCTACAGGTGGTACTGCTGAATGGAATGAGCTTACATTTCACACAGAGATGCCTGGCATATCAGAACAGGTCCATGTAAAGTTTGGTGTTTGTGTGTGTCTCAAGGGCAAGTGCTTACCACCCCTATCACTCGTTTCTTTCTCAACTGTAATGGCACTCTTCAAAATGCATTCAAATCAACCAATATTTATTACTGTAGTTGTATCAGCCTAACCTCCCATATTCATAACCTATACGTACATTACCAAAATAAATGACAAAATATATCCAAACCTAACCTAACCGAACCAAAAGTTGCAATGGAAAAATGCTGAAACGGAAAATCATATTAATTTTGGTACTGTACAATAGCACAGCTTTTAATAGGCGTCCACCATTGCGTCCAGGTGTCAGGGAAACAAATCAAGGATAAAAACAAGATTAATGCCACTTGTTTCCCTGATGATCGCCATGGAAAATACAGCCACATTATGAACACTAATATTTCCGATGACAATCAGGGGGGTGTGAGTTGGGAGCATGGCAGTGAAATGGCGGGGGACAGGGCGACTTGGAGGCGATTTGTTTGTGGCCACCCCAAACGGGATTGAGGCGTCTGGCAATTGATAGATAGATCAATACCAAAAGAATTACCCAACAGAAAAAAAAAAAAAAACAGGTTTCACACCTAAAACTGTGGGCAAATTCTAAAAATTTATCCGTCGGCCTGAGCGCGTATGGGGCCTTTTAATAGTAAAGGGATTCCCGGATCTGTCAACAAATTTAAAGTTCCACAAACCCATATTTACTAACATCCCCTCATTTTGTGTTCCTAATTCAACTTCGATGCTTGCGCACTCACGGGATCATATTCAGTCTTCAAACTTAATATGGATGACAAGTATATAAGAAGATTTAAACATCCTTGCTTACCTGGTTTAAAGGGACATCTTGGTCACCTGCGAAGATACACCGTCATATATCCTCCGTATAACTAATAAATACACCCTTATGTAATTAACCCCACTGCTCAATAATGGCACCAGATAATAATGATTGTAAACGAATGAAAACTGACATAATAACCGTAAGAGAAACCTATTATTTAAAGAACACAATCTTCCCTCACCTTCGCAGTCTTTTAATGCCCCTGTGACGTCACACACAACAGAGCATTTACTACTGCTATATTGTAAGTAGAGAGTTTCGTAAATATATCATCAGCTTTTTGCAAATAATTTATGGGAAAATTAAATACAGATGTGTGTAAAGTGTTTCGTATTTTAAATGTTAACCAAATAGGTCTGTGGCATCGTTTCTTTTATCTTATTCTTGCGGGCACTAAACTATTTTTTTTTTTTTTCAATCCAGGGAAGGTTTCTCATACTGAAGAGGTTTACTTAGACTATGTATTCCACCTCCCGTTTGACGTCTGTCTTTGGCTGAATAAAACTGTCAGGAGATCGTATGAATAAAATGAGGTCATCAAGGATTAGGCTGAGGCGGCTTAAGGGTATGGCGTGGGTAGAGCTGGGCAGGGAATGGCGTGGGCAGAGCAGGCAGGATATTGTGTGGGCAGGGCAGGCAGGGTATTGTGTGGGCAGAGCAGGCTGGGTATTGTGTGGGCAGAGCAGGCTGGGTATTGTGTGGGCAGGGGAAGGCATGGTGTGGGAAGGGTAAGGTAGAGTATGGCGTGGGGAAGGCAAGGAAGAGTATGGTGTGGGCAGAGCTGGACAGGTTGTGGTGTAGGTTTTTACAAATGGGCTTGGTGAAGGGGGGGAGGAGCATTTGTTCAGAGTGCACACAATTAATAGGAGGTTTGATATGGGGTTTGGGGCAGTGGTGGACCAAAGGCATGACTAGGGTTGCTATGTACAAGTTTCAAATAGGGAAGGGCATAACTGGAAGGTAGACTAGGGTTGCTATGTACGAGTTTCAAATGGGGGAGGGCGTAACGGGAGGTCATGCACCATATACAATCTTTCCCATCACTTTGACCCACTGTTATTCACCTCATCACTTTATGCATCACTTTCACACACAGTTATGAGCAGGAAATATCAAAAGCTACTTCCTGCTTCCACTAGGATAACGGGGAAGGAAAAGCTACATAGATCCTAGTTTGAGAATTGATAGAAGGACAAGATGCTGGGTTTTCGGACATAATATGCACCATCGACTCACTGTAACTCAAAATTCGGGAGAGAGAGAGAGAGAGAGAGAGAGAGAGAGAGAGAGAGAGGTATTATTGTCCTGTAGTTGCTTATTTCCCCTACCTCATTGGCTGAATAATACTGTGGCTCTCCATCCCATCCATAGCACTACTTCGTGACTAGTGCCACGGCATATTCTAGTGATAACCCCTCGTCAAACCTCGGCGTTCACGTTGGAGATGCATTTTTAGTCTAGCTGTAGCTTAAGTAAGGCGTAAAATTGCCGTATCTACATCTAAATACTGGGCTGTACCACGAAATTTTAATATGGTGCTAGTCACGAGGAAGTGCTATGGAAAGAATGCAGAGAACTCGACAACAGGGAAATACGTAGAAGGGAGAGAAGTGGAAGTTTTAAAATGGAGAGGTGAAGGACGGAGGTAGAATGAAGAGGTGGAGAGAACGAAGTGAAATGGAATGAAATGGAGGGAAAAGGTAAAATGGCGAGGTGGAGGAAGGAGGTATAATGGAGAGAAGCTTGAGAGGAAAATGAGTGCAGAGAGAGGTGTGAAGTGCAGTGAGGGGTTAAAGAGAGAGAGGGAGGGAAGAGGAAAGTGAGAGGATGAGGAGGAAAAAGGGGGTGAGAGGGGTAAGGGAGGAGGGAAGATGGAAGTAGGAGTGAGGAAGGAATGTGGGGAGGAAGGAAGGAAGGAAGGGGGGCAGGGAATGAGGAGGAGAGAAAGGAAGGACGGATGGGAAAAAGGAAGGAGAGAGTGGGAGGAAGAGAGGGATGAAAGTATGAAGGGAGGAAGGATGAGAGAAAATAGAAAGGAAGGAAGAGGGTAAGACAGACAATATATGGGCTAATTTAGGAAAGTGTGTGAGAGGACGAGAGAGATGGAAGAGAGCGGAAAAGGCTGAAGAAAGGAGTGGGAGAAGGCAGAGGATAGGTGGGAAGAATGATGGGAAGTGCATGCTGTGGTGCCTCCTCCCTAAACTGAGAGAGAGAGAGAGAGAGAGAGAGAGAGAGAGAGAGAGAGAGAGAGAGAGAGAGAGAGAAACGAAGGCCCACGGCGAACTCGATAAAGAATAAGAATAAGAAGTGTTTACAATTTCCGGAGTAAAAGTTGAGGTTGCCGGATTGTAAGTGACTTTTGGGAATAAAAATGTGATCTTCTGGCTATTACCCGTGTTTTGACTTATCCAAAAGATTTAAAGGAGACTGAACATGGCTGCTTAGAATGGAGCTAAAAAAAAAAAAAAAATGGCTCAGCAAATAATTCGCTTACATAGTCAAAGAAGGCGGCTTTGACAAGAATCTACGTAAGTTTTTTTTTTTTTTTTTTTTTTTTATTAAAATGCCCGCGACCGGACCTTCCGCCCCGCCACCCCCCCACACCACCACCGGGCCACCACCACCCCACCACCCGAGGAGGAGATAACGGTCAGGTTAATGACCCGGGACAAGAGGGTCATCCAACCACCACTGACCTGTGCCCCTTCTTCCCGCAACTGCCCCAACACCAGGTGAGCCTAGATCCGCAACAACTTACACGGCGGGTTGACCCTCGAGTGGGGTGGGGCTGATACACAGCTTCACCCCAACGGGACAGGAGGTCCCTAGGTGAGGCACGAGGTGTTTACACCTACTGCCACCTCGAGCCACGAGGAAGTACCATCCTCTGCCGCAACAACCCTGGTGAGCCACGAGGGGCTAGTACCCTCTGCCACCGTGAGCCACGAGGGAGAAATACCCTCTGCCACGACCAGGCAGGAGGCCCAATAGTGGACTATACGGGGCTCACACCCCTAGCCACACCAAGGGTAAGAGACCCTTACACAAAGCCACAAGTGGGTCCCAGGACCGATCAACCTGGTGCCACGGCAGTTGTGAAGACAAGAGAGAGAGTCGCCTCTGTGCTACCCTCCCTGAGTACAAGAGAGACCACGGCCTCCGTGTGTCCTCTAGAGTCAGCTAACTCCTGCAGGAGTAGCTGGACACCACCCGGGGGAGTTGCCCCGAAAGTGTCACCCGAGCAGAGGCCCGGTCCCAGTCGGGACCTACCTCCCACCCCCGGGAAATTTTCGTCTTCCCCAGGTACCAGCAGGAGACAAGGCCGCAGCCCACACCTGACGGCGCGTCCCCTGGCAGACCTCCACAGCCCTCGGACCCCCAGGCGAGCCCAGCAGCCCACCAACGCCGACCTCCCCCTGCCGCAGACCCTACGACGCCAGACACGTCTGCTTCACCTGTTTGGCCCCAGTCCCTAGGGCCAACACAGACAGGCCTCCCTGTACCGTCACTAGAGCGAGGGCCTACAACAGGTCGAGACCCCAGGCAAGAGGGTCTCCCTGCAACATCGGACCCGGGTCGAGTCTCCCCCCAGCGGGTACGGTGATTCCCGCCACGGGTAGAGCCCCCGGAGGTCCCCTTGTAGTGACAGAGTGATATCGCCCCAGAAAATCGGGCAAGATTAGTGACTTTCCCTTCCTGCAGTGAGACAGAGATAGTGATACAGTGACAAAGTGAACCAGAGGGATTCCACCTATAAGTGTCCGTAAATACTTTCCCTCGGTAAAGACTATAAGTTCTGGGCCTGTGCAACTAGTGTTATTCCCCAGCCCAGACTAGAGGAGTCCCCCTTACCAGTGCACGCGCGGGCGAGAGTTGCCGCGCCGAGCCCAAACAGTAAATTATAGTGATCTGCTCCCCTTGTTCTTTTATAGTAGTAATCCTTCCCTGGCTCATCAAACCCAGACAACTCGATTGCCCTAGCACACTAAGACCTTTTGGACTTTAATGCAAGTTAGTCTCATTCACTTATGGACTCTTAACCTATTGTAAAGTATAATTATAGTGTGTGTGAACATCCCGTGCTGTACTAACGTAACTTTGTATATCTGTATCCTCTGTCCATAATATCATTCTATGTAATATTGTCAAGGTGTTGTAATTAAGGTAATAGATGTGTTAAAGGTGTACTGCCTAGTTTTTATGTCCTGTTCCTTTGTTAGTGCTTTACTTCCGGTCCGGAAAGAGGACCCCGCTCAGTAGCTAGTGTTTTTAGGGCGAGGAGTCGGCCTAAAAACACTCAGCATAACATTAATCTATTGCCAGACGCTTTAATCCCGTAAGGGTTGGCAACAAACAAATCGCCCCCATATCACCCTGTCCCCTGCCATTTCATTGCCCTGCTCCCAGTTCATACCACCCTCTCATGTAGCTCTCTGCTCCATCCCTCCACCTCATCCTTGGCCTCTCCCTCCCTTTATGAAATTACTGGCATTTGGTTTCTGCATTATTGATTCCTTCATCTTCATGGTACTCTCTAAGCTTTAATAATTTTCTAAGGTCAAACTTTACACTTCTTTGTGTCACGAAGTCAGGAAAATATAGCAGAATCTACGCATAAAATTAATGTTATTGGCCGTTTTCTCTCACCGCTTTTATCTTTCGAATTTGTGACATTAAATCTTGTTCAGCAGTACCCCAGTTTACGTAACACATTAAATGCTATTTGTCTAGCTTCCCAGTTCTCTCCTATGCCTGCCCAATACCATGAACCAATACCTAGAGCCGCCAAACCACTCATATTATCAGATCAGATCACCCCAGCGCTCCTGACACCGCCATACTGGACCAGAAAACATCCATTATCACACCATAACTCACAACCCTCAGTCAGTGCTAGGATGTCTCAATATACTTGCAAGCTAGGTTTTCCTCCAAAAAAATCCACATACCTGCTTAAATTTGGCGAAAATTCCAAAATCCACAGACTAACACGACATCTCTGGCAACTACCCTTAATGCTCAGGGTGGGAAAGGGCGCACAATTTGAAATTCGACCTGTTTTCCTTCATTACATTTATATTACAAAGGTGAAAAGGAAGTTACTGTATAACTTTATTAATGCAGTTTACAAGGCTATACAGTACAAATGTTTAAGCGCTGTCTGTATCTGTGTGTTACCAATGTCTCACTAATACAGTAGCTCAATATAATCATTTGACGTAAAATCAATGCTAGAGTTGTAACAGTATTAACTTTGTCAGGTAGGCAGGCAGGTAAGTAGTCAGGTAGGTAGGTAGGTAAATAGGTGGGTAATGAGGCAAACAGGTATGTATGATGGTAGGTAAGTAGGCAGTTTAGCACCTAGGTAGGTAAGAAAGTAGGTAGGTAGGTAGGTATAACCTTGTGGTAAGCAGGTAGGTATGTAGGTAGGCACTGTGGCAGGTGGGTAGGTAAACACAGTGAGGAGATAGGTAGGTAGGTGGGTAGGGAAGCACTGCAGTAAGTAGCTAGGCATTATGGGATATAGGTAGGTAGGTAGGGACAGTGGGTGGGAGGGAGGTAGTTAGGAATTTTGGTAGGTAGGTAGGTAAGTACTGTGAGAGACTGGTGGGTAAGTATGTAGGCACTGTGGTAGGCAGGTAGATAGGAACGTAGGTTGGTAGGTAGGCAGACACGTGGGGCTAATTTTCAAAGACTGTTGACAGAGATGACACGACTGCAGAATAAACAGGTCTGTCTATCTGTCTATTTATCTATCTATCTATCTATCTATCTATCTGTAGCCATACGTCATAATCCCGTAAGGGGTGGCCGTTTGTCTTTGAGTTAGTTGTTTTACGGGGAGGGGCACTAACCCCCCGCCAACCCACTTGTTGACACGTAGGGAACACGTATGGGTTGGTTATATGGTTACCACCCAGCGTTGTAAATGGTTCCTGGCTTACAGGAAACCATTAGGCTTGTCACTCAATGTAAAGCCACTGTAAAGGAAAGAAGAGTAATAAAAAGTGACAGGAAAGATGGAAGAAATAGGAAGAGAGGAGGGCAGACACAGAAAAAGAATGATAAAGGTGAAGGAAGAAGTAGGCAGCACTAAATCATGTGAGTGGATGATGGTGAGAAATAGGAAGAGAGGAGGGCAGGCACAGAAAAAGAATGATAAAGGTGAAGGAAGAAGTAGGCAGCACTACATCAAATGAGTGGATGATGATGGGAAATAGGAAGAGAGGAGGGCAGGCACAGAAAAAGAATGATAAAGGTGAAGGAAGAAGTAGGCAGCACTAAATCAAGTGAGTGAATGATGGTGAGAAATAGGAAGAGAGGATGGCAGGCACAGAAAAAGAATGATAAAGGTGAAGGAAGAAGTAGGCAGCACTACATCAAGTGAGTGGATGATGGTGAGAAATAGGAAGAGAGGAGGGCAGGCACAGAAAAAGAATGATAAAGGTGAAGGAAGAAGTAGGCAGCACTACATCAAGTGAGTGGATGATGGTGAGAAATAGGAAGAGAGGAGGGCAGGCACAGAAAAAGAATGATAAAGGTGAAGGAAGAAGTAGGCAGCACTACATCAAGTGAGTGGATGATGGTGAGAAACAGGAAGGGAGGAGGGCAGGCACAGAAAAAGAATGATAAAGGTGAAGGATGAAGTCGGCAGCACCAAATCAAGTGAGTGGATGATGTCGCCACCACCTACCACCATAAACAGGTAACAGCATTAACAATAAACTATCCTTGTATACTTTATATTGTAGGTCAGAATTTTCCATCGGTGATAAGGAATGAGGCAGTGATGGATTGGTTTGTGTGGTTCCTTCCTTCCTGTCTGCCTGCCTGCCTTGCTTCATTCCTGCCTTCCTGTCTTCCTTCCTTCCTTCCTTACTGCCTGCCTTTTTGCCTCCTTCCTTCCTGTCTTGTTCCCTTCCTTCCTTCTTTGCCTCCTTCCTTCCTTCCTTATCAGCAAGAAAAAAACAGTGCTATGGTGCCACGTCTTTTCCATGGCACTTCGCCTCTAGTATCATGGTTTCGTGTCATCATCATCATCATCTAACCCTGTGTTGCCCCATGAGGAGCGTAGGAGCCCGGGGAAAGGCAGTTGGTCCTGACATTTAAGATGAGAGTGACCAGCCTCACTCATCCTGAGTGGCATTACATGAGCAATAAACCCCAACCACCCCTTAGATATAAACCTACACAGGCTCAATCCGATTGGAGGGCCTTAATTACCCACTAAACCACCAGGCGCCATAATTTGGTTATATGGTTACCACCCAGCGTAGTAAATGGTTTCCTGGTGTACAGGAAACCATTTGGCTTGTCATTCAGTATACAGTAGAGTCACCCATAGGCAGAAAGAAGAGGAAAGAATGAAGGAAAGACAGAAGAGGAAGGAAGGAAAGAAGGAAGGAAGAGCAGAAAGGGTAGCCATCCAAGAGCAGCACTACGTAGAGTGAGTGGATGACGAGCACCCCCACCTTTGTCACTCTTGCTGAAATCAATTATATATCTCACTGTTGGGCCAAATTAATAGAAAGGAAGTAGGCTATAGTGTCATGCACAAACAACACAACATTGCCTGTACCACTTAGAAATGCAGGTGGGTGTTTCTCCCTTGATGGCAATACTGTAAAAAAAAATACTGCCACCCTCTGCGGTCTAAACCACTGCAAGGCCGTTACTGCGACATCGTATTTTGACAACAAGAGCACCTGGCACTTTTGTTGTCTTTGTAAACTCTCAGTTATCCATCGTTGCAATATCCAGCCCATGGCAATATCCAGAGCTTTTTTCTCGGCTCTGTCAAAGCAATATCTGGCGAAATTATACAATATCCGGCACAATTATGCAATATCCGGCGCAATTATGCAATATCTGGCGCCGAACCGGGAAGCAACCAGCAGTTCTATGCAATATCCAGAGGTGAGGCGTATCATCTGGCTCAGACGCAGTAGCCAGCCAGCACGCGGAAAAACTGAACAACAATCCAGCCAATCAGAATGCATTGCGGGAGTGGCCCATCTGGTGCTTGGAGCCTACCGTCACTCATTCTCTCCTGTGGGTCTTGTACAGTGAAAACATATCTACGTCCTCTGCGCTTGTGATGATGCAGTGGAGAGACCCTGGTGCCGAGACTTTGTGGCCTCCTATTCCTCACTCGTTGTTGCAGAGCTTGTGGCCTCACACTGTTTCGTGTCCCTGTGCCCCACTATGATTCTGAAATAACTCTACACGTAATTACTGCCATTAGGCCACACGGGATTAAGTGTATTGTACGTACTGCCTGGTGTACACCTTTGCCCTCCACTGATGCCAGCAATGGGGGACTACATAGTTCATTTTTTATTGTATTACCGTGCTGTATCAGTACTGTGTTGCATGTTATGCTTAATTTTCATCTTTTACTCATGGGAAAGTTTTTAGGATATAGGGTAAAGTCAGATAGTAACATATTATCCAGCTCGACGCCAAATGTTGAGCTGATAGGGGGGTTCGAGCCAACATCCGGCATTCTGCAATATCCGGCACAGGAGTTGATTGAATCACGCTGGATTATTGAGCGTTTACTGTATTATACTTCTCAATTCTTTCGAGACAGGTAGAAAAAAGTAAAAACAATTGGGTGTAGAGACTGTAATTAATAACACGAGTGACAGAGAACAACAAATGTAACTGCAAATACCGTTTCGAAAAGGTAGAGAGGACAGTGTAAACATAAACATCTGGTGGGAACATTTTGGCGGGAAAATTCAAACTGAGATTTCACAACTGAGTCATCTCTTCTAGCAAGTGGCAGACGATTAAAAAAAAACTTCAGAAGCATTACAAGTTACATGTCTGTTCTGGATTCAAAATTTCTCTTCTGACAAATGACAAACGATATGATTTAATCCCCCCAAAAAACCATCACAAAAAAAGAATTGAAGGTTATATATATGTGTGCTGGATTTAAAACTGCTATGACAAATGGTAGAGGATGTTTTTCAGACCAAAGAATTCCATCGCAGAGAAATGGTTAATGTTTGAAATTTCCTGTACGTTGAGGGCTGTGTGTGTGTTTCTGTGTTTAAGCGACCGTTGATTCGTTGAGCAGAGTGAGGTAGGATTCTTGCAGGGAGAGGATGGAGGCGGTCAGCGCGTTGCCGTAGGGGTTGTCCACACCCTGCACTGCATCCCACCACTCCTCGCTCACCTGTTGGTACAAATAGCTCATTAGACAGGTACATGGGACAAGATGAATGGTCTCTCGTTGCCCAGGAAGACGTTATGGTACTACGAATAAAAATATCTTGTTTATGCCAAAAGTTAATCTAAACGTGAAGCTTGTGAGGTACAGTTTGAAATTCCTGTTCTGTATCCCACCATCACTTTTTTCAGGGACAGTCTTGAGTCCCTGGATGTTTATCATGGTACTTGATGCCCTCTCACGTGACTTCAGAAATGGACTCCCGTGGGAGATGTTGTGCTGATGATTTGGTGTTGATTGCAGAGAATGAAAGGGCGGCGGAGGAGAGATTCAGGATGTGGAGAGATGGTATGGGGCACAAGGGCTTAACAGTAAATGCAGACAAAACAAAAGTGATGGTATCTAGGGCTGGTGGTGGTACTGTCTAAGAAGAGGGAGAGTGCCCATGCGAGGTTTGCCACAAGAGCGTGGAAAGTAATTCCATCTTGTTCAGTGTCTGTGATAAGTGGGTGCATAAGGGATGTAGTGGTATTAGAGGTAGACAGCGAGATAATGCTGATTTCATGTGTGCGGTGTGTCAGGGAGAGCAGGTGGAGATTGTCAGGCGTGAAAGGACTGAACTTGCTGGTGAGTCTCTTGAGTGTGTGGAAGAGTTTTGTTATTTGGGAGACATGTTATGTGCTGGAGGTGGGGCTGGAGCAGCTCTGTGGCTAGAGTGAGAAGTGACTGGAAGAAGTTCAGGGAGCTATTGCCTCTCCTGACACTGAGAGGGCTGTCCCCCCGTGCTAAGGGGTCTTTGTATGCAGCATGTGTTAGGAGCATAATGCTGTATGGTAGTGAGACCTGGGCAGTAAAGGAAGAGGATATTCGCAGGCTCAAACATACTGAAATGACAATGATTAGGTGGATGTGCAGTGCGTCCCTGAGTGCGAGGCCTGGGGGGGCTAGGTTTACGATGGAAGAGTTGAGAGGTAGGATGAGACTGGAGTGTAATGGTGTTGTCATGAGGAGGGGTAGATTGAGATGGTTTGGGAGGAAGGATGAGACTGGAGTGTAATGGTGTTGTGATGAGGAGGGGTCGATTGAGATGGTTTGGGAGGAAGGATGGGACTGGAGTGTATTGGTGTTGTGATGAGGAGGGGTAGATTGAGATGGTTTGGGAGGAAGGATGGGACTGGAGTGTATTGGTGTTGTGATGAGGAGGGGTAGATTGAGATGGTTTGAGTATGTGGAGAGGATGAAGGATGACAATTGGGTGCGGAGGGTGAGAAGTGTGAACGCTGGGGGTAGGGTCGCGAGAGGCAGACCGAAAAAGACCTGGGACGAGGTCATAGAGTGTGACCTTAGGGATAAGGGACGGAATAGGGAGGCTGCCAGAGATCAAGCAGCATGGAGAGCCGCCAGTAGGTGACCAAGACAGAGGCATGCATGTTTGAATCGAATATTTAAATCTTTCAGTTCAAATATACCGCTGAGTTAAACATATTTGCACGACTTACTAGTATTAAATCTTGATATGGTGTGGTGATGGTGTGAATAACCTCGCTGGTGGGAACAGGAACCATGGGTGCGAATACGTTGACGGATATGTTACGCTGCACGTTGTTCACATACAGCTGGGTGACCGCGAACCAGCTGGAACGATGGTGGTAGTTGTAGAAGTAGTAGTAGTAGTAGTAGTAGTAGTAGCAGTAGTAGTAGTAGTAGTAGTAGTAGTAGTGATAATAATAATAATAATAATAATAATAATAATAATAATAATAATAATAATAATAATAGCGGTGGTGGTATTATTATTATTATTACTGTATTATTATTATTATTATTATTATTTGAGAGAGGTGAAGTTAGTGAATGTACAGCGAGGTTAGATGGTGAGGAATTGGAAAATGTGAGTACGTTTAAGTATTTGGGTAGTGTGATGAGTAAGGATGGAGGTTTGGAGGGTGAAGTGCTTGAAAGGGTACAGCAGGGAAGAAAGGTTGCTGGTTCCTTGAAAGCAGTGATAAGAAACAGGGAAGTGAGAATGGAAGTGAAAAAGTTACTACATGACAGTATTGTGATACCAACTCTAACGTACGGAAGTGAAGCTTGGACATTGTTGGAAGGACACAAGTCAAGAGTGAGAGCAGTGGAAATGAGTTATTTAAGAGGAGCCTGTGGAGTCACGTGGAGAGACAGGCTGACGAATGAGGATATAAAGGAGCGTTGTGGTGTGGATGTGGATGTGATAGGAAGCGTTATGAGGAACACACTGAGGTGGTTTGGCCATGTGGAGAGGATGGAGGGTGAAAGACTGACGAAGAGAGTGTATGTGAGTGAGGTGGAGGGGGGAAGAGAGAGGGGGAGGCCGAGGATGAGATGGAGGGATGGGGTGGAGAGGTATATGAGAGAGGGGTGTGTGAGTTGGGAGCAGGGCAGTGAAATGGCGGGGGACAGGGCGACTTGGAGGCGATTTGTTTGTGGCCACCCCAAACGGGATTGAGGCGTCTGGCAATAGATAGAGATAGATAGATTATTATTATTATTATTACTACTACTGCTACTACTACTACTATTATTATTATTATTATTATTATTATTATTATTATCATTATCATTATCATCATCATCGTCATCATTATATATACAAGGAAGAAGGAACCCAAGGCCAGGAGCCCACAAGAGAAGGGGTATTCACGTCCTTGCCTTCCTTTCCTACCTTGAGCCAATTTCCACGAAGAAATCAATGCCCATAAACACGCTCTGGTCGTCCTGAAGATCCCCGGAAAGACGCGCCGCTGCCTCACAGGTCTGGCGAAGGAAATACACACGAGATTAGCACTTCCCAGCCTCCTATTTCTCACCACCATCCACTCACCTGATGTAGTGCTGCCACCTTCTTCCTTCACCTTTGTCATTCTAGTTCTGTCTGCCCTTATCTCTTCCTGTTTCTCACCACCATCCATTCACTCGATGTTGAGCTGCCTACTTCTTCCTTCACCTTTATAATTCTTTTTCTGTGTCTGTCCTCCTCTCTTCCTATTTCTCCCATCTTTCCTGTCACTTTTTATTGCTCTTCTTTCCTTTTCAGGTGGCTTTACATTGAGTGACAAGCCAAATGGTTTCCTGTAAGCCAGGAAACCATTTACAGCACTGGGTGGTAACCATATAACCAACCCATACGTGTTCCCTACGTGTCAACAAGTGGGTTGGTGGAGGGTTAGTGCCCCTCCCCGTAAAACAACTAACTCAAAGACAAACGGCCACCCCTTACGGGATTATGACGTATGGCTATAGATAGATAGATAGATAGATAGACAGGTAGATAGATAGATGGATGGATGGATAGATAGATATATAGACAGAGAGACAGAGACAGATAGATAGACAGACTGATAGATATATAGACAGATAGACAGACAGAAAGACAGACAGACAGACAGACAGATAGATAGATAGATAGATAGGCAGACAGATAGATAAGTAGATAGACAGATAGATAGATAAGCAGACAGACAGATAAAGAGATAGATAGACAGATAGATAGATAAGTAGACAGACAGACAGACTGATAGATAGATAGACAGACAGATAGATAGATAAGTAGACAGACAGACAGACAGACTGATAGATAAATAGACAGATAGAGTGTACCCCCACCTCCAGAGCTGCCTGCGCCCCTGTCCAGTCTCGCGTCTCGTTGGGGGTAAGACAGCGTGTAGATTCAAGCAGCCTGTGTGGATATCATCATCACTATCACCACCATCGTCATCACCATCATCATCATCATCATCAAGAATTTTAACATCATCATTATCATCATCACCATTATCATCACTATCATCATCATTATCATCATCACCATTATCATCACTATCATCATCATTATCATCATCACCATTATCATCACTATCATCATCATTATCATCATCATCATTATCATCACCATCATCATCATCATGAAGAATTTTAACATCATCATCATCAAGAACTTTTATATCATCATTATCATCATCATCATC